>NC_051157.2:149454345-149754345 GCF_013339745.2 Dermacentor silvarum
AATTTTGGGCCCGCCTCAAAACGATGAGGAATATCACGCGCATGACCGATTTCACTGTAGAGCATTTCTTACACAGTAGCAGATTGAATGCGTCATCGGCTATGCCTTTCAGTGCGTGGCCCACTTTGTCCGCTTCAGGCATGTCCTTGTCGACCTTGTGGCACGGAGACAACATGTCCTGAATATACGAGATGTACGGCTCTGTGGAAGTTTGAGCGCGAATGCGAGCTCCTGCTTGGCCGCTAGTGTTCGTCCCATAGGTCTCCCAAATAGATCGCGTAATTTCTGCTTACAGACGTCCCAACTTGTCAGATCTGCCTCATGCGTCTAGAACCAGAGTAGCGCAGTGCCCCGCAAATAGAAGATGAGATTCGCAAACATAATCATCGGGTCCCACTTGTTAGTGCGGTTGACGCACTCATACATTGCCAGGCATTCATCGACATCCGCGCCGCTTGTGCCGTTGAATGTCCAGGGGTCACGAGGGTGCAAGAGATTGACCGGTGACGGGCCTTGCTCACACTGTGTCGCTTGGTCGGTCATTGTGGTGTCAGCAACGCAGCGTCCGCTGCGAAGATCCAGTTCCCGGTGTTGTAGCGAGCTTACCTCGCACATCCAACAAAGATGTGACGGGGAGAATATATATACAATGGATGTATTTACAAGGTGAGGCGCACAACGCTACAGCAATAGTTCAGGAGAGCGCGTGCACACCTGAAAGCCACGTCGTCGTCGTCGTCCAAGCACCGACCACACGATCGCCGCTCGTGACAATTTTTTGTATAACCATACCATAAATTACTGTGACCTCAAAATGTGTGTAGTTTAGTGGCTTGTGTACAAAGTAAAACCTGTTACGTTGTTAAGGGTGGAATGCCGAACATAAAGCCTTTGACATCTGTATATTTGGCAGCCTTTTTTTAATGTGGCGTAAGTTTCACGAAAACTTCTATACTGTATCCTTAAGGTGTTTAGGAGTGCACGAAGAACATATTTCACAGGTTGCACTTATAAAAGTGTAAGGTGCATGAATGTTCTATTTTGGTGGTAAAGATTATTATGACAATGTGAAGTATGTTTTCAAAATCACGTCTTCATATAATGCTCAATGAACAATTATAGGCTTGTTGGAGCTAATACGAGAAAGATCCAACCCTGACAGCGTTGAGTTTTCGAACTGAATGTTTTATTCTCGCTCTGCTCCTGCCGCGCCGGTCGAATGCCAACTTCTCCCTCCTTGACGGGCGCCGCATGCTGAGGCGCTACAGGGCTCCCCCCCCCCCCCCATAGAGCGTAAGCCATAGGTGTCGGCCAGTGAACGTGCTTGGATGTGGGCATCCAGACTGCAAATGGAAGCTCCCCGGACACGAGAGCGGCAATGTATGCAGGTTTTAGTAGATCGGCAGCCACGACGTCTTCACGGCCGTTGATGTCCAGCGTGAACGTCTTAGGTGTACGATCGAGTACGCGAAATGGGCCATCATAGGCCGGTGTGAGTGGTGGCCGTATTTGGTCACGCTGAACGAAGACGTGACTGCAGTCATGCAGATCCTGGCTGACGAAGACAGACTGGGGGTATCGGTCGGCAGGAATTACAGGACCAAGGTCGTGAAACGTGGTGCGCAGCTCTCGAATGTACGTGGTGGCATCATGAGTGGAAGTGGGCGACAACGGCTCAAAGAATTCCCCTGGAAGATGCAGGGACACGCCATAGACTAGTTCGGCTGATGAGCAGCCGAGATCCGTCTTCAATGCCCAGAAGTACGAAGGGGAGGTGATCAAGCCAACGTTCTCTTGGCTGGTGAGCAGAGAGGGCAGCTTTCAGATGTCGATGAAGCCGTTCGACCATGCCATTGGCGGAAGGATGGTAGGCAGTCGTGTGGATGGGTCGAATGCCCAAGATATTGGCAAGTGCGGTGAAAAAGGGCCGATTGAAATTGACGACCGCGATCGGTGGTGACGACAGAAGGGCATCCAAAGCGTGATACACAACCGTTTGTGAAAGCCTTAGCCACTGTCGCTGCTGTAATGTCGGAAATGGGAAACGCTTCCGGCCATCTGGTGAAGCGATTCACACATGTCAGTAGGCAAAAGGCACCTTGTGATGGTGGAAGAGGGCTTACGATGTCGAGATGGACGTGGGAAAACCTTGCATCGGGAGGTGGAAAGGGGGATGGTGCCGTGACCGTGTGACGGTGACTTTTAACACGCTGGAACTGAAGGCAGGTTCGCGCCCAGCGTCGGACGTCAGCATTGATGCTTGGCCAAAGGAAACGAGATGTGACTAGCTTCTGGGTCGCACGAATACCCGGATGGCTCATGTTGTGCAATTTATTACCCTGTGGAGTGACAAGGTGGCCTAAGAACTCGATTGCAGCGACGCCGAAGACGCACTTATTGAGGATTAATGATGAGGCCGTAATATCCAGAGGGTGAAACAGGGTGCGCAGGTATTCTTGATGCTCACGGCCCGATGAGCTTGCGACCACGAGGTCATCAATCGTGGTGAGGGCGGAATGATTCACCGGTGACTCTCTGGTGTGCGGCTTCGTGATTGTTGGGGAAGTCAAAACTCGATTGCGAGCCGAAGACGCACTTATTGGGATAATGACATACGGCGAAGCGGGTGTCAGAGCTCGAAGCCTCGACGAGGAAGTGCAGAGCTCGAAGCCTCGTTGACGAGGAAGTGCAGAGTATACCGTTGATGGATCTGCGCGTGTTGTGATCGATGAGGCGATGAGCATGCATGTCCACAGCAAGGTTGAAAAAACTGAGGATGTCAGCTCCAAGAACAGCTTGCGAGACGTCAGCGAGGATCAAAAATTCAGTGGAACGTACGGCGTAGTCCAAGGTCAAGTGTAGAAGAGCGTTCGCCGTATGTGGGAATGGCGGAGTTGTTGATCGCTTGGAGTGGGCAGGTCTGTTCATTGCAACGGCGATCTGCACAGGAGGCCGGTAGACGCCAACCTGGGCTCCTGTGTCGACGAGGAAGCAAGCGCCAGTGATCATATCGGAAACATAGAAAAGGCGGCATGGCTTTCGACCAGTACCACTTGCCGCCGTCAGTGGCCGGTCGTCGCATTTCCCGACCAGGAGCAAGGGCGAGTGCACTTGCGAGCAGAGTTCCCAAATCGGCGGTGGTACCAGCACATGGTCGAGGACGAGCCGTCCCGTGGCACGTCGGTTGTCTGAAGTCCCGGAGAGCATGGAGACGTCGAGGAGCGACTGTGGAACTGGAACCTGGATGCCGATCGGCGATGCGCAGGTACGAAGTCATCAAGACGTCTGACAAGGGCATCCAAACGGTTCTCGATGCTCGCGAGCGCGGGGTCTGCAGCGGTGGCCGGTGGCGACGTGGTCACGGCGTTGAGGCTATGTGCCAGCGAGTAGTCTGCCACTCGATCACCCATTTCAGCGAGCGTGTCTACTGGGACATCTCCTGCAGCGACGAGGACCGGGACCATGCTCTGCGGTAAGCGCTGGAGGAAAACTCACGCAACAGCTTCTCCTCTTGAGGGGCGGAGGTCTCACCAATGAACTGGCGCATGCGTCGCAGGAGCTGGGATGGGTGACGGTCACCGAGCTCTGTGGCCGTGATGAGCTGTTGGAGTCTGCTGTGTTCAGACTCAGACTTGAGGGAAATGATAGCTTCCTTCAACGTGTCGTATACGGATAGCTCGGGTGCGGCGAAGCTAAAATATCTGCCAAGTCTTCGGCTACGTACGGAGGTAAGGAGGACACCAGATGCCAGTACCTGGTCTGTTGGCTGGTGATTTGCCGTAGACGGAAGTGCACCTCGACCTGCAGTAACCATGTGCAGGGGCTGTTTGGCTAAAATGGTGGCAGGTTGACGTGTTGGATCGCAGCCACCGCAGCAGTGCTAAGTCTGGCGTCTTCTTGGGCGTCAGGACCGGTAGGCTGGGTGGAAGAGCCGGCGGGATCCATGCGGGATGGTTGGGGTTGCGTGTTCTTTATCGGGTCACCAATAACTGTCGGAGCTAACACGAGAAAGATCCAGCCCTGACAGCGTTGAGTTTTCGAACTGAATTTTTATTCTCGCTCTGCACCTGCCACGCGGTGGAATGCCGACTTCTTCTTCCTTGACAGCCGCAGCATGCTGAGGCGCCACATGCTGAGGCACTACAGGCTGTTCACTAACACACGAGGGTATGCATAATAGATTTGGCAAATGACCGAGATGACCACGCATTTAGGCAATCACAATGACGCTTACCATTGCCCCCGAGCGGTACCCTCTAACATGTCGCTGTAAATACTATTTAGGTAGCTGTTATTACATCTCGCCAAGTGGTCTAGAAGTCATAAAAAAATTAGAAACAAGTTGTGCTACTTGTCATATGTTTGCTGTCTTGTGAACACTTTCTATGATGTATTTACTACTTTACTCTAAGATTATAAATTGGTCGATGCTAGTGTCGGGTCCATGCCCAAATGTTGATAAGGCCGCATCGTATTCTTGATGTAGTTTATTTTTAGAGAATAGAGTTTAACGCTGTGAATTCCACCTTCAAAATAGCGTATCTCCGAGGGTAACATGCATCTCGAGGGGTGTAAGGGTGCGAGTTATTGACACACAAATACATCCTTTTAGGTGTAAAATGGTTTAGAGTGCACGTCGCCCATAGAAGCTCTTATGTATAACATCTTATTTATATAGAGCAGAACTGGCAAAAAGCTTAATTAAGGCTTGCGTTGGGGCGCTTCGTGTGTGCTTTTTTCGTCCCTGTGTATATTTAACTTTGAGCACTGCTTTAGAAGTACAAATATTCTAAAATCCCGTTCACACCACTCAAATCGCCTTGTATTGAAACGGCAACGCATAGACGTTGGTGCTCTCTAGGTCGAAACGATAAGCGCCACCGGAACGTGTTATCAACGATGTCAGTAAGCAGATAAACAGAAGACACTAAAGCGTGTGGCTATCTGTGTAACTAGGCGGCGTATTATTTACGAAGCAATATTTTCACATTAGAAACCTTGAAAACATTGCTTGCGTGACGTTAATATTTCGTAAGTACTGAAGCGTGTTTTTAGCGCAATCATGCAGTAGACAAGGTTTTTCTCAACACAATCGCATCGGTCATGCAGAAAGTATAGCTTAAAAAAGACACCTCCCTGCAATTTCTGGCCTAAAATGTGCCAGAGTTTTTCGCACATACGCTACTTGGGCACAGTTCACTTGGGGCCATTTTAAGTATTACGTTCTGATTTTTTGAGTGAATGGCTAAGCCTGAAACGGTTCATGGGTCGATTTTGATTGAAATCGAGAAATGCATTTGAGGTTAAAAGACACAATTTCAGAAATTCTTTGCAGCCAAAAGTACATCAATTCGCTACATCATATTGACATCAATTATACATCAATTCGTACATCAATTATTGACAATCAAAGATCGCCTTTGATCCCCGTCGCGGTGCACCCCGTCCTGCTTCTATGCCTTGCACTGCGACTTCTACGGCGGAGTAGGGTGCTGCCCTTAAAGCTTCGCCTACCTAACGTCTCCGTGGCACGCAGTTCAAATTTCATTTTAGATGTTCACATAGACGCCACTACTTCCAATTTTGGTGCCGACGAGGTGCCGAACTTAAAGGCCCTATATAGTAAAAGTACCACCATCTACTCTTTCCTCCGCCATCTCTTCTCCTAAAGCGCTTGTTTTTTTATTACTTTTTGCTTGCGCAAGCAAGTCGACGGTGGCACACCTTGAAAGTCCACGTTGAAGCTTTCAGGCCGGGCGCGCGCCGCCGCCGGTGACTGCGGCTGCGCAGAGTGACTTTCAGCATGGCTCTGAGGCGGAAAAAAATACAAAGATGTGAAAGCGCGCGCTATCATCGTCCAATCGGAAATACTGGAGAGAGAGAAGCGGCATTGATCAATGGATGGTGGAGCTTCTCTTATATAGGGACATCAGCCAAACTCGGAGGCTATTCCTCAGTTTGGCGCTTGGGTTCACGGTGTTTGATCCCTTTGCTGCGCTACAATGTACTGTAGAGCTACGCGCAGCTACTATGTGCACCGAGCGACATGAGTAGCACATTCCACTTATCTAGCGGAGAATTTATCTCTACGACAATCACACAGTCTCCAACAGTCGAACAAACTTCCATCTTCTTGTTCGTTAGTGCGAGTACGTCGGTCATTGCGCATATCAGGATAAGTGATGGAAATGCCGCACTCCGGACTTGCGTTTGAAGGATTGCTAACGCAACCAGCTGCGACAATGACGGCGACAAACCTCGAGTGTGTGAAACTTTGGATGCAGAGGATTGTTCGTCAGGTGTTCGCAATCGGGCCTTGGGTCACGTCATTCCCAGATACCGAATTAGAGTAAGCTGTTGTCCTCAGCAATCGTACTCATCCCGACACCCCGCAGCGGCCACGGTTTCTGCGCTACGTTGCAGACGCAGCTACGTGCGACTGTAGTGGTTACGCATGTGCACGACATGGGCTGGAGTGCGCGCTCGCGCTCATGTGCTCCAGTCTGGCAGAGCTACGTGGTGCGGACCAGCTTTGTCCTGCACGAACTTCACCGACAGATAGTAGCAACGCATCCAAATTGCCGTTTTTTACATAATAGCTCAATACGGAAGCGAAGCCTGCCAAGACATCTAAACAGGAGCGACCAGGTGTGACCGCGCGCTGGAAAGTGTATCTATGATTTGATCTTAAGGTTCGTGTGGTTCGAGGCAAGTCGAATGTTCAAAACTAATCGAAATTAGTGAGAACGCACGGCTGCGACACTGATAAGCAGTGCGGCCAAAGTTTCATTCCTATGCGCCGGCGGACGCGGCCGAGTGTTACCAGACAAGGGTCGGTGATATGACGATATTACTAACTTCTGGAAGTGCGTAATTCTTATGAAAAGTCGAAACGCAGATTTTCGGTTCCTTCAGCCTGTTCAATAAACTGCGTCAAAAATTGGCGCGTATCTGCGTGCTTCGCTGCAAATGTCGTCGAAAGACGATAGTCTTTTACCGGCCGTACTACATGAGTGCTGGTCTGATCCGCGGCCACCCGTGATGCTGTTCTCGTACCATTTCCGTCCTGGCATGATAATGCAATGGAGGTTTGTTTGAACAGATTTCATTTTACCGCATTATTTCATCAAGCGGCCATTTATGTTTTGCCCTGCCTCAGACAGCGCTTCCTTTATGTTGAATCGGCCACATCTGGCTGGACGCCATCTGGCAATACATCGGGAAACATGAGCTTGTGCAGAGGGTTTCCTCCTTCATAGCAGAGGGCGCTCGTCGGCGCGCAGTCGGGGAACGTCGTTCGTCGGCGTGCATAGCATGGCATTTTCAGCGCAGCTTAAGAAACTAGGGTCTTTAGAGTTACGTATCTATGTATTTTCTATTAAAGGAACACACCTCCTAATACTTACCTAGTGATGTTGCGCCTCAGATATGCGTAATATTTACTTTGTGATCGATAACGTTCACAAGTATGAACAGCCGTACCAGTTTAAGTAGTGTGGGTGGTAAGCAAGTGGTCCAACTTTGGCCGGGTGGCTGAATCGGGTGACAGACAGACAAACAGACAGACAGACAGCCAGACAGACAGACCAAATTTTCATCGTTTAAGTTCCCCAAGAAAGACTATCGTCTTTAAAATATCCACAGTATCACTACAAAGAAGCGCATTAATTCGAACACCCTTCATGATAGATGTCAGCTATTGGCCAATAGCAGCCGCGCACGGAAATATGCTATGATGAAATATGGCAGGCCCTACATGATTGAGAAGCCTTCTGTTGAAAAGAGCGTTTTAAAAATGTTACTTCGCGCTCCTCTTGCTAGCTCCACGCGCCGCGCACGACTGCAAAATTTGGCCGAGCGTACGCTATCCGCAATGGTGGTTCAGAACTCCTCTAAATGTAGTCATTGTATAAAAAAATCACGAAGGAAGTTCGTCGTGTGTCGGTGCGTAGGGTCTCCTTAATTTATTTCGAGGAGTAGCATAACAGATAGGATGAATAGTAAGTACAGTGGCGTCTGGGTATGAAATTTATTGCCAAGGGCATCATTAGGAAATTTTAAGGGTTTGAAATCATGATCGGTTTTACAGTATTCCATAACACGTTTCTATCGAGGGTATCATTAATAATAGTCATACTTTCTGTTCTTTCTTCTATTTGGTGCTCATGTTCATGCAGCTTGTGTTCATTCCTTAGGGTATCGACCCCGCGGACTTTTGGGACCCCGATGAATATAATGACTCGAATGTAAGTAACCTGCCTGTTTGCTTCAACTTTGAATTCGTGGTATCTAAAGAGTAACTGTTATGGGGGATATCGGCCGCATGGCAGCACAGCGCTGTGTCACAAACATCATCATCGGAACTGGGCTCACGCGCCCGGGAAGCGCAATTCATTTTCCAGGGCAGCTGGGCCCTCAGACTGTGGCGCCGCCACACGGGAGAACATGAACCACGGCGGCGCCTCGCGTCTGTTTGTGCCTCGGTGGCCGCGGTGCCGGGCGCCGACGCGAAGCGGCGCTCGTTGGGGTGCTGCAGAGGGCAGCGTAGCAACACCCCAAATAAAATACTGCTCCAGTCCGGTAGAGTGCTCCCTCCCTGATAGTGAGATTATATTTGGATTATCACAACAGTGATGCCTTTATTTAGGAATAGCATCGATCTGTTAACAGCAGCCACAGTTGTGCCTACAAGTCTGGCAGGTGACAGTGGTCCAGTGGTCATTTTCCCGCCCTTCGGCTATTTCTAAATAAACGAATACGGTTTGGATGATCCAAATATAATCTCACTATCAGGGACAGAGCAGTCTACCTGACTGGAGCAGTATTTCTTTATTTTGGGTGTTGCTACGCTGCGCTCCGCAACACCCCAACCAGATTGTACTGGATTGGGTGAGTGGATCCACCGGAGGTCACGGCAAGCAGAGAGGGTGAACCAAAAAACACAGTAATTTGCGGTGGCGCAGCCATCGCCTTCTTCCGAAGCTCCAGCCAATCCGTTGTCTCTGCAGACCTACAGACCGGCGGCGGTGACGGCGGCGCCGAGCTGTCGTCTGCTCGACGCGCCGTTTCTATGGGTGTTGTAAGGGTCTTTGTTCTGTGCGCGCGCGGAAACGACATGGGAGACCCTAATACGGTCTTCAGAAGAAAAGCTACAAAAAGGAATCATTGCCTGGGTGGAAGAGGTCACCGCTGACAAGCGGCCATCTACAACGCCCTGAAATTTCTCGTAATAAAGTTGTTTTCTCCTCTGTGCGCGCGCGGCCGTGGCTGCTGTGGCGTTCGGGAGAAGGCGACGGTGGCGCCACCTGGATTTTCAATAAAAAATGCCTCGTCGCAGAACCCTTGCTGGACCCACTCCCCCAATCGAGTACACTCTACCCCAACGACCGTCGCTTCGCGTTGGCACCCGGCACCGCGGCCACCGGGGCACAAACAGATCCGAAGCGCCGCCGTGGTTCACGCTCTTCCGTGCCGTGGCGCCATATTCCGAGCGCCAGCTGCTCTTGAAATTTAATGATGCGCCCGGGCCACGCGCAGCGAGCCTGAGGTCGGAGCGGCGATCAGGAACAGCTGGACGGCAGTTGGTCTGGGCTCTTGAAAGTAAAGGTTCTCCTTTGCTTGTCTCCGGCAGTCCGTGTCATCAGCTGGAGCCTCAGCTGGCCACTGGCTCTGAAGCCACAGTCCTGAGCCCACATTTGGCGCCCAACGTCGGGCCAGCTGGTGGTTCTCGGAGATAGGCATCGGGGCTTCTGGTTTGTTAGCTGGTGTTTTTGGCGTTTTGATGATAGCCGTTGTGGCGTCTTTCGTGGTTGGGTTACCGCTTCTTGTGCGGCGTTATTTGTGAGCACGTATCTTTTGCGTCTTGTTTGCCTGGTTTGTTTTGTCTGTTTTTCCATGGAGACTCGCTCTTCGGCGCGCAAGGCAGTCTCGAAAGAAGAACAGTAACCCGGAGTCTCGATTATGGCTGGAGCTGGCGCCGGTGAAGCCGGGGAGCGACAAGACGCGATGGCCTCGTCAGCGTTGGGCCAGATCGCTGCGTTGTGCCAGACTTTCTGGAGGACATAACCGTTGCCATGCGCACGGGTTATGAGCGCGCGCAGCCCATGGCAATGACAAAGTTGACGTTGGACGTTCCAACGTTTAGTGACCACGACGCCGGGAAATCGGTCACTGATTTTCTTGATGAATTGGCCCTTTACAGGACGGTTTAGGGAGTCTCGGAGCTTTACATGCTCAAACGAGTCCTGCCGGTTCTACTTCGAGGCACAGCGGTAGAGTGGCTGCGCCTGCAGCCTCCGTTCCTGTCCTGGGACCAATTCGTCAAGGTGTTCCGAGCCAAATTCTTGGCGGTAGACTACGACTACCGCCTCCGACGCGAGCTAGATGCCCGAACACAGCACCCAGATCAGGATCTGCGTGTATATGTTCGGACCATGCAGGAACTCTTTCAACGAGCTGACCACAGCGCCACCGAGTACCTCTAAGGTAGCAGATGTTAAATGCGAAGCATTTCTTGGCAAACATTTGCCACTTTGACAGTATCTATCTATCTATCTATCCATCTATCTATCTATCTATCTATCTATCTAGCCGCCTACGTCTTGGTGCTCTCATGGTAGTATCGTTAACTTGGTATTTACCAAAATTGGTATACTATGACTACAGTGTATGACGAACATAATTGATTGGTAATGAGAGAGAGAGAGAGAAGAGAGAGCAAGGGGAGGAAAGGCAGGCAGGTCAACCAGAAGAGCATCCGGTTTGCTACCCTGCACTAAGGGGTGAGGTAAAGGGGGAATAGGAAAGAGTAAAATAGGGCGAGAATGAGTACTGAGTACACGTGGGACGATGTACAAGGACACTATAAGTGGTCTCTTAAACTGGTGCACTTCAAATGCTGTACTAATGCACGCATCGCTTTTTGTGCCAGTGACGGGTGTAGCCACGGTGCGAGTATCTTTGACTCCGAGAACGGTCTCGAGTCCAGTCGGTTTAAAGTGGTCCTGAGAGAGAGGCGTTGTACGTCGTAACGAGGATAGGTACACAATAGGTGCTCGATGGTTTCCTCGCACATACAGGAGTCGCACATCGGCCTCTCGGCCATTCCCATACGGAATGAGTAAGCGTTCGTGAACGCCACTCCCAGCCACACACGGCACAGCAAGGTTGTTTCGCCGTGGGAAAGGCTAGATGGCAGTTATGGACGTAGCAAGGGGTCCAACTTGTACAATCGGCAATTGAAGGCATTTGAACTCCATAAAGCTTCTGACTTTCTACGTGCAAGCAGACGAAGTTCCCTGGCAGTGTCCGTCCTCGCCAAAGGTATTGTACACGTCTGGATGTCTTCGTGGGCAGATCGGGCAGCCCTGTCAGCAATGTCGTTGCCGATGATGCCACAGAGAGCAGGAATCCACTGGAATACTATGATGTGTCCTGTTTCCAGAGCATGGTGATGTACTTCCATGGATGTCGGATATCATCTGCCCGTAAGTTCTGTGACGTAAGCCTGACTTGATACTGTGAAGGGCTGCC
The DNA here is from genome assembly GCF_013339745.2 of Dermacentor silvarum. Classification (NCBI taxonomy): domain Eukaryota; kingdom Metazoa; phylum Arthropoda; class Arachnida; order Ixodida; family Ixodidae; genus Dermacentor; species Dermacentor silvarum. The sequence continues at coordinate 149,465,878 of NC_051157.2, forward strand.
TTAGAGTCACAGAATATGACCCATTTCTGTGCCGGCTCTTCTTTGACGTAGGTCACAGCTGCCATGGAGGGCTGCAAGTTCTGCCGACGTCGATATAGTCATATGTGATAATTTGAATTTAACTGCAACTTGCTCTGGCTGGAACGACGAAGTCAGGCAGTTGAGCTGGTACGTGAGGTCAAACCGTCGGTATATATATGTATGTAGTCATGATATGTCTGGTGCATATAATAGGAGCGTCAGTTGCCTCAGAGCCAGCGATGGATGATTGGCCTTCTTGGTGATTCCGATAATAGTAAAATTCACTTGAGGCTGTCGCAGGCACCACAGGGGAGATGAAGGCTTCGCCGCCGGTGTAAAAGATGACGGTATACGCTCTTGATAGGCGCTAATCACTTTTGAAAAGGTCGCTTGAGGTCTCTCCGCTGGTAGGGCAAGCTAAGTGATGGTCGGGGATCTCTGACAGATGACGAATGTGCGCTCTGAGGGAGTCGGCAGCTACGTGTGTCTTGGGTCGTATGATCTCTCACGATGGCTATTCTTGCTGTAGTTGAGGTGCGCCGAGGCAGCCCTAAACACGTGCGTACGGGCTTGAACCTTGTATGCTCTCCAGAGCGCGAATGTTCGTCTTGCATGTAGTTGATAAAACTGGGCAGACTGTAACGAAGGAGTCCCAGGAACAGTACCCTGGTGCACCCTGAAATAGACTGGTGCACCCTAGTTTTTGCCCGCAGAGAAATTTAAATACCTGGGCGATAGCAAATAACTTCTTCTTCAGGTAGACGCAGTGAGGAGTCCACGAGAGGCTGCGGTTGATGATGACACCCAGAAAGCGATGCGTCTTAACATAGGGCACAGCTTGACTATTGATTGAAACAAGATACAGGGGCATTTGTTTGCGCGTAAAGCCAACCAATGTGCACTTTTCTGTAGACACACTGAGGCCTTGTTCTCGTAGATAAGACGCCGTCATGGTTGAGATGCCGCCCGCTGAAGCCTGGCCCGCACCTGAGGCCGTGTCACTGCAAAGGCCCAGATGCAAATGTCGTCGACGTATATAGAGACATGAACTGTCCGCGGTAAAAATTCCACAAGTCCCACCAAGACGAGGCTTGAACAATATAGGGCTGAACACTCTACTCTCCAGCACACCACGGCAGATGTAATGTTCCAAATTTGGGCCGTCTTCAGGTCTGTAAGAAAAAGCACCTCTCGGTCAAATAGTCCCGAATCTATTGAACATCCGGCCACCAACTCCCACAGCCTCAAGTGAGTTCAATATGGCCTAATGGGCGACGTTGTTTGTATGCTCCTTTGACATCGAGAAAAAGTGCAACTGGTAGGCGCTTGAGGATTTTCTGTTCGTTGGACCCAGGTAACGAAGGTCAATATCCATGGTCGATGGACGAGCGACCTCGATGAAAGCCAGCCATGGCACCCGGATAGATGTCGAATCGCTCGAGGTACCATTCTAAGCGAGCAAGAATGATTTTTTCCATCACTCTGCCGACGCAGCTCAAAAGCGTAATCAGACGATATGATGATAAATCAAGCGGAGACTTTCCAAGTTTCGGAATGGGGATCAAGCGGCTCGATTTACATTGTTTAGGAACAACGCCGATTCGCAAGACTCATTGCTAGTAGTTGAGCAGCTCACTACGTGCGTCATGTCCAAGGTGGCATAGGGAAGCGTACGTGATGCCATCTGGTCCTGGTGATCGAAGAACGCCTGCAGGTCGCTAACGCAGCGTCGAGCTCTTCATGCTGAAAATGCATACGTTCATTTCTGATACACGTGCCTCAGGGACACCATTCAGTGCCGCGTCAGTAGCGATGATCGCGGATCCAGCAACCCGCATACAGAACTCTTCAGCCAATTCAAACTGCGAGTGGTATTGGTAGAGGGCCAGAGCAGCAAAGGGCTTCCTTTCATGCGGACATGAGCGAAGACCCCTTAACCATTCTCCGTATGTGTGAGAGCGATCTTCGGGGATAAAGCGTCTGACAGAAAGTTTTCCATCGCTTGTCTTCGAATTTATCCATACGACTCTGAACTTTGTTTTGTATGTGTCATGAAGCGCTCAGGTCTAGAACGGATTTAGTGCACCGATACCTTCTTTCCGCCTGTCGGCGTTCCGCACGCAGCTTCTCCAGTTCTTTGTCGAATTGTGTTCGCCTTGCTGACCTTGTGAGCGAGCAGATGAATGCTTTCATTGCGTCCGATATTTCGTCTTATATATTGTTTGAAAGGCCTTTCCGACATGAGTCATCCATATGCTCCTTAAACATTGGCCACTCAACTGTACGCAAGACTGTAGGGAGCTTTGCTCAACTCCACTAATATTGATGTATGTTGGAATATCGTCGCTTCCTTGTGTCTCTATGTCAGTAAACCATTGGACGCTCGAGGCCGAAGCGCCGTGACACCAAAGTCAATCACAGCAGCTACTATAGGTCGTGCCTTGCAGAAATGTAGGGCTGCCATCATTCGCACAGCACATATCATGGTCGGCAGCAAAGGAGGCAAGAGTCCTGCCTCTGGATCAATTTTAGCGCTTCCCCACATGGTAATGCGTGTTAAAGTCACCTGTGGTAGCCCAGGGGCCATTGGTCATTTGCGATATTTTCTTGGAGCCTTTTGTCATCAAAGTGACCCGCTAGGGATATCTAGGCTTCAATAAGTGTAAATGACCCGGACTTCTTTTTTACATGCAGGCAGACATATTGGTTTGTCGTCATGTGGCTATACCGCGTGAGCGACATACGTAAGATCCATGCGGATGTAGACGATTACTTTGCTGCATGCTCCGCATGTGGACGAGGCGAAACGTTCGTAACCATACAGTCTGGGTGGAGTCGATATATTTGGTTCGCATATGACCAGTATGGGGAAACGATTTCTAAAAACTAATTGGCGAAAGTCTGCTATGCGGGTCCTGAGACCTCTGGCATTCCACTGGAAGATCGACGCACCTTTAACTTCAGTGTGGAGGGCGACTATTGGTCGAAGCCATGGTGCTTAGACGATGCTAGCAAGCACTGGATTTAGTGCATCCAGTATTTGCAGAGCACTTCGAGCTGAGGTGTTTGTAGCTTGTCCAGGATTGTGCGGATTGTATTAATTAGCGACCGCAGCATTACAGTCACTTGCCTGTCCTGATCGGACAAATCACTGACAGTAGACGCCGAGGGTTGTCCATCAGAACTATGCCGCGATCCTGTTGTTGTTTGCTATCATTTTCGTAGGGCCGGCCAATATTCGGCAGATGTCTCGTCTCAGTGGCCTTGTCCTTCGTGGTCCTTTCCGCATTGTATTGGTCTGGGCGGCAGAGGAGGAGGTGATGTCATAGGAAGTGGCAAGCGCGTCGTAGAGGCAACAGCCTCCTCTGAAGAACGTCGGCGACGGGAACGTCGCCTCCTAATCTTAGCGGCGGCTTCTCGGTGAGTTGAATGATGTCTCACCATTTCTTTCAAGATGGCGATTTTCCTTTTTAATGTGAGGGCAATTCTTAGATGTAGCCTCATGTGACCCGCTGCAGTTCGAACACTTCATTACAGTGGCGCTACATTTTATCTGCATCGTGGGGCTCGGCGCAGCGGGAGCATGTTGCCTGGTTTTTACAGACAGCTGCTCACGTGCCCCAGTTTCATGCATTTGCGGCATTGAAGAGGCTTCAGTATGAAAGGCCACACAGCATGTCTCAAGTGTCCCACCTTAACATGCGAGGGTAGATGGTTACCCTTGAATGCAATCTTCACGCAGCGTAAGCTGCCTATCCGAGTAACATCCACAATGACCTCGTCATTAGCTGGCTTGACAAGAATTGGCAAGTCGTGGTTAAGGATGGCCGCGTCGATGTCGAAGATAATGCCAATGACTATATCAGATCCCAGGGGGATATAGGAGCGCACCTGAATGCCATCAAGGTCGGTTACGCTGCGTAGAGTGGTCAAAGCACCCGCGTGCTGGACATCGACCGCTAGTAGATTTTTTCGGGTGTTCACTCGTATGTCCGATATTTCATTGGGCGCCAAGGCTTCCAGTAACATCCACGCAGATTGTCTGTTGAGTAGCTTCATGTTAACGGTAGGAAACACGGGCACAAATATGATGGTATTGGCGTCCGGCCTTTACGTGTGTCTTACTGTTTCAGTACTTCGCGATGAAGACGTCCTAGTGTTCCTTCTCTTCGCTTTGCGGCTCTGCACAAGTTGTAAGTTGTCATCGGGAAGGTTCGTCACTGCTGAGAGAGGTAGACTTGGGTGCGCCTCGCAGTCGCTCTCGCTCTGTTGGCCGACCCGCTTCCTGGAGGCGGCCGCCGCTGACGCCGCCGTCGCCGGCAGACGTGCACGGTCCGTCCACGTCCATTACGACCGAGCAAGGAGCGAAGACCAGCGTATGCACTTAGAATTGCACGGCAATAAACCAGAGCTAGAAAGAAGAGCACTGTGTCAAAGGACCCTTCGTCGTCTTCGATAGGTCATGACATGAATGTCATGACATACGTGTCATGTAGATCATGTCAAAGACCCGGAGAAAACGATTAACACTCAAAAACCTCTGAAATGGGTTCGGATGTGGGTGCTAGGTGAAGGCAACACTAAAGGACGATGCTAGAAGTCATAGTCGTGAGCATGAGTCAGCAAAAATGACAATGACTCAGCAAAAAAAGAATAACACTCAAAAACCCTCAAATTGGTTCTTGCGTGGGTACTAAGTGAAGGAAACACCAAAGGATGACGCTACAAGTCGTAGTCATGAGCATGGCTCAGCAAAAATGATAATGACTCAACACAAGAAGATTAACACTCAAGAACCAATGAAATAGGTTCTGACGTGGATACTAACTGTAGGAAACACTAAAGGATGATGCTAAAGGTCATAGTCATGAGCATGACTTAGCAAAAAAGACAATAACTCAGCGAACAACGAATAACACTCAAAAACCATTCAAATGGGTTCAAACTAACTTTCCTTTGAACTATGCCTTCAAACTAACTGAAGGAAACACTAACGCATAATGGTAGAAGTCATAGTCAAGGGCATGACTCAGCGGAAATAACACTGACTCAAGCGAAAAAGGATTAACACTCAATAACCACTCAAATGTGTGCGGACGTTGGTACTAACTGAAGGAAACACTCAAGGATGATGCTAGACGTCATGGCATGAGCGTGATTCAGCAAAAATGACAATGACTCAGCGGAAAAAAGATTAACACTCAAAAAGCACTCGAATGGCTGTGCGGACGTGAGTACCAACTGAAGGAAACACTCAAGGATGATGCTAGAAGTCATTGCATGAGCATGATTCAGCAAAAATGAGAATGACTCAGCAAAAAAGATTAACTCAAAAAAACCAACGGAATGGGTTCGGATGTGGTACTAAGTGAAGAAAAAGGATAAAGGCCAGGTTGAAGTCATAGTCATGAGCATGGCTAAGGCAAACTTCGCCTTAAGGTCTCCGATGTATTGTTAAAGGGACTTCTCAGGACACATTATGTGAATGCCATGATATGTGTGCCATGTAGGTCATGAAAAAAGTCGCCTACGTCTTGGTGCTCTCCTGGTCGTTTCGTTAACTTGGTTGGCTCCCCGCACACTGCTTCGCATAACATCAATTCCCACAGGGCCTGGGATCGGCCATTTTTTTAATATGTACTTTGTTGATCACTTGTTTGGAAATCCCTTTCTGTCGCAAATATGTATAAGAAGACATCAACTGCACCGGTTACTTATTAGCGATTCACTAAGGTTCTGAATGAATTAAATAATTATTGAATGAATTCTGGGATTTTACTTGCCGAAACATTATGATTTGGTGGCACACCGCAGTGGGGGAATCCAGATTAATTTTCACCACCAGGGGATCTTTAACGAGCCCCCAATGCACGGGACCCGGGCGTTATTGCATTTCACCCCCATTGCAATGTGGGTGCCGCTGCCGGGATTAGATCGCCCGACCTCGTGCTTACCAGCGCAACAGCATAGCCGGTAAGGCACCGCGGCGGGTTACTAAAATTTCAGCTTTATTTCAGCCCGGAGCCAACAGATGGCAGAGTACCACTGACAGAGTACCCTTTACCTCGAAATCTTGCAATCGGCTAGAACATATTGTTACGGGGACATTCTATATACTATGGATATATTTACAAGGCAAGGCGCAAAACGCTACATCAATCGCTAAGGCGAGCGCGTGCACACCAGATATCCTCACCGTCGTCGTCGTGATCGTCCAAGCACCAACCGCAGGATCGCCGCTCGTGACAATATTAAGGGGTGCGTAGAATCTCGCCACGCAAAATATAATTCTCAGCATGGTTTTCGCCTTCGTCTGGAGTAACTAACACGACTGTTTGACGTCTTGTCGGCATTCCTTAAGCGTCAGTTATTGGTACATTGCTTGAAAAAAATTCGTACGTTTCTTTAAAGAAATAAAACTCTGTTGCACGACAAATTGCTCTAGGAATTCGGTACCATCCTAAATGATGCTAAACTGGTTCACTACATAGCCAGTTTTCCGATCCATTCGTAGGTGTGTCCGAAAAACCATCTACCTCTTCTACCTCACATATCATATCTGTAGTTCGCCGCGCACATTACTCGCCGCTTATGGCGTTGTAATCGACATCAATGACCAGCTGTAGAAGATATTCGCTAATATATTTATTTGTGCTGATCACCTCCTGCTGTGCCCTGAAAAATCAGATCTCATGAAGACCGTGTTGTTCTCATGAATGCACTTTCTAATGTTATCGCATGGTGTGATACCTGAAAAATGAGTTGTAACTTCCGCAAGACCAGGTCTATATCATTTTCTAGGAGGTTAACTGCTCCTATTTTGACGTACTCCTTGACGACTGCTATATATTTGAAGGTATTTAAATACAGTTGCCTGGCAGTTCTTCATCCTTACAGTTTGTGTTTGTATTTGCGTGTGGAAGCCGCTGAGAACATAGTACTAAATGAACTTATCACCAAACAAGTCCATGAATCCGGGACATCAACTACTGCGGCGAAGCCGACCCTGAGGTGATGCGGTCGGCGTAACTCTATGGGAAGCATCTTTTAAAAATTACTGAGCAATGCCTCGTTTTTCGCAAATTGCACTTCAGCCACTTAATCCTGACAACGGTCTTACTCTATATCTGGCGTTGCGTTTAGTTTCCATGGCTGGATTTTTTTCCTGGGACGCTTTTGTAGACCCGTTTAAAATCCATGAAGTGATTTTTAAATGATTATTGTAGCGCAGCGTTAACTCATTCGCTAATTGCACTCTGGTTGGCCTGTACTCTAGGTCTCCCTCCATATTTATGGTCAAGTTTGGTTTTATTCTGCTGGGCTGAATTTCTTTCCTGGGACGCTTTTGTTCAGCTACTATAAGGCGAAGCAGCACCACAGGGGCAGAAGATTTGGCTGTCGTTGTTGAAGGGAAAGAGCTCGTCGATCACGTTAAAACTCATACACTAGGAATGTGCATCTGTGATGTACATTCGTGCCCAGATGTACAAGCAACGATGACACTGCCCAATTTTGCAACAAGTAGCGGACCGATGGGCTTTATGGAAGGACATCCAAGCATTAAGCCCTGCTATGCGCGCTATATACTACTGATGATGACATACCACTGATGATGATATTACTACCTGATGATGCCGAGTCATTAGTGATCACTAGTTATACGTTCCATTCGATGTCCTCGTACTTTTAAGCAGCATAGCTGATTCAAAGAGTTCAGCAATGGTCTGCCATTTTGTTTCATGTGTTGCCGTGACGGCACTCCTAGTACTAATAACAACGCCATTTAGATGTTATCCGCGTGATTGCTCAGTGGCTACGGTGTTGGACTGCTGAGAACGCGGTCGCCGTATGGAAATCGCGGCCATGGCGGCTGCATTTTGATGGGGGCGAAATGCGAAAGCACCCGTGTACTTAAATTTAGGTGCAGGTTAAAGGTGGTACAAATTATTCCGTAATCCCCCACTACGGCGTGCCTCATAATCATATCGTGGTTCTGGCACGTAAAACCCCGTAATTTAATTAAAATGTTTTGTACCTAGATGCTGCTAATCGTAGTGGTTAAGGGGAAAGAAAAAGACACTACGACGGTTTCTGGTGAGGGGCAGAAAACTTGCCTCGCGCCATGACGCAGCAGGCCCTTCAAGCAACCACAGTGCAGTCTGCAACATACGGCCGGCTGAAGTATACGGGCGGTGGAGTGCAACTCGAATGTGTTAGGGGCTGCCGTTGCAATGCGAGGATAATTGAATGTGATGGACGTTGGCGCCGAAGATGAAAAGGATGGTTGATTTTAAAGCGATAGCGGAGCACTACGACGTAGCCAAACTCGGCGGATTTTAACGTTGGATCATGAACGCTATTACAGAGAAGGTTTACTCCAAATATTGATATGGCGGGTTGAGGAGCAGTGGGGTTTAAAGCGATAGCCCTGTGGCGCCCCATACGCCAAAAAATTGATTGTCACTTAAGTATCCTTACAAGATTTGAATGCGAAAGCATTATTACTTCTCTTAGTTATCGCCAATAAAGACTTCTTAAGTATTACAACCTGTCTGCGATCCTTTCTTCGCTTTCTTTGCGTTCATTAAACACGAGACCGCAAACATTCAGAACTCATCACCATGTAGCTAAGAGTTAATATTGTGATTCGCTTTATTCCACCTTAATCCAATTTACTCCATTCTAATCTGCTTTACTTCACCTTAACTAATTTTATTCCACCTTAAGTCCCCTTGCTCTAACTTGTTCTAACTTTAATTCAATTCACTGTTTTTCACCTTAATTCACAATAACTACCCACAATTACTTGTAAATAACGTTGCCACGCCATTTACTACCTTCTGTATTACTACTCATTTCATTCAAGACGCTGATGATGTCACATTAATTTTTGCTACCACTCAAAGCGGACGACGCCGGCTTTTCTGCCTCATGGCACACATAATGTTTTTGCATAATAACTACTGTAGACGACAGCGGTCCGTCTGCAAGGCACAGAGTAAACAGCTTTGCCGCTTTCATTATGATTTGCGCAGCCCCGGTGGGCGGCGTCCCGTCTTGTTCAGAGATGCTGCAGATAGTTCTTGCGCGGCGACGAGGGTGAGCATGTATACTGAATCTTCCTAGTGCAGACGCTCAGTCGACGCTTTCAGTTAGTGCGGAGATGACCACGGTGCTCCGGAACCTAAGCCCGCCAGAACTGCTTATGCTGATTTCGCTGTCGTGGTGGGAAGGCACCTTTGCCGATACGGATCTGCCCAAATTATATTAAAAAGTAATTGCACTTACAACACAACAGTACAAGTGTTCGTTTGCGAAAACCAGAATTGGAGCAGACAGTGCAACACACTATAGAATGCAACAAACGCGGATGGTGTTCCATGTTCTGAAGCAAGTGGTTCTCACGGCCTGCTTCTCGCTCGGTCCATAAAATCCACCTCCGTGAAGGGCACAGAGCATACCGGCGTTGTTTCTGCCTTCCAGGTTGGTTTCAAAACAGAAGTCGTTTCGCATCTACTAGTTGTACCTTAATTCTCAGTGCGACGTGTAAAAAGACTTATACCACTTTACAGCATGTCAAATCAGCGAACTGCTTCCTCACCACCGGACAGCCATGTACGACTGCGCACCATTACTATCACAAATAAAAACCGGGAAGTAAATAGCACGCGTTGTCTTTAGGGATGCGGTAGAATTTCACGTCGCATGGCTCACTTCGACGTACCCACTGGCGAAGCTGGAGACATGGTGCGGGACCACACTGTAGCACGCGAGGAAAAGATCAGGCCGACGACGAGCCCTGCGTATCCATCTCATGGATGGCGCTGCAATTCGCGTGAACAAAAACCAGGGAGTTTCCGGGGCCTGTGTACTGCTTCAGTGCACGCGATTAGAGTGAGACCACTGCTCCGGCCTATCCCTCACCATACGGATGGTACAACAGTACACGGCGTTGTTTCTGCCAAAGCTTATACCACTTGCAAGCCCAATGAATCCACTCAAGTTCGCCTAAGAGATATGATATTGAAGGTGTGGTTTATGGGGGGTAAATGAAAAAAAATAATCACGATAAGTAAGCCACAAAACGTCGATTACACTTTAAATCTACATCAAATCAACAGATTTAACATATGAAAACTTTTCTGTAATCGCAAAGAAACACTCGTATCACTTATGCTAAAACACTGCGTTGGATCTCATGTAAAGTTTTCGTTGTTGTTGTACTTCTTGTATAATAATTATTTATTAATAATGTAATAGTAGTAGTAGTAGTAGTAGGGATAGTAGTAGTAGTAGTATAGTAGTAGTGGTAATTATTATCGTTGTCATATTCTTTTTTACATGCTCGTGGAAATGTTCAGTAGTTGTTGCTCAGCTAAAACGACTGACAAGAGTTGACATGGATGAAGTAGAAGGAACGAAGCGGTTGAAAGTTTGAAATGGAGACAGTGGAGCACCTAAATCCATAAATAGCTATGATTACTTCGCTCTTTGTTCATCGGCTCCTACGGCGCCGTGGATTTTGTTACAGGTGAATGGCAGAAAAGCAATGCAGTTCTGAGAGTGCAACGCTTTAGCGTTACAAATTTTTATGCTACCGGAATTTTCAGCAGATGGACCACGAAATTATAGGGCAGCAGCACAGGTTGTAGAAGTTACATGGATATGACGCGAAACGAGCATGCCAACGACCGCTTACTCCTACGGTAAAGAGTATCAAATGCGTTTTATAAACTCGAAAAGTGAATTCACCGTCACATTTGGCTCGCAGATCAGGGAATTTATTCCTTTGCATCAGGTTTCCGAAAACACAAGGAGCTCTTGTCTGGGTCGTAGGACTTGCACATATATTTTAGCAAATGTGAAAAATGCCACGAATATGTAGATGTACTTCAAATCGCCGCGAAATGCTTGCGGATGTGTGGTGCTGTTTCGTGCCTTCAGACATGATTTACAATTGCGGTTAGGTAGCTCGCAGCAAACGAAACGAATGTGTCAGATAAATTTACATAAACAAAACAAAGCACAATGGCGATGAGAAAGAAAATCATCTTGGTTGTATATCTGAAATTTTAGCTGCGCTTGGCTGTTTTGCCTCCTGACTGTTTCTGGTGTTAACATAGGTGACTCTTCTACTCCTGGAAGCAGGGCTAAGTACAGAGTGCTGAACAGTGTGTGGTAGTTGAATAACCATTTATTTGAATTTCACATGGCCTAGACTCTTAGGCCATAAGTTAAGGTGAAATTAGCCATACCACTCCAACAGTTTATGCTATAGTTTCCCGTGCATACTGCTTCTATTGTGACGGTTTGGTATGCTTTTTGTTGAAAAAAACTAAACTCGGAAAGCGCCGGTGCGACATGGTCAGCAACATTAGCCACATGCGTATTATGTACGTAATCATGCTGTGGATTCCCCAGGCTGTGAGACGGTTAAAAAAACACAGACACCACGACAAACAATTGCTTGACTTGTTTGCTCAGCCTAAAATATCGGTAGTTTTCGCTGAATGATTTTAACGACCCGAATCTGAACAGGGGGCAATCGGGATGCCGTTGTCAAGGTTGCGGAATCATCTTGATCTAGGGTCTCCTAATCTTCATTAGAACGTAAAGATACACGCGGCTGTAGTTTGTCTTCAAAAAAGAGCAACCGCAATAGCTGGGTTTCAACCCACGACCTCATGCAAAGCAGCGGACCATTATAGCCACTGAGCCAACGCGATGAGTTTCCCGAGTTTTTTACTCGGTCGTGTACATCGGTCTATATTCGGTTTCATAACGGTTTCACCAATCCTTAGCTAAGAGGCAAGGGCGCGGCATAACATGCCGCGTGCGTAAAGAAATAAATGTCTTCGGACGTCTTCCTTTAATGAGAGCTTGCGAAAAGAATGGAACTATTCCAAGTTTTCAAACTAATGCGCCTTATTTGAAGCCCTGCAGTGAAGCAGTCTTTGAACATAGACCAGTTTCACATGATTTCCTGCATTTATTCCCTTCGCTTACCAAGCCCTCAGAAAAGGTGTTCGGCTGAAATGTACCAAATTTTCTTTTCAAAGCCACTAATTTACTGTGTTCACAGGAACGTCTCTGAGAAACCTGACGCCAATTCGTGCATTTGTTGACATGATTTTACTGTTTGCGGCGTTGGCCATTTTCGTCACGGCGCGGTTTCGCCAAGGTCACACCCAAGGGCATCGTCAATATAGTCAGCCACCTAAGGTTTTCGCCTTAGAAAAACAAATTTCTGTTGCAGTGAACATAACGTGACCAGGCACATGAACGCAAATGCGCTAATGAACTCGTAAACTGAAGCCAACCGAAATTAAGGACGTCATGATGTGAGTGCATATCCTGAAACATGTGCCCATTACCACCATTTAGAAACCTTACATTATTCTTTGAGAATCAGCTTTCGAGAACTGAAGCGACAAAAGGGCATTTTGGCTTTTATAAGACGCCCGATGAAGCCCCACGACAATTCGATCGGACAAAAAGTTGGACGAGGATAAGATAGACGGAAGAGGGGGAGGGTGGCGGAGGCCGTTCTTTCGAGATTCTGCAACCGCTTTCTCGAAACGGGACTGAGCCTCTAAATGCCAAGAATAGCAACAAAACTGCTGATTCACAGTCGACTATCTGGCCACTCGTCTTATACACGCGGCGGTTATCACATCAGCTATTCCCGATTGGTGCTCGGCCATGCTCGACCGTGAAAGCTGTTGGCGTGGTCCTGTTTTCTTCTTCTTTCTTTTAGTGTTATTATGTGTATTTTGTTTTCGTCCAGTAAACTTCGTGCGCCATCGCGCAAATTTCGAATCTTAAAGGTGCGTATGCCACGTGGTGTAAAAGCTGTGAACTAAAGGCGATGTCCGGAATTGCTAGGGTTGTAACTCAACGTGTGCCCTTCTCAAGAAAGTACACTCCAAGCATACGCTGATAAACACCAAATCACGTAATCATAAATAAACATGAATGCGCCATGGCCATCTAAGATTGTTAATGAAGCTGTGTTTGCCCTCTCTCGACTTTGTCCTTTTTCCTGCGATCTATCAACCGACATACGGGGTCTTTCAGCAAAGTATGACTCTTTCTCAAGAACTAGTAATTAAAACAACCGTGTTAAATTTGACGAGCCCATGAGAACTTCACAGAAGCATTGAAATAAAACGAAGCCAGTTAAATAATCCTCGAATACTTCCTCGCTCTTTCAGCATCCGTTATACTTGAAGGCGCTGGTGAGTACAATAAACTTCCTGCCGTCAGTCACTCATATATAAGAATAGTCAAGAAATACATGCAACACCTAGGTGCTGGACGGGGCGATATGGCATCAAAGCAAGTGAAAGAAACTAATGTATTGTTTCGTGTTCCAATTTCCAGATTACATTTTTCATTAAGGGATAGTCCGAAATACTTGCAAATATACTATGCATCGCCTGTAACGCAGTAGGCGGGTAATCTGAATCGTTACCGCGACAAAGTGCTTATACAAAGTGATTATGCAATCGACAAAGTGCTTATACGGATCTATGTTGACGATGGTGCTTACGTCCACCTCCTTAACAATGCATAATAATATTGAATACCTCGATGAAACTGTATAAATTAATATCACGATGACGCCTTTATGGTAAATAGGACCAAGACACTAACTAGAAAACAGCATCCAGCACAATACAAGAATTTGCTAGCTTTCATTAGACTCATTGCAGTGCATTCCTAAACACAAATGGTATTCGACAAAACAAACCTATCAAGGAATGAACGTCCGTACAAAGCGTTCCAGGAGGTGCCAAGGGCCACGTATACCTGTAGTAGAAACCTTAAAGATGTATTCAGCGGCACGCAAAAGGCCAGCCATCTGCGCACGGGTAATATACAAGCCTGCTCTTGCCCTAGATGTTAGACGAGCAAGCACCGTCGAATTGGCAATGAAATTGATTTCCTATATTCCCAGTAATTTATTTTAAAATAAAGAATTTCGCATTCCTACCAGAGCCTCGACATGGGGAGAATGTGCAAATAAATAAAATAAAGCAATAAATATAGTTAAAATGACTGTCCATAATAAAATCCGTGCACTTTTTGTCATACGTAAATTTTAAAACTTACCTGCGGCAGACAACGTAACTTCAGCCCTTGAGTTGGATTACTGAAAGCGTCGGACATTACTCGCCCGATAAATCGTAATGCCTAATTGACTAACGACCAAAACTCACTAATTGCTTTTTCAAACATACATTTTACGGCAAATATAGCAATTTATTTCATATCCACTTGGAACAAATTCCAAGGATGGCACTGGTTTTGTGGTATGCGTCGTGAACACATGAATTGAAGCAAAAATGTATTTGATGCACTGAAGCAGTAAAGTAACTGCGAGGACCGCGTATTTCATCGCACACTTTGGGACCGAATACCACGCAACTGGTGTCATCCTAAAAATTCGTTCCAAGTGGATACGCCTTGATAACTCACTGGCTGCAATACGCAAATTCCGATATGTTCCTGTTAAGATCAAGGACGTTTACTGGTGCTTTCTATTTATTTACATGTAGACGCATATGGAGACATTGCAGAAAAGTTCCAACATGTGTGCCGGCTCGGAGTACGCACGGTGCCGTCTAGCAGGATAGGTTGTTTAGAGACAATCGCAGCCATTGGCGAACCGATGGTCGTTTAGCGCACGTGCACGTGTTTCGAACCGCACAGCCAGCGCGGATGCCCTTGGCTTTCCTGCAGAAAGATGATGATGATGATGATGATTTATTGGCATCCCCTTTGAAACGGGGCGGCGACAAATAGTCACCTAGCCTGCTTGATTTAATCAGGTATACTATACATGTTCTTTATCTAGCATTTTTGTGTACCTCTCATTATTATTTTTCTTTTTCAAAATTTACCTTGTGCCGCTGCCTATGATTTTAAGAGATCAGGTCGTATCCATCTTTTCCCTGCTTTTTTTACACCGGTACTCCAATCTAGAGCACTGCACGGGCTCGGGCTTACCCGAAAGCCCGGGCCCGGCCCGGCCCGTGGGCCGGGCCGGACCGGGTAGAGCAGTTTTTTCAAGGGCTCGAGCCGGGCTCGGGTACGACGTGTGCTTTTTGACCCGGCCCGGGCCGGGCTCGGGTTTTTTGACACGGGCCTGGGCCGCCGGGTTCAGGCTTTCTGGTGGTGCGCATGTACCGTGCAGCGAGTTTTTCTCGGGCCTCTCAACTCTGAAAAGCATGTATTTTTCGGTCTCGGGCCGGGTTCGGGCCGCTTTCGAGCCGGGCTCGGGCCGGGCTCGGGCCTAAGGTAAAGGGGTGGCGGGCCGGGCCGGGCGGGTAACGTAGAATATTTCCGGGCCCGGGCCGGGCCCGGGTCTCGCCATAAAAGTTTTGATCGGGCTCGGGCGGGCCGCCCAAAGTAAAAACGGGCCCGGGCCGGGCTCGGGCTGCAAAAATCGGCCCGTGCAGTGGTCTACTCCAATCGTCTCTTGCTGATCTCTACGGCTGATCTGTTTATGTTTCCTTCCACTTTAAACCCAAGCGCTTCTGGTAGTTGCACGTTACCAACGGTTCTCGCTGGGTGGATCCCGTCGCATTCCATTAGGATGTGCTGAGTGGTTTGTGGATCTTTACTGCAGCATGCACATGTGTCATCTAGTTCCGAATATTTGTTCCGATATGTTTTCGTCCTTAGGCAACCGGCTCGAGCCTCAAATAGCAAGGCCCTTTGTGTTATCGTACAGATTTTCCCTTCTAATTTCTTTCTTCTCATTCTTGTAAATCTCCATTGTCCTTTTTGTTTCCATTCTTTGCATCCAATTCACGGTCTCTATTTCTCTCACTTTCTTTCTGATGACTCATGGTTGTGTATTTGCAGTTTCGATTATCCTGTACTTGGTTGCCAACTTCCTTGACCTCTTCCTCCATTCTTTGTCTACGCTTTTCATGTAGAGATACTTGTGCACTTTAGCCGCCCATTTATTTTCATCCATGTTCCTGAGCCTTTCTTCCAAACTAATTTTGCTCTATGCTTCTCTGACTGCAAAAGAGGCCCAACCCATGTCACCCTGCACTGCCTCATTTGTGGTATTACCGTGGGCTCCCAAAGCCAACCGGCCTACTGATCTTTGGCTATCTTCCAAACCCGCCAATATATCCGATTTTAAGCATATAATGGCATTTGCGAATGTTAGCGCTGGCACCATTACTCCTTTCCATATTCCACGCACCACCTCATACTTATTGTGTCCCCACAGTGCTCTGTGTTTCATTATTGCTGCATTCCGCTTCCCCTTTATTTTCAGATTATCTTGGTGGTTGTTTGAGTAATTCTTTCCTTCGTTTATGTGTACGCCTAGGTATTTATCTTGCTTCGCTATGGGTATTCCTTGCTGTTGAATTGACACCACGAAGTTACTCGTGTGTTCATTAAATATCATAATTCCTGATTTCTCTGTGCTAAACTTAAGGCCTAGATTTGTCGCTGCATTCCCACAGATATTCGCAAGTATCTGTAAATCGTTTTTATTGTCCGTTAGTAGCACAATGTCGTCTGCGTACATCAGTCCGGGGACCTTCTGTTGCACCATTTGTCCATAACGCATGTAGGATAATTTAAAACCTAATTCGCTGTTTTCCAATCGTTTTTCTATACAGTTGACGTAAAGCGTGAACAACAATGGTGACAGAGGGCATCCTTGCTTCAATCCTTGGTGAATTCCCACCATTTCATTTCCTTTTCTACCTTCCCATACCACCTGTACTTGGTTGTCTCTATATATCTCTCTCAGCAGCTCCACGAAATCGTCATCTATGCCTTCGTATTGAAGAATATCCCACAACAATTCCCTGTATACCTTGTCATAAGCTCCTTTAATATCTAGAAATGCTATCCATAAAGGTCTTTTCTGAGCTACTGAAATCTCCATGCACTGAGTTAGTACAAACATATTGTCTTCTAAGCGTCTGCCTGGCCTGAACCCATTCTGTAGTTCCCCCAATACATCGTTTTTCTCCACCCACTTCGACAGTTCTAATTTTATGGCTTGCATTGCCATTCTATATATCACCGACGTTACTGTAACTGGCCTGTACGAGCTCGTCTTATCCTTATCTCCTTTGCCTTTGCGACAACAGCGCCACCGTGAACATCCGTGTATCTGTAGCAAATTCCTGCTGTTGTCAGTGTTGCTGGTTGTATGCCACTAGGGCGTACGTCAAAGTTTGTGTTATTGTATTTTTTTAGTTTATGTAGTTCAAGCGACGCATTGTTTAAAATAAAACATAATGGCTTGATTTCCGCCGAGGTATTCAAGTTTAAACTATGCACAGCGGTTGTCACCACAACATAAAGAACTACATGCGCCTAATTATTACTAAATTATAGAAATAAATTTATTTATCCAACTTTGGAATAACTGCAGTAATTAAAAGGTATTAATATAATTATTATATAATATAATATATATAATATATATATATAATATATAATATAATATTTATATAATATAAATCTCTCTAACGGATCCTGGCTGAGCCAGGATCCGTTAGAGAGATTCTTTGCGAGGAGCGAAGAGGGCAGTCTGGCGCCACCTTCGACTTTCAAGCCACAGACACTCAGAAACTGTCTGCTCTGCGGCACACCCCTACTTGGATGGCAGGGAGCTATATTTCATGGCCGATACTGCTCACGTTTTGAAAAGTATTCGTGGTCAGCTTCTTCATCCAGACAGTTTTACCCTGGCGGTAGAGACGGCAAGGGAGCATGGCATCCCAGGAAGAACTGTTAGAATTGAAGACGATAAGGCTGTTCTTGAATATGATAGCAACAAGGACCTCAAAATTGCTAATAAACTGTCGGACTTTCCGTCAGCAATAGATAATTAACAAAAATGAAAGTAAACATCGCCGTTCAATTGTTCCGTGAAGCACCTCCTGCCATTCGGTATCTAATCGAGCAAAACGACTTCAAGTTGGAAGCAGAAGCAATTATGGTTTTTTTAACTTGTGTCTGAGTGGTACACTTTAATGTTATCACGAAAAACCATCGTCGCTTTAATCCATTTTGATCTCGCAAAGCACAAGGAAGGAGTTAGAACCTTGGAGGTTGCACGTACCACGTTCAGTCGAAATAACATTGGAGTGACTGCACATTGGAAGCCATCTCAAGCCGGCCTCTGATGTCGACAACTGTTCTACTGCGCCTGTCGGAGGAGCTCGTGGGGAAGCACGGATACTTCTACCTCCTCACTGCTAGATACATTGTGCGAAAAGGTCAGTCGGACAGAGGTTTGACGCGAAGTGTAGCAAGAGGCACAACAGCAGTTCGTCAACTGTGCGGTTGTTGTTTACGACATCCCGCTGTCCTGCAGCTGCAGCTACGCAGGACAAACAAGCCTAGTATATAAATGTTTGTTTGTAAACAAAATTCTTTGCCTGCGCTAGAGTTCTCTAGGCTTCTCTCCTCTTTCCTGCTGTCCCCATGCAAGTACACTCTTGGGGAAAGCGAGAGTGTACATAGGTACACTCTTGCCTAACTTGCCATTGTGATATTCATGCTTTCGAATATAATCAGAAACTGTGCCATACGGATGACATAATTCATTACGCCTGTTGGTTTAAAATAACTTTGCTGTGCAGTCTGGGGGTTGGGCTTCAAAAGTGCTTTTTCATAGCAATTATGGTGCTTCCAAAGCTTAAGATACAGTGATTCAAGCTATGTCTGTGAAAACAGTGCATCATGTTACAAGGAAATGTAACAACGCTCATAGGAAATAGCTCGCTATTGTGAGAGGTTGTAGAAACTTGCTTTCGACTTGCTTTCTACGGCATTTTCAAAAGACGCTTTTTTAACTCCCGCATATGTCGTGTTCATGTCTCATCACTAAACGTAAACAAGTATGGGTATTATGCCATGACATTCAGTAAAGATTACATGAGTATAATTATTCTTTTCAGACGCTATGTACACAATTGTGTACACCAAGATAGTGCATCAACAGCAATAGCATTGATTAAAGTAAGATTATTTAAAATGTCTCCCGTTCATCTTGAAACGCTTGAGATTGAAATAATGCTGCGAGTTTGAATTACACAGGCAAATTGTTTTAGTAAAGCGACTATGAAGGTAGATGGTTGTGTACTGTGCTTGGTGTGAGTATGTCATTGTATGTAGCGGGTTCACTTCTTTCATTGTTTTTCACAGTGGGTTGCGCCAGTCATAACTGCATGAGTGTCTGGATAGGTTGTTTTTCAAGCTGGTAGCGTGAAATAGAGTTCATGTTTGCAAAGCTGGCGTACTTGCAGTGATTTTCGCACGGAGCCCACATTCTGTAAACTTGACAAAACTGACTAAAGAACTGAAAACTCTTAATCTATTGTGCATCTGTAAGCGTTTTCTGAAGATATAGGAGATGCGGTGAAAGTAAGTTTTCAGTCAACACAACTAATTGACGTGTGTAAGAGTTAAAGAGGTACGCTCCTTGAAACAATTTCTCGAAACACCGCAACACACCACCTGAGGGTCTCTCATCTTAACCTCTTACATCTACTGTCTTGCAAATCACAATGGTGACACAATGCAACATTTTGCTGACTAGACTTTGGTGTCATACAAGAAAATGAACGCGTGCCTAGTCTTACATGAAGATATAAATTCGAAATCATTTATTTATTGCAGTCGCTTGGCAGCAGTTCTGAACTGTTCTTTATCAGTATAGTAGTTGCAATTCATCTTTGTATTGTTGAGTACAGATAAAGATACGGATATAGAGAGGTTGATTGTACTCCGCAGATTTCTCTATTACCGGATTGATGACAAGGATATGATCCATCGTAGAATATCCCTTCCTAAAGGCAGCCTGTTCTCTTCGTTGACTAAAGTCACGTGTTGCACTTATTCTATTGGAAATTATCTTGGTGAATATTTTATACAATATTGAAAGCAAGCTAATGGGTCTATAATTCATCAATTCTTTAACGTCTCCCTTCTTATGGATGAGCATAATGT
Source organism: Dermacentor silvarum (assembly GCF_013339745.2). Classification (NCBI taxonomy): domain Eukaryota; kingdom Metazoa; phylum Arthropoda; class Arachnida; order Ixodida; family Ixodidae; genus Dermacentor; species Dermacentor silvarum. The sequence goes on from NC_051157.2 coordinate 149,485,903, forward strand.
TGGCGTTCTTCCAGCTTTCTGGTACACTTGAAGTCGTGAGGCATTGCCTATAAAGGCTCGCAAGCTTTTCAAGCATGATATACCTTCTATCTTTAAATAAATCGACTATTATTCCATCGTCTCCAGCAGAATTTCCCATGATGATGTCTTTCAAGGCCCTTCGAACTTCATCGCTAGATATAGAAGGAGCCTCAGTATCCTATTCATCACTACTTCGAAGAAAAGTAGCTTGGCTGCTCTGGGCACGGTACAGGTCAGTATAGAATTCTTCCGCTGCTTTTACTATGTCATCGAGATTGCTGATGATCTTACCCTGCTTATCTTTCAGTGCATACGTTTTGCCTTGTCCTATGCCAAGTTTTCTACGCACTGATTTCGTGCTGCGTTCATATTTTACTGATTCGTTAATCTTCTCCATCCTATAATTTCCGATATCCCTTACTTCTTTCTTCATCAGTTTCGACAGTTCGCCGAATTCGATCTCATCTCTCGAGTTTGACACTTTCATGTTACGCCGTTTCTTTATTGGGTCCTTTGTCACTTGGGAGAGCTTACCTACTGGTTGCCTTAGTGCCTTACCTCCCACTTCAATTGCTGCTTCGGAGATCAGCCTACTTACGGTTTCAATAATTACCTCTATGTTGTCTTCATATTCCTGTTCCAAAGCTGCATATTTATTTGCGAGCACTAGCCTGAATTGGTCTGCTTTTACCTGTACTGCGTATAGGTTGGCCTGTTTCTTCTCGACTAATTTTATTCTTTTTCTCTTCAAATTGAGAGAAAACCTAGACCTCACTAACCTATGGTCACTGCATATTACCTTACCTAACTCTTCTACATCATGCACTATGCTGGGATTAGTAGAGAGTATGAACTCCATTTCATTCCTTGCTTCTCCACTAGGGCTTTTCAAGGTCCACTTCCTGTTGCTGCGCTTCCTGAAGAAGGTATTCATTATGCGGAGCCTATTCTTTGCCGCCAATTCTACCAACATCTCTCCTGTAGCGTTCCTAGAATCGATGCCGTCATTGCCAATTGCTACTCACCAGAATGCGTTTCTCCACTTTTGCATTGAAGTCGCCCGTGACTGAAGCATACTGAGTTTTCAACTTTCTCATTGCTAATTCGACATTTTCATCAAACTGTTCTATTTCTTCATCATTGTGAATGGAGATTGGGGCGTAGGCTTGTGCTACCTTCATTCTATACCTCCTATTTAGCTTTATTACGACGACTGCTACCCTCTCAATAATGCAGTCAATTCGTCAATGTTGCCCGCTATGTCCTTGTGGACTAGAAATCCTACTCCGAATTATCTCCTATCTGGAAGACCTCTGTAGCAGATGACGTGGCCGTTAGTCAGCACTGTGTAAGCCTCACCAGTTCTTCTCACCTCACTAAGGCCAATAATAACTCAGGCAATACCTGATAATTCTTCAAATAGCCATGCTAAGCTTGCCTCATTTGTGCGCGTGCTGCGCATGTTGAACGTTGTCAGGTTCAGTTTCTATTGGTTGCCTCTCCGGACCCAGAGATTCTTAGCACCCTCTGCCGTGTCGCAGGTCCGACCGCCGCCTTGGTCAGGTGCTCCGCAGCCGCTGGCGACTCCGCAGGAGCTGGGCCATGGGTTTATTGTAGGAGTCATGAGGCAGGTAGCGGCCGAGTACTGCATCAAGGAGGCCAATTCCTGTTCTGGTGAGGGAGTGAGTTTGTTGAAGCATAGTGGGCCTTCCTAATTGGGTTGCACCTGGAGTAGTGTAGCCCCGCCAGCTCTCGGCGATTTTTTTGCCGATGTCAGGCGCCACTCCATGCCTGAAAATGTAGTGGACTGAAGGAGAATTCGAACTTACGACCTTCAGGTTAGAAGCTGGGCGTTCTGCCTCTGCTCCACGATACCACCCTTTACGAGGCTGTAGAGCGGCAGTGCGGGTGAAGCAATTATAGTCGTATTCACGGTTAGTGCGTCCTGGCACTCGTCACATTTCAGCTTTTTGGGGGTCATGAGCACTGCGTATCCTGCCACATCAGCTATGGCAGATAAACCGTCTTTTCGCTTTGAAAATTCTTGGGCAGTTACGACGACGTTTCAGCCTGCTCGCTGTCAGCCTGCTCCTTCTCAAAACTCATCCCAGTTTTGGTCTTCGTTGGTGTGGTGGGCAGGTGATGTGCCAGTCTGTAGTATCGTGCTTTGTAGGTGCAGCTTGCTTTCACTTTAGTACAGCTGCCTGATAGATACATAGTAATGGGACCTGTTGTCATACTAAAGCTGAATAGGAGGTATAGAATGAAGGTCGTACAAGCGTATGCCCCAGCCTCCAGTCACGACGATGAAGAAATAGAACAGTTTTATAAAGATGTTGAGTTAGCAACGAGAAAGGTGCAAACACAGTATACTGTACTCATGGCAGACTTCAATGCAAAAGTGGGGGAAGCACAGGCTGGTGAGCAAGCAATTGGCAACGGCGGCATCGGTTCCAGGAACACTAGAGGAGACATGTTGGTAAATTCGCGCAAAGGAATAGGCTCCGAATAATGAATACCTTATTCAGGAAGCGCAGCAACAGGAAGTGGACCTGGAAAAGTCCTAATAGAGAAACAATGAATGAAATAGATTTCATACTCTCTGCCGATCCCAGCATAGTGCACGATGTACAAGTCATAGGTAAGGTAAAGTAGGTTAGTAAGGCCTAGGATTTCTCGCAATTTGAAGAGAGAAATAATAATATTAGTCAAGAAGAAACTGGCCAACCATAGTAAGGATAAAAACAGAGCAATTCAGGCTCGTTCTCACAAACAAATATGCAGATTTAGAACAGGAAGGTGAAGACAACATAGAGGTAATGAATGAAACCGTAACTAGGCTGATCTCAGAAGCAGCAACTGAAGTGGGACGTAAGGCCCCAAGGCCACCAGTAGGTAAGCTGTCCCAAGTAACAATGAACCTAATAAAGAAACGGCAAAACATGAAAGTGTCAAACTCGAGAGATCAGATAGAATTCGCGGAACTGTCGAAACTGATCAATAAGAAGAAAGTAAGCGATATCCGAAATTACAACGCAGAAAAGATTGAGGAAGCAGTAAAATATGGACGCAGCATGAAATTAGTGGGAAGAAAACTTGGCATAAGACAAGGTAAAATGTATGCACTGAAAGATACGCACCGTAATATCATCAGCAAATTGGATGGCATAGTAAAAGCAGTGGAAGAATTCTATACTTACCTGTACCGTGCCCAGAGCAGCAGCCAAGCTACTTTCATTCGAAGTAGCGATAAACAGGATTTAGAGGCTCCTTCGATAACTAGCAATGAAGTTAGCAGGGCCTTGAAAGACACGATCTATCTAAAGATAGAAGATAGATCGTGCTTGAAAAGATTGCAAGCCTTTGTACTCCGAAATCATCTGAGTGCAATCAACGCTTCTATAAATCTTTCATAGATTATGAGAAAGCATTTGATTCAATAGAGGTACCAGCAGTCATAGAGACATTGCATAATCAAGGAGTGCAGAAGGTATAGGTGTATATCTTGGCAAATATCTACTAGGATTGCACAGCAACTTTGGTTCTCCACGAGAAAAGTAGAAAGTTACTTATCAATAAAGTGGTTAGGCAAGGAGACACAATCTCGCCAATGCTATTCACTGCATGCTTAGAAGAAGTATTCAAGCTCTTAGACTGGGAAGGCTTAGGAGTGATGATCAACGGCGAATACCTCAGCAACCTTCGGTTTGCAGATGACATTGTCTTATTCAGCAATAACGGGAACGAATCACCGCAAATAATTGAGGACCTTAACCGAGAAAGTGTAAGAGTGGGCTTGAAGACTAATATGGAGAAGACAAACATAATGTTCAATAGGCTGGCCAGGGAACAAGAATTCAGGATCGCCAGTCAGCCTGTAGAGTCTGTAAAGGAGTACGTTTATCAAGGTAATTACTCAGAGGGGTCCCTGATTATGAGCAAGAAATTTAAAGAAGAATAAAATTGGGTTGGGGTGCATACGGCAGACATTGCCAAATCCTTACTGGGAGCTTACCACTGTCGTTGAAAAAAAAGTGTACTATCATTGCATTCTACCGGTGTTAACATATGGAGCAGAAACTTGGAGGTTAACAAAGAAGCTCGAGAACAAGTTAAGGACCGCACGAAGAGCGATGGAAAGAAAAATATTAGGCCTAACTTTAAGAGACAGGAAAAGAGCCGTGTGGATCAGAGAACAAACGGAGATAGGCGGTATTCTAGTTGACATTAAGCGGAAGAAATGGAGCTGGGCAGGCCATGTAAGGAGTAGGATGGATAACTGGTGGACCATTGGAGTTGCAGAATGGATACCAAGAGAAGTTGGATACCGACTATCATAACCACTGAAGTATTCCCTGACACGTACGAGTGCTTTCAGAGATCACAGGGAGAAGCCTTCGTTCTCCAGTGGACATAAATAGGCTGATGATGATCATGGGACCCAGCTAGCCGCCTGTACGTTTCAAAACGGTCTTCAAGAAAGTCCGTGTGGAATTTACCGAAGAGGAGGAAAGACATGCCGAGCTTATCAAATCACTACCTCGCAATCTTCACGAGTTCTTGGGTTGTCTGGTGAGGGCACCCTGGCAGGCATCAGTTTTTTTCCTCCCATGCATCTAGCCAGTCTAGAAAATCGTAGAGGAAAGAAACCTTGGGGTCTCAAGAGGATCGAAACCCTCGCTTTTGGAATTGGACGTTTAATTTGAGTCCTTTACAGGGAGTTTTCCCGTTAACTACCTTCCACCACTTCACCACTATATCCATGAGTGACCCCAGGTGGTCAAAATTAATCCGGAGCCTTTCACTACGGCGTGCCTCATAATCAGAATTGGTTTTGGCACGTAAAACCCCAGAAAGAAGAAGAGTGCAGCTGTTTCTTCGAAGTGATTTAGCTTGTGCTTCGCTTACACGACATGGAGAGCATTAGCCCGAGATTCAGTGAATATTACAGCAAAGCTGCTATAGGCTAGGTTCCAGGAGATCGCGTCCGGCAACAGACGGAAGTAGATCAACAATTTCAGACGCGTCGCGCCAGCATGTGGCGTCGTATGAAAATGTCTGGATGGCGGGGTTTTTAAACCTCTGGATCGTAAAAAAAAACTTGTGCACCACACCGCGATGTCGCTGAAGGGCTTGGCTTAATGGTATCATCATGGGTGGGGCCCGCCTCGGCTTGAAAGTGTCGAGCCTCAGGACTTTTGTAAATAAAAAGTTTTCACACACACACACACACACACACAAACCACACCACTCTTTTCGCAGGGCCTTCTGTTTGCTTCTTCATTACGTGACGTAGCTCACCCTGGCGGCCACATGTACGCGTCAGCTCTAGTACACGCGATGCGATTGCCGTATTTGTCTTTAATGAACAACGTCATCATCATCAGCCTATATTTATGTTCACTGCAGGACGAAGGCCTCTCCCTGCTATCTCCAATTACCCATGTCTTTCGCTAGCTGATTCCAAGAGAAAATGTCACAATCGCTCCTATATCCTGTGTAGGTTTTTTGTCTGTGCGTTAGCTCACATCGCTCTGAAGGTTTCAGCGCTGGCGCCGGCTGAAAGTTGCATAGATGGATGGATGCCATGAGCGTCCCCTTTGAGACGGGGCGGTGCGTTGCGCCATCAAGCCCTTGTAAATATGTTCTCTAATGTCCTACGTATGCGTTTGAGAAAACGCCCAGATACAGAGAATTCGCAGCATCAAACTATTTTAACCATTACTGGTAACTCTGTTTATGTATGCCTCAATTATTTGTGGTCTCCCTAATTTTTTGCCACCAAATCTCTAATCGCCTCTTGCTAAGCTCTATTGCTGCAATGTTTACTTTGCCCCAGCTATTCCTGAACCAAAGGGCTTCAAAGAGGCGAGAGGAGCCTAAATTGGCAGCTGGGTAGATATCTTCGCATTTCAATAAAGCATGTTCCATCGTTTCACTAGCTTTACCACATCAAGCACATGGGTGTTCGTCCTCAGTGTATCTCACTTTATATCTACGCGTTCTAAGGCACCCTGATCTCGATTAGAAAAGTAAGGAGCTTCCCTTTGAGTTATCATAAATTGTTTCTTTTCTGATTTCATTTTTTTCTTTTGGGGTAGTTAGTCATAGCAGGTTCATTTTGCATTGCCGCCATCCATGAAATTGTCTCAGCATCTCTCACTCTGCGTTTCGCGTTCTTTTGTTAACGTGTTGCTAACCATACCGGTCACATACTTGCTGATAAGCTTCCTAGTTCTTTTCCTCCACTGTGAGTCAATGTTGTTCCTGTACAAATATCTGAACCCCCCTCTCTCTCGAACCACATTTACTTTCTTCCATATTCGTCAGTTGTTCTTCAAAATCAATTTTACTCTGAGCCACCCTTACATCAAATCTTATCTCGCCCATATCAGCCTGCACAGCTTCATTGGTAGTCTTCCCGTGAGAACCCAATGCTAGGCGTCCCACTGACCTTTCGTTGCCAGCGACTTCTGATTGCACCCCTGATTTCAAGCAAACAACCGCCTTTCCAAATGTAAGCCCTGGAACCATTTCCCCTTTCTACATACCCCGGAGCACCTCGTACCTATTGTATCCCCATAGCGCTCTGTGTTTTATTATGGCCGCATTTCTCTTCCCTTTTGCTATTATGTTTTTCCTGTGTCTCCAGATATTTACGAGAAGACGAAACACCACTGAACAGGACGGAGGGAGAGCACAGACACACACACACACACACACACACACACACACACACACACACACACACACACACACAAAGCACCGTTGCTCAACGCAATTTCGTCTTCTCGTAATCATGAACCAACCAGCCCAAATGCGTGCCCTTGTCCAAATATCTATCGCCTTAGTTTATTAATACACCAAGGTATTCGTAATATATTAGCCTAGGTATTTCCTGGCCCTGTATCAACGCTCTTTGTTCACTGTTTTCATTGAATACCACCAAACCTGAATTTTCACGCTAAATTTATAATTCTAAATTCTCCCATTCTTCTCCACAGATATCAGCCAGACGTTGCATATCACTTTGCTTGTTAGCAAGCAACACAATAATGTCCGCATAAAACAAATCTTTAAACTGGAAACCATCGCTCCAAAGCGTAGCGCCACTTTTTGGCGCCCACTGAAATCTCCGGAGTTTTCGTATAACGATGCGATGCGAACGGGTCCCGATAACGCTATCGCGTTTTACTCTTAAGCGTCCTCCAATTCTTGCTTCCCTATTGCAAATTGTCGTGGCGCAATCTCGTCTACGTTGCAACTGCAACGGGGGACAGGGTGTCGTGGCACGTGGGTGTAATGGTGCGTGCACTCAGCAGGATAGCATTGCTAAATATACACAATCACTGTTTATATTTCAAAAAGCTCATTTGAGCGCTGCTTCTGTGTCGTCGCTTTTACTATACAGTGCCGCATTTTCTGTCAATAGAACAGTTTAATAAGTTTCGGCTAACTACTAATAATGAAATCAGAATAGCGGAAACACGAAGTGGATATTGTGCTCGATAGTATCCAAGTGGAAACCCACTTTTACAGCCCGTGAACTTACCATGTCTAAGTTATAAGTCGCAAGAATGTGTCTGTCAGGCTTCGTCCGTGACAGGCGCTGGAGCCTCGCTAGAGGTACCTTTGTGATTCAATGAAATGTCTCTTCATTAGAAGTCAGGCACAGGTGCATGTTTCACGATGCGAGTCTATGCACGTGTGACTTCATAAATTTATTTGATAAAGTGATTTTTCCACTGCAGACACCGCTTTGCAGAACTAAAAAAAGGTTTTCTGTCACTTTTGGTTGCAGATGATCTGGACTAGAGGAATATGCTTCCTTTTCTTCACACTATACATACTCTGGCCACGTTTACCTCATGTAAATTAGGCTAGTTCATCAATGCACTTGAGCACTTTTGAAAGGAGCATTTATTTTCAGTTGCCGTTATTGTGAAATGTTCAACAGACATTTTAGCATCAACGTCCTTTTAATGGATTCAAGAAGGCTTCCCGAATGAGTATATTAGTAAGCTTTCATTATCTTTCGTGTACATACAAAGAAATGTCTACTATAATTTTGAAAAATACTAGGATGTGTAATTAGGAGCTAAATCTGTATGCTACTTTTTATGAAAACTATGCACTCTTTCATACACGCTAAAATGTTGTTGCTCAAATATCCCTGGAATCCTTTTGGTATTAAAGCTTCGTTCTTCTTGCTTTGTGACATAGCTTCTTTCTTTTTTCTTGACTTGATTCGGTACCCTTTTTCTTGCTGCTGTTTTCATTTGGAGGCAGCTGTGCATTTATAAACACATTTTCTTCACATCGGAAAGCCTGCTTTGTCGTGTTGCTCGCTGACATTCCTCCCTGGAGTGCACGTCATATATACTTGAGCGAAAAATACCCCCTTTTTTATGGCTATGAACTTTCAAAGGTGACAAGACGGATAAGTGCAGGCCGACAGCTATTCTCGTTGTCGACATTTTCCAGGAACTCTCTGAAATAAGTGGTCATGGAGAAATACGCACTGACTGCTGCAGCAATCACCATCTGCATCAAGACATCGTAAGGGTAAGGAAAAAAGCAGCGAAAATTCATTTTAGCATGAGTAATGATTAGCAATAATCCTGACTTACATTATGATTACGAGTATAAACTTTAGTAATAAATTCGAGTGCCTACGAAGATTTTGTTCCGCTACTTTTTGATATAAAGTCAAGCAATAGACTGTGTTAAAGTATTCTACTTGTCCTCATTTCTGCTATTCTGTGGTCCACCTTGACTCTTTTAAAATGCCCTTTTACAGGGTCGACTTGCATCTGCAACAGCCTCTGTATCCTCGTTTGGCTTTTAAAACAAACGCTACTTTGATTTCAGCAGCAAATTTCAACTGCTATTTCTGATGAATCTGCCTGAAGATTGGTGTTCGTTGTATTCCAGTAGAACTTTAGGTGCTACTATATGCGCTAGGCATCTGGTTCAGAGGCCACCAAGAATAAAGCCCTGTGCGTTCAGACGCAGCACCTTTGCGAACACTGAGATCGTGGTGCCCAAGCGTCTAGCCATGCACTTTCTTTTCTTTATAAGAAATGATAGCAACGTGCAAACAATAATTAGCAGCTATTAGGAAGGTTAGGACAGCTGAACAAGACCATTTCTTTGAAGATATTGCAGTTCTCTCCTGAGACGTGTTTCTTTATATTTATATAAAGACTTGTGATATTGATGAAATTATCTTATGCGTGTATAAAATAAAGAAAAACCAAACAATTCCTTCACTTGCTATGTAAAATAGCTGAAATATGGGTTTTTTGCGTCTTTTAGCATGCATGATGAGCTTTAAGCATTAGCTAAAGTCCGCTTGGACTATAGGTTATACATACGGCTTCGGTCAGTCACATTCAAGACATTTCTCAGGCTGAGGTGCCAACACGTTGATTTAGGTTAAAGTTAGGTGGCATAATGTGTACACAAACCAACAATGTTACTACGAGCCGCATTAAACTTATCAATGTACTTCTTTATATATATGTATGTATCACTGTGCATCATATTTCGATACCGATCACTCCGGTTGGCCACTTTCTGACTCCAGTACCTGTTGGTTATTTCTTGCGGTCATTGTTTCCCGCGTAGCCAGAGAGAAATTATCGGTGTCAACATAAAATGTTGTGCACGTGGTCTACCAGTTTTCTTCATGCGCACGTGAAATAAGCATCTGAGTGATGTACAACCTCTGCCATTTTGTATTTATTTTGAGAAGGCCAATCATCCATCGCTGGCTCTGGAGCAACTGACGCTCCTATTAATGCACCAGACATATCATGACAACATACATATATATAATGACGGTTCGACCTCACCTACCAGCTGAACTGCCGCATTCGTCGTTCCAGCCAAACGAGGTGCAGTTAAATTCAAATTATCACATATGACTACATCTACGTCGGCAGAACTTGCAGCCCTCCATGCAGCTGTGACCTACGTCAAAGAAGAGCCGGCACAGAAATGGGTCATATTCTGTGACTCTAAGGCAGCCCTTCACAGTATCAAGTCAGCCTTACATCACAGAACTTACGAGCAGATGATATCCGACATCAGGGAAGTACATAGCCATGCTCTGGAAACAGGACACCATAGCGTTCCAGTGGATTCCGGCTCACTGTGGCATCATCGGCAACGACATTGCTGACAGGGTTGCCCGATCTGCCCACGAAGACACCCATACGGGTACAATACCTTTGGCGAGGACGGACACTGTCAGGGAACTTCGTCTGCTTGCACGCAAAAAGTCACAAGCTTTATGGAGTTCAAGTGCCTTCAATTGCCCATTGTACAAGTTGGACCCCTTGCTACGTCTACAACTGCCATCTGGCCTTTCCCGCGGCGAAACAACCTTGCTGTGCCGTTTGTGGCTGGGAGTGGCGTTCACGAACGCATACTCATTCCGTATGGGAATGGCCGAGAGCCCGATGTGCGACTCCTGTATGTGCGAGGAAACCATCCAGCACCTCCTGTGTACCTGTCCTCGCTACGACGTACAACGCCTCTCTCTAAGGACCACTTTAAACCGACTGGACTCGAGACCGTTCTCTGAGTCAAAGATACTCGGACCGTGGCTACACCCGTCACTGGCACAAAAAGCGATGCGTGCATTAGTACAGTATTTGAAGTGCACTGGTATAAGAGACCGCCTATAGTGTCCCTGTACATCGTCCCACGTGTACTCAGTACTTATCTCTCCCTATGTTACTCTTTCTATTCCCCCTTTCCCTCATCCCTAGTGCAGGGTAGCAAACCAGACGCTCTTCTGGTTGACCCCCCTGCCTTTCCTCTTCTTGCTCTCTCTCTCTCTTAAGAAGAAAGTTACTAGTAATGCGCTGGCTTTTTTGTCAGTGTATTAGGGTTTTATTCATGTTGACACTTAAAGATCTTTATTTCACATGCAATGCAAGTTCCTTATGTACTGAATGCTGTGTATTTATATTCCACGTTCAGGGCTTCAAGAGATTAGCAACGATTGATTATGTGCATATAGTGGGGGACGCAGAGCCAACTGACATTTCATTGCGATAGCAATTATATGGGCACTGTAGACGAATTTCCGCCGCCATCATCGCCCTGAGGTTCCATGTAAAGTCCACGGGCGATAAAATCGTCGCCGCGCGCCGTACACTGTATGTGCGAGTGCAAGCATGTTACGGTGAGCCGGCAATCGCCGCTTGCGCACACAAGGGTGGGAAACGGAAAGGAAGCGCAGTCTTTTAGTCGCGCACAACGCTCCGGAGGGAGGTTAGGGACGTGGAGGCAACGTGCCTTACGGCGAACTCGCTCATCGGCCGGCTCAGGAGGCTTCAAGAGGAGGGGAGGGGGGGACTAGCGGCTTTCTGCGGCCCGCGCGGCTGTATCGTCAAAGCCATCTGCGGCGGTGGTAGAGGCCGCCCTGCCTGTGTTTTCACGGCTAAGATCGCGTTGATGCGAGCGCCGGCACGAAGCTCAATTCGGTCACTGCTGCTGCTGCGCTGATTCGCTCCAGCGTTGTGAATAGGGAGTTCCCGCGGACATCCAGTAAGATGCGTTCATGTTTGCTTGTGCGTGTGTGACACCGAGCTTGTAAACTTGGTATGCGTATGTTTACACGCTTATACAGCCGACGAAACTACTATCCTTACTTATTATAGCTGTCCACTAATTTGCTATCGCAATCGATGCTTCGCCTTTCGGGCGAAACTGCGACTTCTTTTTTTTCAACTAGTCCTATATATATATATGGAAGCAGGCAAATGATAATTATAGTGTCAGTAAATACTACCAAGCATGCCATTTATGTTCCACCGATTACAAGGTTATTTTTTGAAAACTACATCGGACAGATGGCCTTCGTTTACATCAATGCATTGTTGCACACGTTTCTTGAAGTTGTCGTACACGCGCTGTAGTAGGTCGTCATCAATGGCGGGAACTTCAGCAATGGCTTGCTTGAGCCCGTGAATACTCATGATACTGATACTCAGTTCGGGTGACCGAGTTCGCCAAGCGATTTCGCCGGAACGCGAGATAACAGTTCCGAAAATTTTACGAACTACAGCCATACTGTTTCGCGCGGTGTGGGCTGTTGCTCTATACTGCTGGAAATATAGCAAATAATATTGGGATATATAAACCTAGACATATTATTCGCATATAAAAACGAAAGATGTCGCAAAATACTGCCTTATGGCTAATGTGCATAAAAGTACATTAATGGATTGTGACAAAAGCTTGCTACAGTATGAAACTTTAGACGCTGTATGAGCTAGGCTTATTCTTCCAGTGTGATAACAATCTCACTTGTCTAATAACCACGGAAAATAATATATTCCAGCACACTGAATGGTATTAAAGAATCCAAATGATGTTCTTGTATCATATTTTTGCATTGCACTTTACATATTCTGAGATATTGTGCCTCGAAATTCCCTGTAATAGCCCAACAGAGCTTACAGCATTGTGAAATAAATATGAGAATATAACGACCGAGTTATCTTTTTTTTAAACGCGTTTTTAAGTATAACTTTTCAGTGAGAGATTGTATTTTGTTTTTGTTTGGACAGGTGTAGCATGGTAAAGACTAACGGGTATCGTCCAACGGGAACGGCCGAGCGCAAGCGCACGCTCCCTGGGGCGCCACTGCTGTCGACGTAGATTGTACATCGAAAACCTGCACTGGCGCAGGGGCATCCGTAGGCGTGGTATGGGGTCGAACTATCACTGGCGTCGATGTACTGTGATGTGCTCGAGGTGGTGAAACCACCGGTTTTGAGAAGCCGTACACGAAGGCAAGGCTTGCTTCTCCGAGCGCAGACCACCCTCTTATTACTTTGAATGACATCACTAATCACAAATGATGCCGCGACGCACATATCCGCCGGAAGCCAACCCGCAGCCGGAAGAACAAAAAGTCATCTTCCGTTAACTTGCAAACAAACAAGTTCACACACTCCACGAAGGCTACAGGCCATCCACCCCACACTCTACACCACCCTGTGGCCGACACTACGGCCAACTTCCTGCACTTTACCACATGGTCTGCGAATTCCAGAACAACCCAGACCTGCATTTAATACCCAGTCCAACCAATGAGCTGTGGGAGGGTGAATTTGCCAGCTCTAGCCCGAATATTCAGCTATGGCTGGACATTAATGGCGAAGACAGCGTGTAGAACCAACGTAGTCATGCACAAGGTACGCCGTCCACCAACCAGCTCTTTTTGCGTAGTATATGCTGTTGTGAACATCTCAGCCATGTTCTGCTGTCGTACGCGGTCCGTGCATGCATGGAGCTCGCAAGCGAAACGCGAAGTCACCTTTTTCTGAAACGCTCTCGTTTCATAAACCCCATGATCCTCGCTCTTTTTTGTGTGCTTTATTTCGTAATAAAGCACACTCCAATACGCGGCTGCTATTGGTCGCTGCGGTCCGCTACACCGCGGCCGCCGCAAGGTGCCGCCACGAGTTCACGGGCTCAGCGCACTGCGGCTCACTGAGGACAACCGCGTTTGGCTTATGTTTAACGCTTCGTAGGCACCAAAATCGGAAGTCAAAAATGAAATTTTAACTGTGCGCCATGGTGACGTCTCCGACGTCACGGTAGCCTTCGCAGTGCGAGGCATTGGAGCAGGAAGGGGAGCACAACGGTGGCCGTGTTTGATTGCCGATAACTCCGCTTCTGCTGAACGCACCGAAGTACTTTTTGCGGCAAAGTGATTCTGAAATGGCCTATTTTCAGTTCAAATGTCTTTCACCACTTCGATAAAATGTTCTTCAGGGCCCCTTTATTGCATTAGTCCAAAAATAAATAACCAATTTATTATTACGATAGCAAGTATATGGACACTCCAAGCGCATTTCTACCGTCGCCGTCGTCATGGTGTTCCATATAAAGTCCAAGGGCGATAACACCATCGCACGCAACGGTGTTAAAGTGCGTGAGGGGAGCCGACGATCGCTGCTCGATCTGGCGCGCGCGAGGGAGGAAGGCCGTGGGGAGATGAGGGTGGGTGGGGGGGTGGCGTTTTGTTCCGACACCAACTGCGTATTTCGCGACCAGGCGCAAGGGAAATTGGCGATCGCGGCTCAATCTCGCGCGCGAAAGGAGACAATCGGGGAGGCAGCGTGGGATGGACAGGGTGCTGCTTCTACTGCGCTAGCAACTGCTAGCAACTGAGTACTTTGCGCGACCGCACGCGGTCGCGCGGGCCATATCATGGAAGCGATCTGCAGACGGCTCAAACCTTGTGCGCGCTGCGTATTAGCCGCTCAGTTTGCGTTGAAGCGATAGACAGTACTAAGATGACTTCTCTCGATGCTGCAGCCGCGCTTTCTCACGCCAGCGTTTTGACAGCGAGTGTCCGCGGTCATCAAGTGTAATGTGTTCATGTTTTTGTGCGCGCTGACATCATGCTTGTTAATTCATTTAGTAATACGGCCGATGAAACTACTGTCCTTGCTTTATATAGCTGACTAATAAGTCGCTATCGCAGTCGATACTGCACCTTTTGGGCGAAAGTGCGACCTTTTTTCAGGGATAATCCGCAGTTGCCATATGAGTTGCAAACTATGGCTCATCAGCTTGTTATTTCTGTGATAAAGACGAGCGCTTTTCATGTACAAACAAAATAAGCGGCCAAGAGAAACTGATTAGTTCCTTTGGAAGAGAAAACATTGGGTTTAATTACGTAGTGTTTAACTATGTAGGTTCAAAGAATTCACATATATAATATAGCGTTGGAGGTGACCACTCCTCATTAGAGAAATACTTGTTACATTTTATTTATTTATTTATTTATTTAAGCCATCACAGCTGCAAGGCATCACAGAAGGGAGTGGGTTGATCAGGATTAGAAAATAATTTAATAAATAAATTGTAACTTTCTAATCATAGAATTTTTTCTAAACTAGCATGGGCTAGTTAACGTTCCATGAAACTTGCGATTTGTTTAGGATTGTTTAGGATTTCTGCGTGAAGGCGATTTCATTCAAGGAGTGTGCGAGGTAAGAAAGAGCGTACAAAAGATAAGGCGACTAGATTTGATGCCCATTTCGTAAAGGCGATAAATACGATTCGATATACGTTTCGATAGAGATAACACTTAAGAGATGGAAATTCAGCATTAGTTTTATTTGCGGTTAAAGTAGCGATTAGATCATAAGTGAAACAAATAAAACGAGTGGAGTAATTTTGAAAAGTTATAGGGATGTAGTAAGGTCAATGGAATCTCATACGGCGGATGCATATTCTAATTTTGTTCCTACTTAGGATTTCTATAGTAGTTACTTGAGCGAGGATGGTGCTATATAAAACTAGCGGATAAAATTAACTCAAAGTTCGATTTGCATTCTTAGTAATTTCGATATGGGTTGACCAGGTGAGATTAGTGGCAATATGAACGCGCAAATACCTCTATCAATATGCAGGCTCTAATGCGCACTGTTCTTAAGTAAGTACGTCTTGGAAGAGCTGTTTTGAATGGGAGTTGTTCGGATGATCTGTCTGTTACGTCTGGTGTGTCGCAAGTCTCCGTGTTGGGGCCGCTTCTCTTTCTCGTCCTTATTAATAACAGTTGTGGTGGTATGGAAGCCCAGATAAGATTGTTTGCGGATGTTTTTGTATTGTGTACTGAACCGCATAAAATTTGTATGTTACTATTAGCATGTCCCTGAGCATAAATAAACGTGTACACGTTAGCTTTACTAGAATGATTAACATTATGAAATCTAAGTATTTGTAAAGTGGCCAAGAAATAAACAAATAATCCATCACTCAGGTATTTAGGTGTTCTGCTGTCACAGGATGGCTCTTGGTGAGAACATGGTAATACCGTAGGTAGACGTACAGGGCGTGCTCTTGGTTTCTTGCAACGAAGTTTAAAACACGTAAGCAATGACGCAAAAGAAGCAGCATATACAACATAAGTTTTACCAGTTTTGAAGTATGCTTGCCCTCTGTGGGATCCGTATTGTGGTGTGCATATTAATGCATTATAAAATTCCAATCCGTCGTGGCAAGGTATGTCTGCTTTTAATTGTAACAGCAGTGAAAAAAGAGACTTGGCATGATTCCCTTGCTTAATTGAACGACGAAGCAGGTTACGAATTAAGTTATTTTCTTTATTTTTCCGCAATAATACGGGAATGTGCTCATCAGAAGGCCCCGCGCTATGTTTCCTCGCGTAAGGTCTATTCACTTAAATTTAGTTCGTTCCTTTCCAGGTCTGATCACTTTCAACATTTTCTACCAAGCACCATTGTTTCTTGGAATTTACTACCTGTTTACCGCAGGAATGTTGATGTTTGGCGCACGCAATATTACCTTAATAGAGCTTTGGTTCATGTACCCATAAAAATTAAATTGTGGGTGTTTACGTACCAAAACTACGATCTGATTATGAGGCACGCTGCAGTGGAGGACTCCGGAATATATTCGACCACCTGGGGTTCTTTAACGTGCACCTCAATCTAAGTACACGGGTGTGTTCGCATTTCGCCCCCATCGAAATGCGGCCGCCGTGGCCGAGATGCGATGCCGCGACCTCGTGCTCCATGTATGAATAAAAAATAAAGTTAAAGGAATTCCTGACACGCCCATAAATTTCAATTGGCTAGCGTGTATTTCCATGAGCCATTCGTTACGCCAGTTAGTTACGTCGTCAGGTCAGAGATGACTCTATTAATATATTTGTAATTTTTTTATTTGTTTATAGATAACTACATCATCAGTGACCAGTTCAACGTTGAATAATTTTTACGTAATCGCACTAAGGTGTTGTGCTTACAGAATTCAAGCCTGACTTGCTTGAGTCGCAGTTAAACACATAAAAATAGACGGATTCGTAAGAATTCAAAAGACAGCGCAATTTAAACTGGTTATCAGCACCTACTACGTTTTGCCTTTCATCATCTCACAGCCATCTTCTTTTGTTTTTCAAGCAAGAAGTTGCTGTCAGATGCTTAAAGTATTGTTTAATTTTACGTTTAAATCAGGCGATTTGATAGCGGGACGTTTCCGACGCCGCCCTCGTGGGAACTGCTATGATGACTTTGTGGTTTCCGACCACTTTACAAAGCGGGTAGAGTTCTACCCCTAGCGTACACTGACTTCATGAAATATCTGGAATTGCCTCGTGAAAGTTTACCCCCGATTCGTGTTCCTCCCTGGGTGTCAGACACATGGAAAGGTTGTCGTAGCACCCCCGGAACACTTTACGCAGCTCGGCAATCGCAATTTGACGACTGTGTTGGCGGTGACCTTGGGCGTGACCTTGGTGGAACTGCGCCGCGACGAAAAATGGCCGACGCCACAAAGAGTACAATGACGTCAGCAAAGGCTCAGATTGACGTCACATTTCTCAGGGAGATTCCTGTAAACGAAGTAAATTAGTGGCTTTGAATAGAGAATTTGGTAAAATTGGGTCTAGGCGGGAGTCGAACCCGGGCCTCCGCGGTGCGACACGAGCATGCTTGCCAGAAGCCACGACTGGTCTAAGGTACTGGCTTACTAAAAATGTGCCTAGTGCGGGCCTGATTGCACATGTCACGTAGTCACACAGATGCGCTCGTGACGCTTGGGCGTTTGTTTTGTAAGCATCTGCGCATGTTCTTTTTTTTTTTGAACATTGAAAAAGCAATCGTGCGTACCACGCGCAACACGAGACACGAATTGCGGAGGGGCTGTACCATGGTGGCTAGAAGGGCCACCATAGCTGTACTCCTTGTCGTGACACGGTCGTGTGTGCCACCCGTGGTCCTGCTAAAAGGCATAGACCTGATATTGTACTGTTTAATGTTTAAAAAATTCTATCTTCAATGAATGTATCGAATTCAATGTAAAAAAAACATAAGCGCAGCTCTGAAGCACTTATGTAAAGAGCACAGGGGCAGACTTTCTCATTTTTTAAAGTCACAATTAGCTTGCATGCGCGGTTCTAATCATGTCTGAAACCGAAAAATAACAGTTAAGTTATTTTTTCGTTTATCAAAATTTCTGAGGATCGGGTCATGTCGCGGTAACCAGAACAATACTCCACTCAAACCGAAATAAATCAGTGCCAGGGGAACTCTGAACCGGTAACCAGAACAATGATAACCCGATCTTCAAAAAGGCGAATCAAGATAAAGCAATTGTCTAGTGAATTGCGCACTAACCGCCACTGAAAACAAGTGGTTCTGTCGGGTTGAGTCCTTGGTTAAAATTACTACTGCGATTTTCAATGATAAATCTACGCGCAGAGCGAAACATTAAGAAGCAGCCGATACATCCTTACATTTAGACGGCTTGTTCAGGTCTCTTAATGTCCGCACAGCATACCTCTCGTTGACGGTAGCCAGGGACCTCTCAAAAAGCTTAAGCTCATCGTCCGACTTAAGGTAGCCATGGGAGTAGCCGTCTTCATGATGATGTAACCCTTGGAGGTACTTTTAGATCACCTTCTGTCGCTCGTCGTTGCATTCCGCGCTTGCACAAGCGAAACAAAACAACGCACGCCGCGAATATGATACGCGCGCCAAGTTCTCGCTCACGTGGAATGAGAGGTACTTTTCGATCACCTTCTGTCGGTCAGGAGGCTCGCTCATCGTTGCATTCCGCGCTTTCACAAGCGAAACAAAACAACGCACGCCGCGAATATGATACGTGCGCCAACTTCTCGCTCGCGTGGGATGAGCTGATCCGAACTGCATGAGGCGCCGCACACCGACCGCGCCGCTAAACAGAGAGGGGGAAAAAAAGAACATGGTGATACGTCATCGAGGTGAGGCCACGTCATCGAGGCAAGGCCCCGCCCCTGCACGGATTTGTTGTGAAAACAGTCGCACCCTGTGTTCGTGCTCTCTTGCAGGTCCGCTGGCCGTGCGGCGACATTGGCCAATTAAATCGAGGAGCAGAACTCGCTGAAGTGTGTCGTGCATTACGAAGCGCTTTCTTCCTACGAGGTTTACCTTGGAAGCTGCTATTTATTTTCTAAACCGCTGGCACATTGCTCGTACGCACCAGTACCAAGCAATTATAATGAAGAATATTTATATAGCGAACCATTGTTAATTACCAATATACGCGGTTAATATATTACATTTTGCCATTTCGTGAAAGTAGTCACTTTGCAAGTCCTAACTTGTGGTTAGGTTTTGGGCTACACTTCAACTAGTCCACAGATATAGTGGGGGGTAGCATAAAGAAAGTAACTTCCTGCCACCATCAATCGGTAATTTTGTTCGTGTGTTGTGAAGTGGATCAACTAAAGCTAGCCGATTTCCCGTCCAGCCAAAACTCAACAGAAGTAAAAGTTGAACGCATTTGTTTTTATTCACACATTCGGTACTGGAAAAACACTGGCTACCACGCAGTGCGAAAGTGAAAATTTACAGAAACAATTTTCATTCACAACGAAAATTTGTACATAATGAGTCAACATAGATTCCAGAAGATCCAAACCAATGCGAAAATTATTAACCACCACGGCTGCATCTTTCTTTTTTTTTCCCTTTTTTTTAACCTGGGCTGTGCATGTCGACAAAGAGTGAACAAAATGTATAGCCCCAAAACACGCACTCAAGCCCTTCAATACAAGTATTTCACCGGCAACAGATGGGCTGCCGTCGTGACGAATGAGTCGAGCGACACTGCTCTTATGCCAGTCCACTCAGGCTTGCACAGAACAGGTTTACTCATGCACAATGAATACCTGCTCGGAAAATAGAGTTAAATACTTGTGCTTACCCGCGTTCATTAGGAAACCTGAAAAACTACGCAGAACTGGAAGTCCCGGTGTTCGAACACCACGGAGCCGCGCAACACATGTGATGCCCCGATTTAACCATTTTCGTCTAATAGCGACCTGGTTGCCTGCGTCTTCCGTTCGTTGCACGCCTGATCAAAGTCTCTGTCGCCTGATCAAAGTCTCCGACGACCAAGTGCGATCTGACTTGTGATATCGCTGAGCTGTGGCAAGGGTGAGCGGAGGCAAGCTCGATGGACGCACGATGGCGACCACTTCCCGCGCTTCGCCCGATTTAAAATTAACAAAAAGAGAAATAAGAAAAATAACTTAGGATGTCCGGCAACCGGTAGGAGCGCGCATGTTCCTTGAAACCGAAACTAGCTATGCTTTCCGGGGGCTGGCGGCACACTGAGCCAAGCGACTACAATAGTATAAAATTCGGGTCGCGTACCACTCTGAACGTAAACACACCGATGTCGGCACTCTCTCCCGTTCACCGATTTACTCTTACGTAGAGGGTCTTTTAACGCGAAAGCGTTTCTTGTGTGATATGACGATTTATTAGACGTCTCACGCAATCGAGGCAGTCCACGAACGCTGATGGTGCGCACAGCGTCGCGTGTGCGCCAAGGGTTCTGAATTGGGCTTCGAGGCGGAATAGGAGGCGACACGGGAGTTGGCACTGCTTGAGGTCGCACTGTCGCAGGAAATGCGAATGTCGGCGGCGCAGGTCGCGCTGCGACTGCGGCATAGGTCAGAGGTGCCGCCACGGGAGGACATGGTTGAGCCAAAGGTAGCGAGTCGGCAAGTTCCTCGCGAATGGCTCTCCTAATGGGAGCAGCCAGAGATGTGTCAGGCTGTAGGGGTCGATCGCTGAGAGGCAGCATAGACAGTTGGCGCGCCACCTCCTCACGAATAAAATCCTTAATCTGAACGGAGAGTGAGGATTCAGGCGAGGAGTTGGAGGGAAGCGTGAGGCCCGAGAGAGAGTGGCCGGGTGCAACAGCGCTGCGCGGAAGGACCCTCTGGCGACGCAGCTCATCGAAGCTCTGGCAAAGAGTGACGACAGCTGCGACAGATGAAGGGTTTCGCGCGAGAAGCATTTGAAATGCATCGTCCTCGATGCCCTTGAGGATGTGCTTCACCTTGTCCTCTTCACTCATGGTAGAATCGACGCGGGCGCAAATATCGACGACATCCTCTATGTAGCTGGTGTACGTCTCGCCGGGCTGTTGAGCGCGCTGGCGTAGACGCTGTTCAGCACGGAACTTTCGTAAGGCTGGGCGGCCGAAGACTTCCGTGAATGCTGCCTTGAAAGCGGACCAGGTTTGGAGGTCCCGCTCATGATTGCGGAACCAGAGGTTCGCAACGTCAGCAAGATAGAAGATGACGGAACGTAACTTCGTCGGGTCATCCCACTTGTTCTCACTGACGCGCTCATAGGTAGAGAGCCAATCTTCCACGTCTGTCTCACCGGCTCCGCTGAAGACGGGGGGGTCCCGCTGCCGCTGGACGGCACCGCAAATGATGGGCGCGGCGGAAGCTGCTGGCGGATTGTCGGTAGGCTCGAGCATGGTAGCGGCTGAAGCAGTCGGCAACGTTCGGCTGCGAAGTTCCAGGGTGAGGTCGGGGATTGCAGCACCTTCCACCAAATGTGATATGACGATTTATTAGACGTCTCACGCAATCGAGGCAGTCCACGAACGCTGATGGTGCGCACAGCGACAGACGCAAGAGCACTTCTTCCTCTTCTTCACTACACTTGGATAGGTTGGCTGAAGTGCGCACCCGGCTGGCGTCCGCAAAAGGCGCCCGCAAAAGCCGTGCCCGGAAAGCACGTGACCTCTCCGACCGGAACTGACGCCGGCGCCACCGTCTTCGGCAGCAACACTCGACGCGCGCTCCACTCCGTCGCAGCATCCGCCTGCATGCAGCCGCGGCGCAACATAGGGGAATCCGCGCAGCAGAATGGAAAGCCTCGACTCCAAGGGGAGAGGGAAAGCGGATATAAATAGTCGGTGCGGTCAACATGTGGTCACCGACGTAGCCTCTACAAAAGGAGCGTGCCCTCGACCGCAATGTCAGTTTGCCTTCAGTTTTTGTGGAGGTACTGTCGCAGCAGCATGAATAATGAATCGGCAACAAGTAGCGGCAGTTAGTCTGATGTCGAGATTTTAGACTTAGTGTCGACATCAGCAGACGACTCATCGATGAAGCGCTACCTTGACGAGTAGGACTCCGGGGACGAACATTAATCCAAACGTGTACGCTCTACACGCAATTCACCAACTACGAAGAAGAAAGAAAAAAAGAGGATCACTGAGCATATTCTTATGAGATGAGAACACAAAGAATGAGGCAACACCACATTGCAACAACCATCCCTAACAACAACCTAGCGAAGAGAAACGCTTTCGCGTTCTCATGTCATACGAATATGCCTATAAGGATCCTCCAACATTTTTACACTCAATTTCGTGCTGTCAGCGCTTGCCGTCGATGCCATGTGTTCTGTGCAGAGCAATGAGCTATGGATTTCTTCATTTTTCGAGTTTCTTGTGGAATATAGGACATTTAGGACGGCAGGCGCATCTCTTTTTAGAGCGCACCTCTTGGGCGCCCGCTCGGCGTCACTGGCGTCACAGCGTCGGCGTCACTGGTGTAACCGAGGGAACGATCACAGCGAAAGGTGAAAGAGAACGCGGAGCGCAGCGGAGGATGAAAGGCGCGAGGAGGAAAGCGGTGAGGAGGGAGCAGCGAGACCATGAGGCGGCAAGCGCTGAGGGTATGGCGAAAGCATGAGAAGAAAACGGAAATGTGGCGGCGATGGCTACGAGAGCAGTGCGCGTCGTCTGGTAGGTCTGTCGGCGGCGGCTGCTGTGAATCGGGCCCAAGCGTCACTCATGCGCGGGCTCTCACGATCTCCACAATAGCGAGGCAGTCGCGGCACACTTCGTTCAGTTTGTAACGTGCCGCACGAGACAGATTGTACGCCCCAGCCAATATTTCGCGAAATGATAACACATTTAGAGCTGCGCTAAAATTTCGCTTGAGTCAGTATCGTAATCGTCGGTGAATTTTTTTTCTTTGTAACAATCACCATGAGGGCAGACGATAGCGCCTGGTTATACTACGTCATCTTCTAACTTATTCACCCACGTTGTCTCACACTGTTTCCCACTGTGCCCGCGGTGGTTTGCTAAAGACTGTAACAGAGTGCGTGCCCGAGTGGCGCTCTCGACATGACCGCCGTTGCCACCGCAGCCGCAGCGCTGCTTACGCGACGGGAGAGAGAGAAGCTCCGCAAAAACGTGACTTCGCGCGGCGCTTTCGAGCTCCACGCACGGCGCACGACTGCAAAATTTGGCTGAGATGTTCACAGCAGCTTTTGCCATCCGGGGACTGTTGTTCACCGCAACCGCCGCGAACGCGACGGGAGAGAGAGACGCCGCATTCTCTATCTCCCGCCGCTTACCCTATGGGAGAGAGAGAAGCTCCCCGTTGTTCCTCAACTCGCCGGGACTGTTCGTTACGTGAGCCGCCGGCACGAGCGAGGGAAGGGGTAGCCATGACGAGCAGGCAGATCGGTTTAGAAGGCGGAGTGGCGTGGTGGTGCATAGAAAGATAGCTGAAGGTCTCGTCGGCAGGTTGAAGCCCCAAGCCGGAGTATAGGTGATAGACCGACCGACGGTGCAAGTCCGTGATGATCTTTGACAGGCAAGTAGCAGCAGCCGCACGCTTCCTCAGATCAAGATCTCGACGAACATAATATAAGCCTCGGGTTCCAACCTGCTCTCAAAACTTTCCGTTGGAGTCTTTTTTTCAATCGCGTTTAATCTTATGTGCATTTCATTATCACGTTTTCTTTCTCGTATATTCTGTTTGGGTAGGCGTTGTGGAATTTATTTCCATGTGTATTTTTCAGTTGTATAGCGTAGTTTTTAGTATTTAATGTCGATTTGTAAATTCACATGTGGTGGGCTTTGTGTTGTGCGCCGCGTCAAAGTTTCCATGTTGGTTGTGACGAGCACGCCTTCAGTGAAATTTCGCGGTTATGCTTATCGAGTTCCTCATGTTCAGTCACGAAACTTCATTCTATTAAACTCCTGTTCGTTTTTACGTCGCCTGTCATCTCATACCTCTGGTCCGCGCTCGATCAGGTGAGGACCTTATCGCCAGTCAGCAGTCGAAATATCCTTAGGCGCACGCGGGGTGGGTTAGTGGTCGCCACATCCCCTCCGTTGCAGAGAACGCGATAATTTCACCTTCATCCTTTAGAAAAGACCTCTACCCGTCTTTGTTTCTAGTATTACTGGCCTGTATGGTATGAATAAGTGTGCATTCAACTACCTCCACTGCTGGCTCGACTGCCAGTGTCATCAGTCGGTCCCTCATCCTATGGCCCCAGTATTACAGTCGCTTTCTTGTCCGTCAATTGCTCAATTTTCAGTGCTATGGATCACTTCATCTCTACCCATGAGAAAAACCGGTGGGTTCCCGGCGGCACCGGGATTTGAACTCAGTACCTCCCGCATACGAGGCGGATGCTCTGCCGCTAGGCCATCGCTGCGGTACGATGCGCTTTCACTCTCAATGCGCCTTCACTCGCTATGTGCGAGTGAAAGCTCGCGAGGGTCAGCCGACGATCGCGGTTCAATCTCGTGCGCGCGAGAGAGAAAGGCTGGGCGGAAGCGCGCCTTCTGTCGTGTGCGAGACACGGTGAGGAGGCGAGGGAAGGGGTGGGGTGGCTTTTTATGCCAGAAGCGGCTGCTTACGGAGTGGCCGCGCGGGAACCGTGTCGTGACAGTGATTGGCGACATGGGCAAAGTGCGCCCCCGTGCGGGCCTCATCTTCAACGCGATCTACAATGTGGACAAAGTGCGCCCAGTGCTGGTAACTTCGTATGCGCTGTGCTTTCCACGTTTAGTTCGCGTGGATGCGAGAGACAGCACGAATGTCAATTCGCTCTGCGGCGCTTCTCATTACCACGTTTTGACAACGAGTTTCGGCACTCATCGAGCGAGATGTGTTCACGTTTACTCGTGCGCCCGTGACACCGTGCTTGTTTATTTAGTTAGCCAGCGACTGGCTGCAAGTTTATGCGGCCGATGAATGCAATATCCCTACTTCGTACAGCTGTTTACTAATTTACTATCGCAATTGATGCTTCGCCTTTCGGGCCAAACGGCGTTTTTTTCGGCTGCGAACCTTCCCGCACCCTTGATACACTCCTACCCTACGGGATCGCGTCCTCATAATGTGTTCCTGTGTCACAAGGTGCGTAGCAAGCTGAAATGAAACAGACGCGGTAATTACTGCGTTAGCGCGCAACACTCGTGCTTGGTAATTTTTGCGTTGTTTTACGCTCTGCGTATACTAAAAGTGTGCTGGTGTCCGTGCATGCATTTCCAGGACACAACAGACAATACTGCAGCGGACTAGGACGACGTTGCGCCCATCAGAAAGATGTTCTTAAGAAAATTGTGGTCTCAGGTGCGCGTGCTTGCTGGATGTGTCAGTAAATAACTCAGCACCATAAGAATTGCAGAAGTGTGCTGATTATTTGCTTTTTTTTTGTCAAAGCTTGGAGATACATACGGTGGAATTAAAGGTAGTATGATGGATAAAATAAAAACTTTCGAATTATGGAAGCGCGAATTGGCATCTCTTAAACTACTTGAAAAACTGCAAGTGCAAAGACTAGTTTTCCTCTGAATTGCTGAATCAATATTTATTTAGACAATATTGAGGTTCTCAAAAGCAGCAACATAGAACTTTGTGACAGTTTGTGCGTAAAGGCGGCGAGAAATCGGTGAAGTTTGTGAAGATCACAAAACTTTTGTAAAAAGTTCTGTGATGTTGAGTGGGTCACCATGCATACGCATTAAAAGCCACTGAAAAATAAAGATCATGCCGTCTTGCACGTCTGTGCACGATGTCAGGTCCGCGCAAATAGAAGTCCTCAGGCTCCACTACAAAGCACAAAGTACGTCCAATGCAAAGAGGCTATGCTCTACCAGATCCGGTTCTGTTGTGGGACAAGTTACAGTTACAGAGCGGTCCCTAAAGGAAAACCTTTAGCTCGGGACAAACTCCAATGCCACCTGTTCAAATGCATGTAAAACGCAGAAATGCTTCTATGATATAATCCTTCACCGATTTTAATAATATTTGTTGTATTTGTGACAGACAGTGAAAATATAGTGACTGTAGAAAGCGATACTTTGATTTACGAGCAGAATTTGTTAAAATAAAAATTACCGAAGATTGGCAAGATTGCAACTATTATAGCACGAAATTTACAAATTTGTAGCTCTGTGGGAACAAATATATTGTACTTCTGTAAATTGCATGGGGTAGAGTGTCTAAAGCAGACAAATCTGGGACAATATTTTACAGCTGACATGGATTTGTTAGAATGTTTACAAGAGTTTTTCAAATGTCTCGTTCTCATTAGAAATATTGTTCCCAGGGGTGTATAATATATCAATTTTGTCCACTTAAGACGTATTATTAAGTGGAGTTCTCAGAATTGGGATATATTTATTTCCTGAGTGATAGTTCTAAAGTGGATAATTTTGCTGCTCATAAGTCTGCAATTTTAAAAATATTTTGTATACAAATCGACATCCTAAATAAATATTTTCTTCCAGAAGTTACTCGATCTTAAGTTTTTCTTTTAAATCTCTGAAACCTCATCAATCTCGACGCAGTGGTTGCCGTCAAAAACGATTTCTACTTTCCCATGTATTCAGATAGGAAAATGAACGCCTGAAAGCGCAAATCTAGAAAGTTCGAAGAAAAAGACCACAGTCATCTAGCTATTCACTGCATGGATTGCCTTTGCAAACCAAATGTTATCACATGTTCAGCTGCAGGTGGAAGCGAGGAGACATTTGGTAGAGTAATCACCCAAATCATGGCGATAAGACCGGTGGTGATTGTGTAAGCATGTCTGTCCTCTCGCTTTCCAACAAACAAAATTGCTTGCCTAAAGAATAGTGCGTACTTAAAGTGATCATACCATATCACGTGATTTATATTAGCAAACTTTCTGTTGTGAAATAAATCAGTTCTAATAAGGGCTTCGTGCGTTTTGCGCCCCCTTTCTTTGTCAGCGTTTAATTCTAGCGAAAAACGATTTCGCAATGCATACAAAAATAAAAAATTGAACAGAAGCAGGCACTGAAGCAGGCAGACATGACACCTGAACTTCCGAAAAAAAACATAGCAGAAAACAGGCTATCACGTACCAGCATAAAATGCACTGACATAAGCTACCTGCATTTAGTAGCTCTCACAGAAAAGAGACTTTATATCGAAAAAACAACGCCATCAATTAACTCCGCATAGAATTTTGCTGAGTGACAGCTTCGGTGCTGCAGTATAAGAAAGATATGCCCCTGAAGTATTGGTGTCTTTTAGCTTAATATTGTCCTGGAAATTGCGCAGGATAGCCCTTTTTTATTTCTGCCGCGTACAAAGGAGCGGACAACGCAATTGTCGGCATCATTGACATTATTTCTGCTGCGTACAAAGGAGCGGACAACTCAATTGTCGACATAATTGACATTGATCTGGGGAGCGCATAGTATATAAGTGAGCGGTTCACTCTGTATTTTTAATCTTTGTCTATATTTTGTCTAGATGCGAACGTATGCGTTTGTCATGTCGTATATGCAAGGAAAGGCAATGAGACCTTGGTACCTTGCCGCTGCCATCCTCGTACTCTTTTTATGTAACCTTTCTGAAGGAGGAGAGTATGGAGAATTACGCATAGACTTTGACTACAACTATTTTCGTTATCAAGATATTGCAAAGGTAAGAGAAATAAGTATTGCAAGCTGTGTGAAAACGGCTTCAACTTTATAGCCAATTCACATCTTCTGCTTGTAAAGCAGCTATTCATGAGGTTTTCTTTGAAAAGAAGACAATCCATTCCGAATACTGATGGAAATAACCAAGTAGCGTGCACGTAAGTGTGCATAAGAAAGAACGAATGGACACGTCCTAATTTACATCTCTACGTATATTTGTAGTTACGTATCATGAATCGCTGGCAAAACAGTCATATTGTAGCCATAGGGATTTAGGAAAGAGTGTGGTTGAGACTCACAAATGCGTTCAGCGTGGTTGATCTGCGAAAGTACTGATGTCATCTGCGTATCGGAACGTTCTGCGTCACTTACATTGCTTTATGTCTGCCATTGTCATATCCGATAAAGCACACAAAAAAGATATTGGCCTCGAGGAGACGTCAAGGCGCCCTCTCTGAACCAACAAAGGTGCTTCAAAATCTCAATGCGTCTTTATATAGGATGTCGCGTTTGTGCCTCCTGCTGTCAACTTGATCACATGCGGGCATAGCTTTTGTAACTATTGATAAGCAAGAATCTCTACATTCATGACATGGCAAAATAGCAGCAGACAGCTGTTTCTTCAGTAGCGTAGGCTGGACAGGCAGAGCTGTGTACTACAGACATACTGGT
The DNA here is from genome assembly GCF_013339745.2 of Dermacentor silvarum. NCBI lineage: Eukaryota > Metazoa > Arthropoda > Arachnida > Ixodida > Ixodidae > Dermacentor > Dermacentor silvarum. Next base: position 149,514,160 of record NC_051157.2, read on the forward strand.
GGGGACAACTTGAAGGTTAAGTAGCTCGAGCTAACATTGAAATAAAATAATTAATGTAATTAATTATTGAACTACACAGCTGAGCCCTCCAAGATTACCTACATAGTGACAGTATTACTAAAGCAGAATGTCGATAAATTCACGCAATCTTTATATCTTGCACTAAAGAAAGTGTCGCCTAATTTAACACTGCTTTTAAAAAAGGAAATAACACAAAATCACAGGAGCGACCGGTTTAAGGGATCCTCAAAATCAGAATTTATCGACTTGCAGCAAAGCGCCATACGTAATCCTGTGTAAGACACGGCAACACATAACTGCCTGCTCTACCGGCCGCCGCTACCAACTCGCGTAGCGGCTGCTTTCACCCTTGTTCTATCGTGGCCCCTGCTCCTGTTCGCTGCTGCATGAAAAGCAAGGGGTTAGGAGCAACGGCGGCAACACACTAGACTTGTTTTTTTTTTCGCAGATATGCATTTGAAGATATGCCAACAAAATAAAATCTGCGTACCGAGCAATGACCAACGCAGAGAATGCTTTAGATCTCGTTCCCCCATGTCTTTTTGTTTGCTGTGACGTGTATAACCCCTTTCCCCACATAGAAAAATAAATAAAACTTTTTTTTTCGTTGTGTCAGTTTCGTGTAAATTAGCATTCAAGATGGGCACCACTTGCAACGCGAACGCCTGTATAGCTATATAAGCCCAACTATTTCTCCGCGATTTCGATGACTTTTTAAAAGTTTGAAGTTCGTAACGCGAAAGAAAACAAGCATGGATTTTCAGCAGTACATTAGGAGGTCCGAAAGTAGAACTGTCCGCAGGACCTCCTGTTTCACAATGCGTACAAGATAATGATATAAACAGCAGCAGGATGCGTCCAACAAGCTGTTATGCGTCACACAGCACAATGTTATATACATACGAAATCACAAGATAAATCAATAAAATAAGCAACTATGCTCGTAAAAAAAGAATATTGCATTAAGATAAGCTAACAGAGGCATATAGACACAATATCAAGATCGCATAACTCGTGAATTTATAACAATATACAACACAAAAGCATTCGCTTGAGAACAATGTAAACACAAAGCGTGAAGAAATTTATACATTTTATCAAAAAAAAAAATACGACTACACGCGGATCCGCAAGAGAAGAGAAAAAGAAATCACCGAGAAAGCAGCTCTTCTAACAATTTTATTTTGATGCTAAAGCGCCAAATGGCTCATTGAGCGAAAAAGCCAGTGTCTGTAGCAGCGAAACAGCACCTAAATTACCATTGGCTGCGACGCCGCGGCACGAGCTGCGCCTCCATGGAGCAGAGCAGGAAAAAAAATCACAGCATATCCACGGGGTGAATGATGATGAGTGGGCGAAGCTCCGGAGGGAATCATCGGATCTCCCGCTTAAGGGGACGCTAGCACAAACGCGTTATAAACGTGCAGTACTCTCTAGTAAGGGGGAGCGGCCACAGCGTCTTACGCAGCCATTTACACATGCCGGAACGTGCACCGCGTTTGCCGACGCCATCACATGACTGCTGAGAGAGTATACCCCCCGTATTCATAAACGCTCCTCGACTTGAACTTGACTTGCCACCGCTTTGGGCAGCGCGTTCGAAACGCGTTGAAGGTAAGGCGGAGAGGCCACAGCGTCTTACACCAGCTTCTTACACGGGCCGTAACGCGCTAGCACAAACGCATTAGAAACGCGGCCTTTCGTTAATATAGTTGGGTATTTATTGCCATCGTGGTGCGTGCGTCAATGTCCGCTTCGTGGCGTAGCGGGCTAACGCCGCGCGCTCGGAAGCGAGGGGTCCCTGGTTCGATTCCGCGCTACGGACACAACTTCGGAATTTTTTTATTGCGATAGCAATTATATGGACACTCAAAAGCAGATTTCTGCCGTCGGCGTCGCCGTCGCCGTCGCCGTGAGGTTCCGTATGACGTCAATGGAGATGAAATCGTCGCCGATGATGATGATGATGATGATAAGTGGTTCTTGAGGGAAAGGGAAAGGTTGGCGCTATCTTCTGCAGCCCTTGAGGGAGCACGGCTCAGCGCCGATGATGATGATGATAAGTGGTTCTTGAGGGAAAGGGAAAGGTTGGCGCTATCTTCTGCAGCCCTTGAGGGAGCACGGCTCAGCGCCAACGGGGAGGGGTAAGTGGGAGCGAAAGAAGGGATAGAGTGGAGTCGCCATGGCTGGGCGAAGCAAAACCGGCAGGCATAGGCGGCACGTATCAGGCCGAGATGGAAGGCCTTGGTGTGCTGCAGAGTCTGCAGGGGTGTTGTGCCAGGCCGGTCAGGCCCGGGGTGGGGTGGGAGATCGCGGTAAGTGGTTCTTGAGGGAAAGGGAAAGGTTGGCGCTATCTTCTGGGAGATCGCGCGCCGAACGCTGTATGTGCGAGTGAAAGGGCACGATAGGCGCGCGCTTTCACGGGGAGTGAACGCACGGCGGAGAACAAACGCGCGTTCTGCGCCGTGCTCGCTTAAGGGCTGCAGAAGTAGGCGTCTCTTTCCTCCTTTACAATCACCATATATGTAGAGCAAACGCGCCTTCTTCCGACGCGCGATAGGCCGTGGGGAAAGGGGGGGAGGGGGAGGGAAGGGAGGCGACGTTTAGCTGCGGCACTAAGTGCCTATTATTGCGATAGCAATTATATGGACACTCAAAAGCAGATTTCTGCCGTCGGCGTCGCCGTCGCCGTCGCCGTCGCCGTGAGGTTCCGTATGACGTCAATGGAGATGAAATCGTGGCCGCGCGCCGCCGAACGCTGTATGTGCGAGTGAAAGGGCGCGAGGGACGCGCTCTTTCACGGGGAGTGAACGCACGGCGGAGAACAAACGCGCGTTCTGCGCCGTGCTTCCTTAAGGGCTGCAGAAGTAGGCGTCTCTTTCCTCCTTTACAATCACCATATATGTAGAGCAAACGCGCCTTCTTCCGATGTGCGAGAGGCCGTGGGGGAGGGGGGGAAGGGGGAGGGAAGGGAGGCGACGTTTAGCTGCGGCACCAAGTGCCTATTTATATCAGAGGCTCCGGCAACAGTCACCAACGCCGCACGCATTTTGAGCGAACGCGGGCAAAATGCCGACGGCGTCGACAACAGTTTGGCGCGTTGCCGGTGCTGCTGCATGTCCAAGTTTATACAGCTGATAAAGCTAATATCATTACTCCGTATATCTCTCTACAAATTTGCTATCGCAATTGATGCTTCACCTTTCAGGTGAAACTGCGACAACTTTTTTATATCAGAGGCTCCGGCAACAGTCACCAACGCCGCACGCATTTTGAGCGAACGCGGGCAAAACGCCGACGGCGTCGACAACAGTTCTGCGTGTTGCCGGTGCTGCTGCATGTCCAAGTTTATACAGCTGATAAAGCTAATATCATTACTCCGTATAGCTCTCTACAATTTTGCTATCGCAATTGATGCTTCGCCTTTCAGGTGAAACTGCGAGATTTTTTTCTTTTTTCTCAGACTGGTTACACACTACTGGTTACACACTACGACGACGGGGACGGAACGGGTGCCGCTATAAGGAGCTTCGCCCCTAAAAACGAACAACTGCTGCGCAGTAGCGCGCCAGTTGTTGCGGGAGGGGAGAGGGCATCACCGCGATGCAACATCACCCTCGCTCTCTCTCTCGGTATGGCGCTGAGCCGTGCTCCCTCAAGGGCTGCAGAAGATAGCGCCAACCTTTCCCTTTCCCTCAAGAACCACTTCTCATCTCTCTCGGTAGCCTGTGCTATCCGCGCGTTCCGTGTCCCCGAAAGCTCCAGCCTGCGTTCTAAGTGCGCCTCGGTAAGGCCAAATCAAAACGCACCAAGCGTGTAAACGCCCGCAAGGAGTTCATAACTCGAAGGGTCGCTCAGCGGCGTTCATTTGGACACTGCATCATCATGCTTTTGCATTCACACATCATAAGAAGTGCTTAGGTGTCCTCGGATTTATAATTTTCGTTGAAAGGACTGCAAAGAAGAGGTAACCTTAATGCCTGTAAGAATTGTGTTCCAAACATTTCTATCACTGAACCTGAGGGAAAAATTTCCATAATTTGATGTTATTTTGGGTAAAAGGAGGATGTTCCGTTCAGAAAATCCAGTGTTGTATGAATTAACGATCTGGCGCAAGGAAAGGACATCCATAGATATGCCTAGATGAATGAAGCGAAACACGAAAAGTGATAACCAACACTGAAAAAAGTACCGAAGGGCCAGAATACGAAGAAGTTGGTAATCTAAATGTCATGAGTTTTATCTTGGTTTTGAAGGCGTTCTAAACGCTTAAGGTGAGTAGGAGATTTGTTTCCCCATGTAGACAAAAAGTACGTCAAATGGCGGCCTACATATGCATGATATAATAACAAAGTAAGAATATGTGGTGCAAAGTATGCACGTGATTTGATGAGAACATGAATACCAAATGACACTTTGCGCAGTAATGAACTGACACGAGGGAGGTATTTTAGGTCTTTGTCAAGGCTAGCAATAATAAATTTCACTTTAGCAGATATTGGTAGTATATATTATTTGAAAAATTGTTATGGGATTCACTATTACATTTGGTGGACAATGGAACAGCACAAACTTTGTTTTATGCGCCGTTAGTTTAATGCACACCACGTATAAACGTTGGAAAGGTCAGTATTGAGTGTTGCTTGCAGAGGGGTTAGTGTGTTCTGAGATGAATATAATGTGGTAACATCGGCGTATAATAGGTAGTCTGAATAGGTCATTACATTGGGTGAGTTATTTATGAATAATAAGAAAAGCAACGAACGCTGAGGAACACCACTGGTAATTCATTTATTGTAGAATAAGGCTCGTTTACAAAGACAATTATGGAACAATTAAACAAGTAGCAGCGGGAAGTTCGAGAGGTGAACTAGTAACGCCGAATCACTCTAGCTTATGTAATAAAATGTAATGATTTAGTCTGTTAAACGCCTTGGTTAGATCGATAAATATAGCGCCTTCAATTAGACCCCCATCAATGGCTTGCTTAATTTGTAGATATAGTGAACTAGCGCGACTTCAGTTGAACAACCATGTCGAAACCCAACGGGAGGGGAGTGATCAGCCTAAACTTATTTCACTTCACTTCATTTCAATTTATTACCTTAAAGGCCCCCGGGTGGGGGGTATTACATAAGGGGTAGGCAACAAGTATAAAATAAATAAATACACAAGTAAAGGTGTTTAAGTACATGTTTGCTCGCGGTTAAATATGGAAGTTATACATGTCAAAAATGTGCATGGGCAGGTGATTGCGGCGATGTCGTGTGGAAGGCCGTTCCAGTTCGAGGCTGAGCGTGGAAAGAATGATGAGGCAAAATTGGTAGTGTGCGCACCTGGCCGGGCGACTTGGAGGGGATGACCAATCCGAAGTGAAATGCGTGCCGGAGGATTGATGTAGGGTGGATGATTAGGTGAGCTGTAAAAAAACTTATGGAATAAGTACAAACAGCGATACGACGCTGACAAGCCAGGGCTGATATGCTGGACACCACTAGTAATTCATTTATAGTAGAATAAGGCTAGTTTACACAGACAATTATGGAACAATTAAACAAGTAGCAGCGGGAAAGTTCGAGAGGTGAACTAGTAATGCCGAATCACTCTAGCTTATGTAATAAAATGTAATGATTTAGTCTGTTAAACGCCTTGGTTAGATCGATAAATATAGCGCCTTCAATTAGACCCCGATCAATAGCTTGCTTAATTTTGTAAGTATAGTGAACTAGCGCGACTTCAGTTGAACAACCATGTCGAAACGCAACGGGAAAGCCAAGTCGCCCGGCCAGGTGCGCACACTACCACTTTTGCCTCATCATTCTTTCCACGCTCAGCCTCGAATTGAAACGGCCTTCCACACGACATCGCCGCAATCACCTGCCCATGCACATTTTTGACATGTATAACTTCCATATTTAACCGCGAGCAAACATGTACTTAAACATGCTGAATTTTCTGAACGGAACATCCTCGTTTCACCCAAAATAACATCAAATTGCATGTGCTTTTTACGATGATATTCTGGTATTGTATGAATAGCATGAATGAATGAATCTTTTTGCACGATTTTGTACGGATTCTAGGCACTTTATTTGATATTTTTGGTTAGGGCTCCAGATGGCAGATGCATATTCCAGCTTAGCGTAAGAGTGACTTGTAGGCAAGCAGTTTTAGGTCTGGTGGCGCGTGACGTGGATGACGTTTTAAGAACCCGAGGCTTTTGTTAGCAGATGATACAATTTTAGTGACATGCGCGTTCCAGGTTAGATCATTAGATAACGTTACGCCGAGGTACTTATAAGACTGTGTTAATTATATGGTGACATGCGAGATAGTATAAGAGAACAGGAGAGGATTACGTTTTCGGTGGAACGACACGAGTTTGCATTTATCGGGGTTTAGTTCCATGAGCCATCGGTTACACCAGTTCTGGACGCAGTTTAGGTCACTTTGGAGAGCTAGTTGATCAGAGGGGTTATTAACTGTGCGATAGATAACACAGTCATGGGCAAAGAGACGGACGTTACAAGAGACATGCGTTGGTAGGTCGTTAATATATATTAGAAATAGGAGGGGACCAAGGACTGACCCTTGCGGTACGCCTGATGTTACCGGAAGAGAATTAAAGGTTTGATTATTAACGCGTAGGTATTATTTAGGTAGTTCATGCCATAATTACAGTTAGGTTTTTCAATATCCTTGCTAAACAATGGCAAGATACAAATGGCACGGTAATCGTTAATATATTCACGGCTGCCTTTCTTGAAGACGGAAATTATTGTACCTAATTTAGGTAAGTTAGGAATTACCCCAGCACGGAGCATCTTGTTATAATATCAGCAAGGACAGGTAAGTTGTCAGTAGAAAGAGCTTCATATGAGCTAGTCTGATAGGATCAAGGCCAGATCCAGTTGTGTTTAGGAATTAAATAACATTGTAGACTTCTCGCAGTGAAACAGGCCAAATTAACATGAGCATGACCTACGTGAAATATCTGGCACTGTGCTAGGTAGAAGACTATTATTAGAAGCAAAAAAGTGGTCATTAAAGGCGTTAGCAACATCGCTATCTTTGGTGCACTTACCATCATTGAGGACAATTTTTCTGATGGCCGGATAAAACTCTTTCACATTAAGAAACCATCTAATCAGTTCCTAGTTACGCCTGGTATCGCTTCCGCTTTCAAGTATTTTCTTTTCGTTGTAGTCTCGTTTTTCGCGCCTGCGGTCAAACTCTAGCCAGATGGATTCGCATAACAAGTCCCGAAAAGCAAGATCCTAACGTCGAACGTAGGGCAGTGGTGATCTGATGCAAACAGCCGACCAGCCGCTACGGTGAAAATTACGTTATGAATTTCAAATTTGTAGCCAGACAAACCATACAAATTGCCATTAGTTCAGGTTAGGCAGGTGTCCGATAAGCATGTCAAAGGAAATTTGTGGTCTATCATGGAAATAAAGTTCAATAGATTGTAATGATGCTTGAGTAAATTAGGAATGTTTCAATGAAGGAAAGAGAACGCAGGTGACTTATCTTGCAAGAAATAGTTCACTTGGTCCCAAGAAGCCATAACACAATCAGGCAAAAAAGCAAGAGTTGTTAATGGTGAAATTGCTTCTACGATAACTGATCAAATTGAAGGCACTGCTGTTTTATATACGAACAATGCATACGAGATTTTTATAATTTTAAGCATTTTAGTGGCTAAAAAGTATTTTCGTAAACAAAACGATACATTTTTTATGGCTTTTTGGCCCAGATCTGTCAGACAAATGAAAAACATTAAGGAAGCTTCTGAGAAAAGCGTGCAGTGTTCACAAATTTTGATTTACACTGGGAAAGAAAAGAAGAAATAAACGCTTTGACACATTATGGCATAAACGTGCAGAGTGAGCTTGATTATTGCCTTTTAATGACTGAAAAGTCCAGACCACTCAGCAAAGTCCTCTGTAGATGCTAACTGCCATTCCTCGCCAGGCCTGACAGGCGTAACGGTCGAGTGGGTGGTCGACAGGCGCTCAATATGGCTGTCAAGTGCCGTTGAGAAAACAGTAACGTCATCTAGGTAACATAAGCAGGTCGACCATTTGAAGCCACGAAGGAGCGAATCCATCATGCGCTCAAATGTGGCTGGCGCATTGCATAGGACTAAGCGCTTAACTTTAAATTGGTATAACCCGTCAGGTGTTACAAAAGCGGTCTTCTCGAGGTCCATAGGATCTACGGCAACCTGTAAATAGGCACACCGCAGGTCGATGGACGAAAAATAACTCGCTCCGTGGAGGCAATCGAGGGCATCATCTATGCGTGGTAACGGATATACGTCCTTCTTAGTGATCTTGTTCAGGTGTCTGTAATCGACATAGAAACGCCAGGTGCCGTCTTTTTTCTTGACAAGCACAACTGGGGATGCCCATGGGCTAGATGAAGGTTCTATAATGTCTTTTGCAGCCATCTTGTTTAGCCATAATGTTTGTATAAACGCCCGTTCAGCAGCAGAAACGCAATGCGGACGGCGATGAATAGGGTTTGCGTCGCCTGTGTCGATTCGGTGCATGACAACCATTGTCTGGCCAAGTGGGCGGTTGTCGAACTCAAAAACATCCCGGTACGACGCTAGCACACGGCAGAGCTCATCAGCCTGCGCAGGTGAAAGGTCCGCGGCTATCATTTTGTTGAATGCACTGGTGGGCAAGCTGGTGGATCCTGCTGAGCACGTCAGACTCAAAGTCGTATCAGATGTTAGCGTGGATATTTGACAGTCGTTGAGGGATGCCAACGTTGCAAGCGCAATTCCGGATGGTAGAACACGGGCGGATAAGATAAAAGTTGAGCACAGGTAGATAAGCTTCGTTGTTGACAATTTCGACAACCGTCTGGGGTAGGGTCACATTGTGTGCCAAGACAACGTCAGTAATAGGGGATGCAACGTAATCCCCGTCAGCGACAGCAGGAGAGGGCGTCAAAAGAACATAAGTAGTGGATTGACGCGGTAATCGCACGTACTCTGAAGAACACAGCTGCGTAGGATTGGCAGGAAGAGTCTCTGGGGCAGAAGGGAGTTCAAATTGCAGGACACCGGTGCCGCAGTCGACGAGGGCTGAATGGGTCGACAAAAAGTGAATGCCCAAGATCACGTCGTATGGGCACTGCTCTAGCAGAAGAAACTGAGCGCTCGTTGTATGGCCAGATATAGTAACGTGGGCAGCACACGTTCCAACAAAAGTAGGTGTGCTTCCCTCTGCAACTCTCACTGTACGTAGCACGGCGGGTGTCAGGACTTTCTTCAGCTTCTCCCGAAGACTAGAGCTCATCACCGAGATCTGTGCACCAGTGTCGATAAGGGCCGTAACAGTAACACCGTCGAGTTGGACTTCTAGCAAATTAGAGCGGGTAGGAACTGTCAGACGAGGATTTCGAGGCCGGGTCGAGAATGCAGTGTCACCTCCGGGCGCTGCACTCGTTAGTTTTCCGATGTGTAGCGTCCAGAGTTGGCAGGCGACGGGAAACGACGGGCTTGCGGCGAAGGGAATCGGCGGGCTTGCGGTGAGCGAAGGAAGGAAGGAAGGAAGGAAGAAGGAAGTCCCAAATTCGCGACCTCCTGTCGAACCACGGCCTGAATCAATGAAACCATAGGCTGGCTGGCAGTCGAGACATCGGGCACGAGAGGGGCTGGTGACATTGCTTCTAGTTATCGACGAACGATCCGTGTCAACGTGTTCGGAACCGGCGATTGAAACGGAGGTAGTGGTTCCTCACATGATGACGATGCGGCAGTATTCGGGAGCCTGGTGAATTGCTGGGCGATACGGCGGGATTTAGCTTGTTCGAATCGCAGACACTCTGTCACAATAGAATCCAGGGTGGCGCAGTTCCTGAATACTAAGAGGTTGAATGCGTCATCGGTGATTCCTTTGAGTATGTGTCCGATCTTGTCCGCTTCGGACATGTTACCGTCAACTTTACGGCAAAGCGCTAGAATAACCTGAATATACGAAATGTATGATTCAGTAGATGACTGCGCACGGGAGCCTAGTTCTTTTTTAGCGGCTAGTTGACGACCCAAGGGCTTGCCGAACAAGTCATTCAGTTTTTCTTTGCAAACGTCCCAGCTGGTCAGATCGTGTTCATGCGTCTCGTACCAGACGCGCGCGGTTCCTTTCAGATAAAATATCACATTGTCCAGCATAAGCGTATCGTCCCATCTGTTCTGTTTGCTGACACGCTCATACCATGAAATCCAGTCATCGACGTCCACGTTATCTGTGCCAGAGAAGCTGCTCGGATCTTGCGGAAGCGATAAAATGACAGACGGCGGGGACGGCTGCTGTACGGTAGGTTCCGGCGCGGTGCGTGCTTCAGTGGCCATCACCGACGGAACAACGCGGCGACCACTTCGGAGTTCCGTGCTTGGGTGATGGGGATGAACAGGCAGCGTACCCAGCACCTCCACCGGAAAATGTTACGCAAAAACGTATATTTACAAGTATTTACAAAATAGGCGAATAGCACAGGCGTAGCAGCAACCAGCCAAGATGGCGAGGACCAACGCCTCTACCTCCTCTTGTTCGGTGTTGGCCTAATGCTGACCTCTGCTTCGGTGCCGGTCTTTTTCTTCTGTCTCGCGTCAATATAGGTAAAAGGACTAACGGATTGAGTGAAAGCAAAGGGAAGTTGGAATATTATTGACAATCGAAAAGCGAAAAAAAAGGAAAAAAAGAGAAAAACTAAGCAACTCAATGAACAATTACTGAGTGCTGTTGCCTATGCTTTTCAATCGTCCAGACCCCTTCCATGAAAAGAGGACCCTGCCATGACACGTCAACCTGCCAACACACGGCGCTGCCTCAAACTCCTCCACCGAGTATCAATAGTGCAATATATTTCTTTTCAATTACACACCCTCGCCGCTAACACACTCTCGCTCGTTACCTCACCCACCTGCCTTACCTTCTGTTACCTTTAGAAGAACCCTTCCTATATATACTGTGCCGATGGAGAGCATATGTCGCCTTGAAGAAGACAAGTACACTTTTCGAGACGTTGACTCCTGCTCTCACCTTGTTCTCGTGTTGCTCATCGTCTTGAATCGCCATCTCCCGCTTTCCCCTTGTTTTCGCTAGAGTAGCTGACATGGTAGATGAGATAAGAGTGGTATGGTATATTATTGGTAGCCTTAAAAAAAGAAAGAAAAAAAAATTAGTGGCATCGCCATCACCTGCGTCATGGTCGTAAGATAAAAAAGGAGCATGAAAAAAAGGAGCCCAAAGAAGGCTGTGGTGTGGCAAAAAAAAATGAATCTGACGGCGTTTAGGCGCAGTTGATAGGATATATCTGCAAAATAAACGCATAAGTTGTCAAGTTAACACAAGTAGTGATTGTAATATTGTAACAGTGGATGATAACTACAAAAGTAACCAAAATGAAGTAGTAATTGATACAAAAAAGGCTTACGTATTTGTAGACAATTCTCAGGATTTCTGTAGCAATCTTTACTCGAAATTTTGCGATGCACGTCGAACGTCTATCGAAGATCCTATCTGTTTTCCGTCATGCGGGGCTACAACTAAATTCATCCAAATGCTACTCCAGTCGGCGGGAAATTTCTATTCTCGGCTATCTCGTCGATTCTTCTGGTGTACGCCCTGATCAAGATAAAATACGAACAGTGCAAAAATTTCCCCTGCGAACGTGCGAACAACATTGTCAGAGGCTAGTGCTTAAAATGTAATTGAACTTAAAAAATAAAAAAGAACCCGTCGAATGTGCACACTGCAAACAAGCTGTTCTTATTGCTTCTGCACTTGCTTGGATAGGAGGACAGTCCGAAGAGTTGAACAAATGCCAGAAGGCGTGCATCTTAAAACCATAAGGAATCAAATCAAATCATAACGATTTCGTAAGTATGTAACTTAATCACTGGCTGTAAGGGACGCCAAGCTTGGTGACTTTGGAATAATTTCGACCGCCTGATGTTTTTAACATGTACATAATCTAAGAACACGAACGTTTTCAGATACCTGCCCCCCCCCCCCCCTCCATTTAAACGCGGGCGCTTCGGCTGGGCCACAAAACGGCGACCCCGTGCTCCGAACAAGGAGCTCATGGTGCTGAGCCACTTTAGGAACCCGGAAAGCAGTCAGTAGCTTTCATTACTGAGTCAGAAAGACGATGGCTTTCATGTCGGTGAAAGCAACCACTGATGCGTTTTGTTGCGCCATAAATTATTCCTTTGATAAGCGTGCGAAGGTGTGACAAATTACGAGGTGCACTAAAGCGAAGGCGTCCTCGGCTAACACAGGTTCACTTTGTCTTAGTTAAACACTGTTTTAATTTCAGGTATTCTGTACAGGGGAGAAGTTGTGGCTATACGGCATGAACTACCCTTACAAGACGGAAGCCTGCGTCTACTTTAAGACAGAAGGCTTGTCAGATAATGAATTAAATTATACATACAACGTACTATTGGACAGTGAATGGTAAGTAATCTTGAAATCATAAACCAATCAAAACAAATCTGTAAAGAAATGTTTCAGGATTTAACTACAAGAACTTGTATACTATTTAGCGTAATGTGTCAAAATGTCGTGAGATATATGGGTGTATTTCATTTAAATTGTGCCAAGTTTTCTCGAGTGCCTCTCGGTGGTGGTGGTCACATTGTATCGAACCGGTGTCTGCTGCTTAAAAGAAACATGTCAGTTAAGTATAGCATCAAAACGAGCAAAATAATTTGAGGGACGGATCAGCTTTGGCGCCAGTCATCAGCTTTAAGCAATAAACAGGTCTCAAAGCGATATTATACGTTACATTTTACTCAGTAATGGTGAAAATTTTTATTTGCAAACATTGTTTACAGTTATCTACCGAGTGTCCCCAGCACCGAAGTGTTACTCAGCAGAAAGTCTGGGACGCCTGTTTTTTTTTGAGGCATTGCGGGCGCGGACGGATGATGACAGCATGGCCGCCTTTGTTTTTTTTTTTAGATCATCTATCACCCGCCGTTGCATTGAATTACTGGGAGGGACATGAGCGCATAGGACATTCGGTTGGCTGTTTTTGCAAATAGAACCAGCCACGCTAAACGTTGGCTGCTTAAGTGATCCCCGTTGCTATTTTCAACGCGACTGCGTTAGGGTCCCCGTGTCGCAGAAAATCAGGTGTCAGCGTCGGCGGCGTTATCCGCCAGAACAACTCATCCCGAACGACGCCGGTCCTCTGCTTGGCCCATAGGCATTGGCATTGACTTTCTCAAAGTAAAATGCGTCAGGAAATTCGTAAAATACGACTTACAAATAACCGACAGACATGATAGCGCCGGATTGTAATTTGTATTTACGAGAAAACATAATTCTGCTACGCGGAAACTAAAAGTCCTCTTTGCTTGCTACGATATATATATTGTTACAAGCAAGGGGAAAGGGGTTTATTTAGGCGTGCTAGAGCAGGAACAGCAGGATACGAACAGCAGGAATGGCCGCTGCACAGTCGTCGTCCTTCTCTTATTTTCTCCTTTTGACCCGCACGTCCCTTTTAAGCACTTGGACGCAACATACCTCCCCTCGCAGACAAAGCCCACTGGGCGAGTCAACTGGCTTGTCGTGGCGTGCATGATTTCAACCTGGCGACATGCGCGACTTGTGTCCGAGCAGAGCGTCGACCAGTGTTCGTGAGGCGCGCGAGAGTGTAGTTCACGTCGCTGATCTTCTCGATGACAACATACGGTCCCTCGTAGTTTGCCAGCAGCTTTTGGCACAAGCCGCGCTTCCTTGTGGGAGTCCAAAGCCAAACGAGATCACCAGGGTGATATGTAACAGGCCGATGTCGTGCATCGTAGCGTGCTTTGGAGTTTTCTTTCGATGCCAAAGTCCAAAGACGCGCAAGTCGCCGAGCCTCTTCAGCGAGTCATAGCGTATCCGCGACCGCAGGATTGTCGTGGTGGTAAAAAGGGAGGACAGTGTCGAGCGTATACCGGAGCGGGCGAGCATATAGAAGGAAGAAGGGGCTGTAACCGGTTGTCTCATGTTTGGCGGTGTTGTATGCGTAAGTAATAAACGGTAGAACTTCATCCCAATTCTTATGATCGGAGGCAACATACATGGAAAGCGTATTCGTGATCGTTCGATTAGTGCGCTCAGTGAGGCCGTTCGTTTGCGGATGATACGGCGTCGAGTGCCTGAGGTGCGAGTCACATAAATGTAGAAGCTCTTCCACGATGTCCGCTGTGAATTGACGTCCCCGGTCGCTTATAATAACACAAGGCGGTCCATGTCGCAGAATAATAACGTGAAGTAAAAAGAGCGATACTTCGGTGGCAGTGGCTGATGGTATAGCCGCCAGTCTCGCAGTAGCGCGTTAAATAGTCGGCGCAGACAATTATCCAGCGGTTTCCCTTAGATGACTGAGGAAAAGGTCCTAACAGGTCAATTCCAACTTGCTGAAAGGGCAAACTTGGCGGCGGCACAGGTTGAATTAGGAGACCAGATGGGGCAGTGGTTGGACGTTTCCGACGTTGGCACTGTATGCAGCTGGCGACATACAACTCAACCGAATGTCGCATCCGGGGCCAGTAAAAACGTTCTTGAATGCGATAAAGGGTGTGCACAGTGCCTAGGTGACCGGAGGTAGGGTCATCGTGCATAGCCCGAAGGATTGCTGGCCGGAGACGCTCCGGCACCACTAGAAGGAAGCGTGCCCCCGTGCTTGAGTAGTTCCTTTTGTACAGGAGCCCGTCAGGTACACAGTAGCTGCTTGTTACAGTAGAACGGGCTGAAGTGAAAAGTGGCTCCAATTTGGTGTCTGTCCGTTGCTCTGCTTTGAAGGCATCGATATCAGGAATAGCGGGTGTCACAGAGGCAACGAGATGATAAAAATCGTCTGCGTCGCAGTCCGTCGTGTTAAGCGGCATACGGGAAAGGCAGTCTGCGTCAGCATGTTTTCGGCCACTCTTGTAGGACACAGTGAAGTTATATTCCTGCAACCTCAAAGCCCAACGCGCAAGGCGACCACAAGGGTCGCGAAGGTTCACGAGCCAGCACAGGGAATGGTGGTCTGTGACGACTAGGAATGGGCGTCCGTACAAGTAAGAGCGAAATCGCTGAACAGCAAAGATTACAGCGAGGCATTCTTGCTCTGTCACTGTGTAATTGCGTTCAGGTTTGCTTAATGAGCGGCTTGAATAAGCAATCACGTGCTGACGGTCGTCATAGCGTTGGACCAAGACGGCACCCAGACCAACGCCACTAGCATCTGTGTGGATTTCTGTCGGCGCAGTTGGATTCAAGTGGCGAAGGATAGGGTGGGAGGTCAGCAGGAACTTCAACTGACGAAATGCAGAATCGCACTCGGGTGTCCATTCAAACCGTGCATCTTTATGTAGCAGAGTTGTCAGAGGATAGGCGACGTCAGCAAAACCAGGAATAAATCGGCGAAAGTAAGAGCAAAGGCCCAGAAAACTACGAAGTTGCTTCACTGACTGCGGTGCACTGAATGCCTCAACAGCTGCCGTCTTGAGGGGATCACGCCGGATACCGTCTTTTACAACAAGATGGCCCAGCACAAGGGTTTGACGGTCACCAAAGTTGCATTTCTTGGAGTTCAGAACCAGACCAGCGTTCTTGATGCAGTCAAGGACAATATCCAGGCGGGTATTGTGCTCATTGAATGTGCGCCCGAATTTAACAACGTCGTCAAGATAGCACATACAGATGTTCCACTTTAACCCACGCAGAATGGTGTCCATGAACCTTTCAAAGGTTGCTGGAGCGTTGCACAACCCAAATGGCATCACATTGAATTCGAATAATCCATCCGGAGTTATCAAGGCTGTTTTCAAGGACAATATCCAGGCGGGTATTGTGCTCATTGAATGTGCGCCCGAATATAACAACGTCGTCAAGATAGCACATACAGATGTTCCACTTTAACCCACGCAGAATGGTGTCCATGAACCTTTCAAAGGTTGCTGGAGCGTTGCACAACCCAAATGGCATCACATTGAATTCGAATAATCCATCCGGAGTTATGAAGGCTGTTTTCTCCTTGTCTGCCGGGTGCATCGGGATTTGCCAATATCCTGAGCGTAGGTCCACTGAAGAAAAATAAGAGGCCGAATGAAGGCAATATGCTTAGAAAGCGTATCCACCAAAGTATGGCGCTCCCTTGTGCTGAGCGACTTGTTTATCATAGACAGAAGCATTTTGTCCGAGACGTGGCGAAGGTCAGCAGGTTCACACGGTGGGTCTGTTAGTACGGCTATAGACGAAGACGTGTATTTAGTAAAGTAGGCAAGTTTCAAGCCGTTTGGAAGCGAGACGGGTTCTGCCGAGCAGTTGGTCGTCCACAAGCCAGCACGCCCGTTGCCGATGGATACCACACAATGAGGGACAAAAACGTTCTTCTTCACACAATTTAGATGCATTGGCTCTACGGAGGCATCGAAACTGTCTGGAACAACACCGCGACATACAACCGGCACGCACACAGAGGTAGACGCAGGCACAACAGTATCTGCGGATACACAAAGTTCACCTTGACAGCAAGTCTCCTCTAAGAGCCCGGACGAAACATGGCCATCGACGAAAACTTCCCCCGTGCGACAATCGACGGTCGCACCACACTGTCGCAAAAAGTCGATGCCCAAAATCACTTCGTGCGTCGATCGGCGAATAACTACAAATTCCGTCGCGAAAACTCCACCAGCCAAGGATACTTCAGCAGTGCACACACAAACAGGACGCAACGACTCGCCGCTCACTCCACAAAACGTTGCTGCCTGGTCCCACCGAAATACAACTTTGCGCCCCAACCGACCTTTAAAACTGAGACTCATTAGGGATACAGTTGCTCCGGTATCCACTAAAGCCATTAAAGAAACACCATCAACAAGTACATGCACTTTGTTCTTAATCATAGCAACTGCAGGAGGCATTTCTGTCGATAGCACGTGTCGAGCGACCTCATCCCCATCGTCCGCGCTAGCTAGTTTTCCGGTTGCGAAGACGAGGTGGAGCGGCGCACTGGCGATGGAGATTGACGTAAACGAGGTGCACGAGAGGAAGGTGGTGGCGTCAAGCTCCTGTCAGATGCCGGCGAGCGGCTCCGAAAGCTTCTCGGCCAGTAATCGTTGCCGGGAGGAGCACCAGCGGACCAAGAGGTGGTGTACGGCCGTTGAGTTGCCCTCACAGGAAGTGTGGTGCTAGTTGAAAACCTGGATCGATCATTCCACGTTGTTGGGCGACGATTGCAAAACATCGCTATGTGGCCCGCGACACCGCATTGGAAACACACCGGCAGAGGCCGCACATTTCGATGTTCCTCCATGTAGTCACGCATGTTGCTATCGATTGCATAGCCACATTCATCACATTCATCATGGCTATATATAGGCATCAGCTGCCGGGAGACGTGCGTGCGGCGAGGGCGTTGGTCGTAGTCATGATCTTGATAGCTCATGGTCCCTCTCGTTTGTGGGGTAGACCTATACTCAATGGTCGCTGCGTGAGCCGTCGGTTGCCAAGCGGTCGAAACGGCCGTGTTGCTCATCTCGTGTGGTGAGTACGCACCAGTGATGCCGGGTGTGCGACGATAAATCTCTTCCCGATGGAGCAACTCTTCGCGAACAATCTGCCGTATTGTTGATGAAAGGTCAACACACGAGCTCGGCTCTACACGTGCCACCGTTGTGACATTAGCCAGACGACCAAACTTCGGTATTATTCGTCGCATCTTCAGCGTCTCAAAGGTCCTGCAGTGGCGAATGACGTCAGACACGGTATCCAAGCTTTCTTTGCCGATCAGAAAATTGTAGACGTCTTCGGCTACTCCTTTCAACAAATGTCCAACTTTGTCATCTTCAGACATTTGAGAGTTGACTATCTTACACAGTTTTAACACTTCTTCAATATAAGTTGTACAGGTTTCGCCGGGAACCTGAGCTCTTTGCGAAAGCGTCTGTTCAGCGCGTTTCTTTTTTGCACTAGAGTCTCCAAAACACGCTCTGAGTTCCTCGACGAAAAGCTCCCATGAAGTGAGCGTATCTTCGTGATTCTCATACCAGACGAGCGCTGTGTCGGTAAGGGAAAACACAACATTGGACAACTGCGCGGCCGAGTTCCAACCATTAAACCGGCTCACCCTTCGGTAGTTCGTGAGCCACTCGTCGACATCTTCTCCGGCTTTTCCTCCGAAAGTCAGTGGCACCCGATAGTATTGACACGGAACGCCAGGTGCTGGCCTTGAAACTGCGTCAGAGCCGTCGGGAATCTGGCAGGCGTATTCAGGCATGTCAGGTGAGGGTGGCGGAAGTCCGGCAAGTCGACGGCTTCGGCGAAGTTGTGGCAGCGTAGGCTCCGTGGTTACGAGGTGTACCCAGCACCGTCCACCAATTTGTTACAAGCACGGGGAAAAGGGGTTTATTTAGGCGTGCTAGAGCAGGGACAGCAGGCTACGAATAGCAGGAATGGCCGCTGCACAGTCGTCGTCCTTCTCTTCTTTTCTCCTTTTGATCCGCACGTCTCTTTTAAGCACTTGGACGCAACAATATATATATATATATATATATATATATATTATGAGAGCAAAGCTGAGAGGTCGGCCTGAATCGATGTTCTGACCTGCTACTCGGCGTTGGGGGAGGGGAATGGATGTAGAAAGACAGAATAGAGAATACGTTGATTACGCTTGCTACGAGTCCCTGCCTTACAGCGGTACGAGCCATTGCTCTGCGTTGCACAGCCGCTGGGATCGACCGACGACTGTTAAAAAAATATGGGGTTTTACGTGCCAAAAACCACGATCCGATTATAAGGCACGCCGTAGTGGGGACTCCGGAAATTTCGACCACCTGTGGTTCTTTAACGTGCACCTAAATGTAAGTACACGGGTGCTTTCGCATTTCACCTCCATCGATATGTGGCCGCCGTGGCCGGGATTCAATCCTGTGACCTCGTGTTCAGCAGCCCAACATCATAGCCACTGAGCAACCACGGTGGATCACCACTGTTTTCTGCCGATGTTACGCCACGATGAAATCCCGGGATCTTAGCCATAGAAATCTGCGCTGTAAAATGATATGGAGCTGGGCGGGCCATGTAATACGTAGGCAGATAACCGGTTTGCCTCAAGAGTTACAGAATAGATGCCGAGGGAAGGTAAGAACAGTCTAGGACGGCAAAATGTTAGGTGGGATAATGAATTGAGGTAATTTGCAGCCTTAAGTTGCAATCAGCTAGCGCAGGACTATCGCGTTCCACTCTTAAAGGCGAAGCTTAAGCCTCCTCGAAGTTTTGAAGGCCCGTGGCTCAACAGAGCACTCAGGTGTCGTCAGTAAAGAAAAAAAAGAACACAAAAAATTACATATATTGATGTGTGTGACTAGGAGCAACTCGGTTGTTGTCATCACCCACCCAGCATTGTATACAATAATGGTGTATTGTATGTAATGTATCACTTTTTTTCTTTCTCTGAATTTGTCTAACTTATTCTATTATTCAGTATCAGACTCCTGAATATCTCCAGACGAGAAACGGTAAAACGCGCAAACGAGAAAAGTAGTTTGCTTCATCATGCCCGCTGTTGCTATAAAATTACTGACAAGTCTATTTTCTGTAGGCTCCACTGATTTTTAACCAACACCAAAATTGCACCTCGTTTCCTTTTCTTCTGACAGCAATAGTGTGAACAGTACCATGCCGCTTGTAAGCATGAGAGAAATGTTTCTTAGCTTAAATTGCTAAATCCAACACATTTCGCTTTCCTGCTAGGTATAGGATTCATGAATTCCGGTGTTGATGTTAAGAATGTATGAAGAGCTTCGAGATGCAAAACGCGTTGATCTTTAAGTGATAGTTCCGTTATATTATATTGCTACATGCGTATGGTATTTCATTGTTTGAACGAAGCACGCGCCCGCCATCACTCGAGAAAAGAGGAAGAAGAACGAGCTGGGCTTGCGCGGTGAATCTAACCGGTCAGCGCAGCAACCGCTGTTGGAAATCTAACCTGTAAATAGTTGCTCGTCTAACTGACTCGTCCTTCGCCTAACATTGTACGTGGAGGTGGAACGTTCCCCGTCCTCACCACGGAGTTCCGAAGTGGTCGCACCGTCGTTTTCTCAGCCATGGCTTCCGATGGAACCACCCCGTCGCCACCTACACCTGCGGCGCCTACCACAACGTACGTTACGGTTCCTAGTCTCCGTAATCGTGGGACATTCTCCGCCCAAAATGGCGTTGACATCGACGACTGGCTCAGCATGTATGAGCGTGTTAGCCAAAGCCACCACTGGGGCCCTACCATCATGCTGCGACATTGTGAAAGAGAGGCTTCGCGACCTATTTGGCAACCCGTCAGGTCGCCAACTGGCTGCGCGAAAAGAGCCTGCTACCCGTGTCCAGTCGTCGACCGAATCGTATGTCTCCTACATGCAGGAAGTGCTCGCGCTTTGCCGGAAAGTCGACCAGCACATGACCGAGGTTGTCAAGGTTGGCCATATCCTAAAAGGCATCGCGGACGACGCCTTCAATTTGCTCGTCTATAACGACGTTTCTACTGTCGACGCCATGGTCAAAGAATGCCGCCGCTTCGAGGTAGCCAAAAGCCGCCGCGTCGTCTCACAGTTTTCCCGGCTCCCAAACACCCCTGCCACGTCCTCTTGCACCGCGCTTACCGCAACACGTCCATTTCAAGAGAACGTCACGCGTATCGTTCGCCGTGAGATTGAAGCGGCGAGTCCGGCCCCCCTTAATCCGCGACCCCTAGACGGTACCTTCGACCAAGTGGCCCGCACTGTTTCCGTTATACAAGCAGTTGTGCAGCAAGAAATTGCAAACCTTGGCATCCCTACCACCTGCTCTGTCTCCCGACCTGATTCGGCACCCATTCCCATGTACACAACCTGTAATGACCAGTATATCGCTCCCAGAACACGCAATCCTGCTGAATGGTGAACCCCAGACGACAAAGCGATCTGCTTCCGCTGCCACCGAGTTGGTAATGTATCTCGCCACTGCCGCACCACCTGGATGCCGCCGTACTGGAGCTCGCCGTTACTCACCTCGCCGTCCATACCCTACTTCTGATGCCCCTGACAGCCGCTCCTCCGGGCGATCGCCGTCGCCTCAACGCCGTCGCTCCCCGTCACACCAACCTCGCCGCTTTTCCTCACCAAACCGCCGAACGGAAAACTAGGCCATGCAGCTCTTGGAGGTAATGCTGTATCACGTTCGTCCTGTCCAAGTCATCCGTTTACGCTCCTCACGAACACGAACCTAATTGAAGTAGACGTAGATGGTGTCCCGTTGACGGCATTGATTGATACTGGAGCCCAACTGTCCATAATGAGTGCTAACCTATGTCCTCGCCCAACGCCTCCTAAATTTCCTCGCCTCAAAAAAGTTCTTACGCCTGCCGTCACTCGAGCCGTACTCGTCGCCAATGGCGCCACTGTTGCCGTCAGGGGTATGTGCACTGCTCGCATAGAAATTGCTGGCCGCCAAGTTCGAGTCCTGTTCACCGTGCTGACCAGTTGCCCTCATGACCTAATCTTCGGGCTCGACTTTCTGATGACGCATTCTGCCCTCATCGACTGCTCCACCGGTACGCTTTGCCTCGAGCTTCCTCTTCTTTCAGACGTTCACCCCGAACACCCTCTGCACTACAGCGTTTGTTCGGTTACCTCCAAAAACCCTAACTTTCGTCCAATTTCTTTGGATGAAGGCTAGGTTAGAAAAAAAGGCCAATTTCTTGGCCTTTTTTTCTTCCTCAAGGTTTAGCCTGTGTACAGCTTCAATGATCTCGACAGTGAGTGGGGTACGCCATGAGTTACAGCAATTACTCATAGAACAATGACTAGCTTTTTGGTTTTGTTACGGGTACGCAGTGTGCTTCACTGCCGTTGCGTTTTGAGTTGTAAAGATGGAACCATGCGATAGTCGCGGCTTGCAAGCCAAGGCTCACTGCAAGGCTGATTCAATACGCCTGTCCGCTGCGCTTGGATAACCGACTAGCGGTTCATTCAGCAAGATAAGTCGCTGGAGCGATGGTCCTACATAACCAACTCGTAGCACTTGTCGCGGCGAGCAAGCGCTTAGTGCAACAGAGCTCGGGGTAGAGGGCGCACGGCGGGGCCGGCCAAGGTGGACGCCTACCATGCGCGTCCCAGTTACGTGTTCTCGCGCATTTCACTTCACGTCTGGAGGGAGAAGCACAGTTTGCGCGGAAAAGCAGCTCCGGCGCTCCAGTGATATCCGTCACGTTGCAGCTGGGCTCCAACGAAATCCTCTCCTCTGTTACGCGCTCCTCACCTCTAGTTAGCGAGTTCGATAAGGATAACTTGTCGCGGTAGGCAGTCCTATTCCCTTTGAATGCAAATAAACGTAACCGCCTATAAACAATTGACCGCTTTAGATTGGGCTGTTGAAACAACATTCTGTGTCACCACCTGTGCTTGTGTCGACGGTTGCGTAAGTTTGATGTCAGGATATTGGAATAAAGCCAGAATCGAATAAATTTACGTGCGCCCCTGGAATCATAAGTACACTCGACCAAGATACCCGGGGCGGAATTGCCTAAGCGAACTTACGAGCAAATTTTGGCGTTAGAAAAATTTTACGAAAAAAAGCGTATTCACAAAGCTAAAACTGTTCGTAAGATCAGCAAGCTAGCGATGCCCGCCGCGGCAATGACGAGCGCTGTAGTCGGAAAAATGCCTATATGTAAGGGTAGCACTGCAGGTGCAAACTTCAGTACTTCTGACAATAGCAAGTGTAAGTCGATTCACAAAACCTAAACAGCCGTCGCAGGTGACGACTTAACAAATCATTTGTACGATAGGGGTGTAGCAGTCTAACGAACATCATTATGTCCATCTCCGCCACTCGAGCTGAGGCAGGTAAGCGATGGAGCGTGCTGTTGCGGCTGATTGGCCAGAGGCGACAACTGATAACCCAGGATGTTCCGTGCTTTTATCTTTGTGGCGCGCTCCGATTTGCCATCTCAAAGTGCGCTGAGCTGTTTCAGTGCATAATTGTATTGAGCCTGTGGAAAGCAGCAACATTAATACTTTGCGGCGAAATTCGGCCTATGTCTGATAGGCGGTGTTTCTGTATGTGCGCAGTAGCCTGAATTAGAGCACTGCACGGGCCGATTTTTTCAGCCCGGGCCCGGCCCGGGCCCGTTTTTACGTTGGGCGGCCCGCCCGAGCCCAATCAAAACTTTTATGGCGAGACCCGGGCCCGGCCCGGACCCGGAAATAATCTACGTTACCCGCCCGGCCCGGCCCGCCACCCCTTTACCTTAGGCCCGAGCCCGGGCCGAGCCCGACTCGAAACCGGCCCGAACCCGGCCCGAGACCGAAAAATAATGTTTTTCAGAGTTGAGACACCCGAGAATAACTCGCTGCACGTTACATGCACACCACCAGAAAGCCCGGCCCGGCCCACGGGCCGGGCCGGGCTCGATCTTTCGGGTAAGCCCGAGCCCGTGCAGTGCTCTAGCCTGAATTTTCATGCTCATCATGACACTATATTGGGTGTTAGATATAGAAGTGTAGTGTCCGTCCCTAAACAACCGTCAATTATGTTTTTGGATGACAATTCTATATTTTTTTATATTTTGAGGTTTCTCTTCCTCATAGGGCTGCCGATGATTATTGTTTTCCAACGCTGTCAAGCAATAAGTCTCCATGCGAAATGAAACAATGAAAAGTGCCTTAACATTTCTAATTATCATAACTAGTTGCTGTTGCACAATTTGCTGTTGTATTCAGTGCTGGTAGCCTCAGCCTTCTATGGTATTGCTCATAGTTTTCATTCAGCACAATGTCGAAGCGAAGTAGCGCCTGTGACCATGGTCTTGCTCATTCTGTGACCTACGATGTTAACCAACGTATGCGTACTACGGATGACGATCCTGTCTATGATATGAATCGGGACGTCAATATGATGACATAAAAACAGAAATGGCGAATAAAATTGCGGTCCCAACATTGATATGAAAATCATGGGGACTGCTTGAACAAAAGTGATGCTGTGAAATAAAATACCCCTCACGAACGAAGCGAACAGTTGTCGCGTGCGCACTGGTACACTCGCGCGCTCGCACGTTCACACGTGCGCACTAATTGATAATAAATACATTTAGAATAAATAAATAATGAATAAATTTTTATTTATATTCATATAGACTATTTTACGGAAGCGTTTAGTTGAACCATCTTGCGCTATTAACGCTACTGTTTTCTATCTTTAAAAACGAAATGTACGTTACTACAGTCGATTTGCAAGCATGAAAATTGTTGTATAAATGCGTTCAACGTTTCATGACCATGTTACGGGACTTCACTTTTCATAAAACTTACAAAATGTTTGTGTAACAGCCCAAGAGGGCGGTGCACATGAAACGAATATAAAATCATCCATAATCACATGGACGAGTATCACTGGAGACCCTTCGTTTTAGGGGTGAAGCACCTTAGAGCCGAGTCCTTGTCCCTCGTCGTGGTCCGTTGTCCGTAGCTCTGGTTTGCATGGAGACCGCTAGGGACGCTGCGGTGCACAAGGACGTTCGTTCCCGACGCGCGCTCTCTTTCTCTCTTCAGCTATGGATGATAACGGTCGCTTCTGATAACGGCGCGCCCACTACGGATGAAAAGGCAAGAGTGGCGGCTCAACTGCGAGTAGAATCGAGGGCTCTAAAAGCTGCTGCAGCACGGCGACGCAGACACCAAGCGGACCCGGAGTCTAGGGCGCGGGAAGCCGCAGCAAAATTGCAACACTGGCAAGCGGACCCGGAGCTGAGGGCTCGCGAAGCTGCTGCAGCACGGCAACGCCGGCCTGCGGACCCGGAGCTGAGGGCTCGCCGGCAAGCAGACCCAAAGCTGAGGGTTCGCGAAGCTCGCGCTTTAACTAGGGAGCCTACATAAAACGGCGTTGCATGTAGGCTCCCTAGCTTTAACCGAGCATCGGCGCCACCAATCTCAGGTAGAGAACGCTTCCGGCGTTTTGCCGCCGCTTCCCGCGCTCTCGCATGTACGGGGGATTCACGGTTACTCGAATGATCACCCGGTGCTTCGCCCACTCATCATCATTCACTTCGTGCATATGCGGTGATTTTTTAGGGGGGAAGCTCCTTAGGGTGTGGCTCTGTCCCTCCTCTGTAGTATGTCGTAGTAGTAGTAGTAGTAGTATAGTAGTTGTCGTCGTAGTAGTAGGTAGCCGCGTCTATATTTATGAAAAAAATTCCGAAAGTTGTGTCAGTAGCGCGGAATTGAACCAGGGACCCCTCGGTTCCGAACGCGCGGCGCTAGCCACTACGCCACGAAGCGCACACGGACACACGCACCAAGATGACAATAAATACCCAACATTAACGAAAGACTGCGCGTTTCTAACGCGTTTGTGCTAGCGCGTTACGGCCCGCGTAAGAAGCTGGTGTAAGACGCTGTGGCCTCTCCGCCTTACCCCCGTATTCATAAATGCTCCTCGACTTGAACTTGACTTGCCACCGCCTTGCGTAGCGCGTTCGAAACGCATTGAAGGCGGTGACAAGTCAAGTTCAAGTCGAGGAGCGTTTATGAATACGGGGGTTATACTCTCTCAGCAGTCATGTGATGGCGTCGGCAAACGCGGTGCACGTTCCGACATGTGTAAACGGCTGCGTAAGACGCTGTTGCCTCTCCCCCTTACTAGAGAGTACTGCACGTTTCTAACGCGTTTGTGCTAGCGTCACCTTAAGCGGGAGATGGTGCAATTATAATGAAGGGTGCTGTTATAAAATAGGAATGACGTCACATATGGCGCGTGTCATTGGTGGAAGTCAATCGTTCGATTTAGTGCGGCGAGACTGGGCGAATTACACGGAAGATTCACGGTTTAACGATGATTCCCTCCGGAGCTTCGCCCACTCATCATCATTCACCCCGTGGATATGCGGTCTTTGTTTTGGTAAAAAATCGCGTAGCGTAACGCTTATAAAGACACCACCCAGCCACTAACAGGCAACATGCAATGGGAAGACCAGATGACAAAGAAAAGCAACAGCTGACGACAGCCATCGTCGTCTTATGATTCGCCAAAGACGCTTATTCTAAACCCCAGACCAACATCAGTCCTGGGCGAAATGACGGCACACACGTCTTTGGGTCGCTTCGTGCGATGTTTTTTATATAGTTTCCTCCTATCACTTACTCTCAGTTAAGAAACCTTTCATACGCATTTGCGAATCCCCAGTGTAAGAATTTTCATCCAGCCGGCAACAATCTTACGGTGTTCCGTGCCTGCAGCGCAGTAGTTTGTTCAACATGACGGCGCGAAAAAGCCGGCCACAGTGACCTGGCATCGCGAAGGGAACAATGTCAGGCGTTCCCGACGCTACCCGCGGTCAATAAAACATGTCGTATCAGCAAGATCAGCATTTACTCGCTCGAATTATGCTGCCTCGTGTGCTCTCCCGGCATCGCACAGCTCGATCACATAATTCAGTGCGGGTTGACAAACCTAAGACATTTGAATGTAATTAGCGGCGTAAGTGCATATCATATCGATTGTACTGAAGGATTGAATGAACTTCACGTCAAGGCCGTGGTGCTTGAAGCATACGGCTGCCAACTCAATAATTACTTCATTTATGAGTAACTTCCATACTTGCGTTCAGCCACAGCGTACGTACCCGCTGTTCTCTGGCTTCGACTCTGCCTCAGTGGCTTCGCATGTTTTTACTAGCTGCAAGAAAAGTAGAAAAATACTTTTTGAGAAAACGGTCAGGCAAGGAGACACCATCTCCCCAGATATATTAATTGCATGCTTGGAAGTATTCAAGCTATTAGACTGGGAAGGATCAACGGCGATGATCAACGGCGAATATCTCAACAACCTTCAGCTTGCCGATGACATTGTCCTCTTGAGCAACGCTGGAGACCCATTTCAACAATTGATTGAGGACCTTGACGAGGAAGTATAAGACTAGGTTAACAAAGGTAATGTTGAATAACATGTCACGCGAACAAGAATTCCTGATCGTCAGTCAGGCTATATTGTAGGTACAGGAGTAAGATTACATTTGTCAATTACTCAGAGGGAACTCTGATCATTAGACGGAAATTTACAGAAGAATGAAACTAGGTCGGAGTGCCTGCGGCCGGCATTAACAAATCTTGACCGGGAGCTCACTGCTGTCGTCGAAAATAAATGTGCACAATTATTCCATTCTTCAAGTGGGGCAGAAACGTCGGGGATAACAATGAAGAGTGAGCATAAGTCGAGGACCGCTCAAACAAGCGATGGAGAGAGAGAAAGAAACGTTTATTGTTGAAACAGTGTCCCAAGCGAGGCCTGGTATCACCCTTAGGTGGGACGGTTCCTTAGTCCAGGAACCCTCTGGCTTCGACTGCCCTCTTGGCCCTGGCGACGAGTTGTCGTTGGTCTTCCAGGGCCCCGAGGGCGAGCTTGGCCTCCCACGTTTCGAGTAGGTGGTCTTCATTTGCTTGTGGTGCTCGGTTCACATCCATTTCTGGCTGCCTTTCGCTGTATTCATGCCACGGGCATTCCAGGAGCAAGTGTGCCAGGGTGGAGGGAACGTTGCAGAAAGGGCAGAGGTAGCCGTGGAGCGTCGGGTAGAGGCGGTGCATTATAGTTCCGTGAGTGCATGTATTGTCTTGTAGGCGTATGAGGACCACGCTTTCTTCTTTGCGGAGGCTTGGGTGTGGTGGAGAGTACACGCGGCGCTCGAGCCTGTAGTGCTGCAATATGCGGCGCTCGAGCCTGTAGTGCTGCAATATCTCTGAATAGTTGTTGGGTACGGCTTCAGCCTCTTCTGCTGCGGGTCGGAGAGCGTGTGGGGCGAGGGGAGCCTGGCTGACGTGCTCGCGAGCAGCGGTGTGGGCCTCTTCGTTCCCCTCTAGTCCCTCATGTCCGGGTACCCACGTAGTGCTACGTCGTTTTAGTACCTTAAGTCCATCAGCCGAGATGCGGCCCCTCGAGAAGTTTCTACAGGTGGCCTGAGAGTTCGTGAAAATGACTGCTGCGTCTGTGCATGTGGTGGTGGCGAGAGCGATTGCCGCTTCTTCCGCCGTTTCCGGGTCGCGTGCCTTGATGGTTGCCGATGCTAGCTCGCGGCCTCGGGAGTCTACGACGCTGAGAGCATACGCGTTTCGATGCGGATACTCGGCCGCGTCGGTGTAGCGGGCGTCCGGGTCTTGCTTGAATCTTCGTTTGATGGCGTTGGCTCTAGCTTGCCTTCTACTTTTGTGGTATATGGGATGCATGTTGCGCGGGATGGGTGCAATGCGGAGGGACGCTCGAACGTCCGATGGAATTCGTTCTTTCTTGTCCGTGTATGCGACGTACGTCTCGCTGTAGTTCAGGCGTCGCAGTACTGATTTCCCGGTGGGTGTGAGCTTGAGTCGTTCCAGTTGGCTGGTCTTGTGTGCTTCGGCACACAAGACGTGTTGTGCCACGTGTTGTGGACACCCATCTTAAGGAGACGTGTAGTAGAGGCCATGAGGGGGGGGGGGGGGAGTCCCAGGGCGACTTTGATTGCCTTCCTTATCGTGGTGTTGATCTTTTCTATTTCTGCGTTCTTTAAGACTAGGTACGGCACGCCGTATGTGATGCAGCTGATGACTAGTGCTTGTATTATTCTTAGCGCGTCTTGCTCCTTGAGGCCACTTGTTCGGCTTGAGACACTCTTGACGAGGTGCGTGAGTTGCGAAAGAGTTCGTTGTAGTCTTGGTAGGCTGGCCGATCCGGATCCGTCCTTGTGAATGAAGAGCCCCAGTATTCGTAGCGTATCGACTTTCGGGATTGGCGTCCCGTTGAGGGTGATGCAGGGGTCGGTCTCTTCGTAGCTGGATGGCCTGCCTCTCGTTCTTGCTTTCAGGACGAGATGCTCAGACGTCTCAGGCACACAGCGGAGGCCACAGTTTTGGAGATAGCTTTCGATGGTGTTTACAGCTTCTTGTAGGGCACTTTCTTGCGTTCCAATGTTCGCAGCTCTGGTCCAGAGTGTGATGTCATCAGCGTACATCGCGTTACGCAGATCTGGTATGGTCTCGAGGAGTTTGGGTAACTTGATCATAGCCACGTTGAAGAGTAGCGGTCAGATGACCGACCCTTGCGGGGTGCCTCTGAAAGTTGGAAGCTTTCGCTGCGGATGTTAGAAATCCCGACGGTTCCCGTGTGGTCGGTATGAAAATTTCTGACTTACGCGTAGGTTTTAGTGCCGCAGCCGGTGCTTTAGAGATTGTTGAGGATGGCGTCGTGGCTGACGTTATCGAATGCTCCTTTGACGTCTACTGCGAGTATGCAGTACTTGCTTCGATTGTTTAGGTGATCGAGGAGGCCTTCTTTCAGTTGTAAGAGTACGTCCTGCGTTGAAAGGTGCTGCCTGAAGCCGAACATGGTGTCCGGTAGGTGGCCGTTATCTTCGAGGTAGTGGGTAATGCGGTCTTGCACCATATGTTCGAAGAGCTTTCCCACGAATGAGGTGAGGAAGATCGGGCGTAGGTTCTCCAAGTTGAGAGGTTTTTTGGGCTAGGGTATCATGGTGATCTCCGAGTGCTTCCATAGAGCAGGTAGTTCTCCTTTGTCCCAACACTTGTAGTACCGGAGGAGAGCCGTAGTGGCCTGCTGCGGTAGGTTGCGTAGATGTTTGTTGGCAATCTAGTCTTGCCGGGGCTGGCAGTTCTCCTTTCTCCGAGCACTCGTAGTACCACAGGAGAGCCGCAGTGGCCTGCTGCAGTAGGTTGCGTAAACGTTTGTTGGCAATCCGGTCTTTGCCGGGGCTGGCAGTTCTCATTTCTCCCAGCACTCGTTGTAGTAGCGTAGGAGAGCCGCAGTGGCTTGCTGCGGTAGGATCAGTAGATGTTTGTAGGCAATCCAGTCTTTGCCGGGGCTGGTATTTCTATTCAGATTGGATAGGGCTACGTGGAGCTCGGCCTGCGTGAAGGGTCGGTCGAGTTCTAGATTCGGTTTTCCAGCGTATACTTTGCTGCTGGTTTACGCGCGAGAAGGTGCATCTCCGCAGAGCTTCTTTTGTATTTCTCAGAGGAGGCGTTCTTCTGATCCGTCATGGTTGTGGATAAGTCTGTGCAGATGTTGCTTCTGTTCCGCTTTGGTAGGTTCCGTGGCTAGGAGTGTGCGTAGGAGGTGCCAAGTCTTTTTGGAGCTCAGAGTACCCTGTAGCTTGTCACAGAAAGCGGCCAATTCTGCCTGGCGAGTTGGTCTGCATATTCTTGAGCCTGCTTGGTAAGGAGAGCGACGCGTGTCTTTAGCTTTCTGTTGAGCTTTTGTCGCTTCCATCTCTTGAGGAGGGCACTTCTTGCTTCCCAGAAGTGGAGGAGATGCGCGTCCACCGCGGGCGTATCGGCATCGAGTTTTATGACCTTGTTGTGGCGTTCTGGTATATCTAGCACATTTTCAGCCACTCGTCAATGTGGGCTATAGTTGCTCCGGAATCTAGGTTGTCCCTAAAGGATTTCCACTCAGTTGTGCAATTCGTGTGTTGGTCTGTCTACGGGTGTGTGCTACATCTAATTGGAGGATATGGTGATCGCTCCCAAGGGATTCCAGAAGTCGACTCCACTCTGCCCAGGGGACGTCCGCCTTAAAGGTAAGATAGGAGTTTGTGTCCCTGGAGACGCTGTTTCCAACCTCGTGGTCTGGAGAGGATCATTCCAGACGGTGAGTGTGTTTTTGGGCGGCATCGTGCACCCTAGCACCCTTCCTCGTGGTGGTATGATAACCCCATGCCATGTGCGAGGCGACTTGGTGGCACTTCGTGAACTTTTGATTTTTCGTATAAAGTAATTGAATTCTGGTCTGGTCCCGAGGGGGGCTTTACACGCTGGCCACGAATAGGCTTTTCTGCGTCTTTATTTCTTGTAAAACCTCGATTAGGGTGTGCTCTGTCTGGGTGTTCTCTAGGTCGTGTTCTTGCGCTGTGAGTGTTTTCTTGACCAGTATGGCACTGCGTTGGGTTTGTGCATAAGTGGTGTATCCTTGCTGTCGGACAATATGCGTGTTGGTTTCCTGTAGTGCTATGACGTCGGGTTGGTTCAGCTTGATGACTTCTTGTAGGCTGGCGTGTCGAGGGCGGTACGATCAACAGTTCCATTGCCATATGTGTATGGCGAAGAACCAGCATATGAATGCTGGTTCTTCGCCTTGTGGTTAGAGGTCGCCATCGTCGATGGATTGGAATTCGCGTCGGCTATTGTGAGTGGGCGAGATGGAGCGAGAGTCGCTGTGGCTGTTCGCCCTGCGCTTTCTTCCGAGTCGTGTGGCGCGAATTGTCGAGCTGTGCATTGGTGACGATGGAACAAAAAATTTTATGCCTAATGCTAAGAGAGCAAACAGGTGTAGTGGTAGTTGAAATTAAGAGTCATGCGAACTATATATTTTGGAGCTCTTTTTTTCATTTCCGTAAATTTTATCAAAATAAATACATTTCGTAGCTTTGTAATAGGGCGGTGGTGGTGGTGATGTATACAGGCAGGTTGAACCTGGCAGGCCTGGCCGGTAATTGCTCCGACTGACCGTCTCTCTCTGCGCCAAATGTGTTACCATGTGTTCATCAGTCCTGTCTCCAGCAATTGAAGAGTTATGCTGCCTAAGGCATGGTATTTGTGGTAGATTAATGGTTTTTCGCTGTTTTCAGCACATACTTAGGGCTGTCAGGCTAGTTCGGTCAAATATTGGGTGAGTATCAAACCTGACATGTGTTCAGTGTTGCAATAAAAAGCGGTCTTAATAAATCATGGCATGACATCTTCTCTGCGCGAAATATTACGTATAACATCTGACAGTTGGTTGAAAGCGTTGTACACTGTTTTCCCACTTTCAGGGATTTTCCAAATGTTCTGTAGCAAGAATGTTCCACCTAAGAAAGCATGGCTCATGCGCTGAATTTAGGCGTCACCTTTGGTACAGTTTGTCTATTGCCGGCTGATTAACTTCCTGAGAGGGGACAGTAACCTTAATTAAATTGTTGGGTTTTACATGCAGCAACCGCAATCTCATTATGAAGCACGCCATAGAGGGGGAGTATGGAATAATTCCGGCTATGTGGAGTTGTCTAACCCGCACCAAATACACTGGCGTTCTTTTATCCGTCGCTATCAAAATGTGGCTGCAGTGGCCGGGTTGGAACCCGCAACCTGACATAGAGCCGCCCTGCGCAATTGCTACTGAGCTGCCGCAGCGGGTAAAACATAAACAAGGAAATAATCTATGGACAACACAAATATAAGAAAAGTGACTCATGTGCCCAAGTACAGAGCGTTTCGCCGAGAAATACGTCAAATAACTGGAACAACATGTTCATTGTTCGACCATAGACAGTCTTTAATAAAACATGTTATCTTGCTAACTAGGTGTAATCCAATTCCAATAACTATATTCATTCAATGCACCCGCTACCGAACGTGGTTCAATATGTGTCTATCCCTCAACTAAGCCCGCCACTTCTGCCGAATACTATCGCAACAGCATGTGCTATGTGTTTCTTCAGTTTACATTTCTTCACTCATAGGCTATCACTTCCACACCATGGAACCTTCTTCAAGGATGATGGTGAAACCTACTACATAAAACAAGCATCCCGCAATAGCTACAACAGTATGACAGCAGTGAAACATAAAGGTATTTTTGCCCACTTTTTATTTGAGTCAGTAGAAGCAGAAATCGTGACCTGTTGAACTAAACATTGCTGCGTTACAGAAGTCAAGACGATTGGACGTTACTTAGATGATATGAATACCTGAATCGCATTTTCTATTTTATTTAGCCTTAGATAATACACTGAAAAGGTACCTGTGACACTCCTGCTTCTTTTCTAGCACTTTTCTTTCCTTCCCAGCCTTGCCAAGACACCCTTGCGCTATGATTTAAATTGTGTGTATTGTATACAATGTATTGCATACATGTGCGGGTATTCTATAAAACAGAATGTGCAGGTGCTGCAAAACATGTTTGCAATTTATGCGATAACAATGCGGAGAAATATTAACACAAGACAAATAATACTAACCTTATATGAGCGAATCAAGTGGTAATTGACGTTATAAGGACACGACCATCTCCACAGAGTCGCAAGGGTGATTACGGCACGACGGAAACAGTGTTGAAGTCCATTATTTAGAAGTTGTAATAGTAGCAGGATCACGACCATTATGTCTCTTGCCACTGCAGTGTTAACAGAATGTATTCTCTCTGGAACCTTCGTGGTATCATGAAAAAATTGGTGTGAGCTGTCTATCACGCCTAGAAAATGTCTTAAGCCAATACTGACAAACGTACGATGTTTATCTTGTTCTCGTAATGGACTTGCAAAGAGAGGACCATCACGACACAGCCAGAATGGCGACTGCGGCATGTTAAAGACAGCGACTGACGTCCATCGGATGCGATTTTAATGCGAAGCTCTATATATGCGTCATGAGTCAGTCGACCTTGAGCGAAAAAGCACCGGCGACACGAACGGTACAAAAAGGCTATGAACCCTCGACCTTTGGTAAGAGTCGAACGTCCACGACCTTTGGTGTTAATGCTAACAACCCTCGAACTTTGGTGGGAGTCATACCACGGCTGTAGGGGGGTTTTGAACCCGCGACCTTTGATTGGAGTCGAACCCTCGGCCTTTGGTGTTAATGAAGGCGAAGTTGATTAAGGCACATGTAATAAAGATAGACATCATATGGATCATATGATCCATATCATGTCCATATCCATCCATCCATATCATATCGTATCATATGATACATGATCATGATATGAACATGATGAAGATAGAATGACATGGATCATATCCATGTCATCAATCAGGTAACCGAGAAATCTGCGGAGTGCAATCAACCTCTTTATATAGCTTTCATAGATTATGAAAAGGCATTTGATTCAGTAGAGATACCAGCAGTCATAGAGGCATTGCGTAATCAAGGAGTACAGGAGGCCTACGTGAATATCTTGGAAAACATCTACAAGGATTCCACAGCTATCTTGATTCTCCACAAGAAAAGTAGAAAGTTACCTATCAAGAAAGGGGTCAGGCAAGGAGACACAATCTCTCCAATGCTATTCACTGTATGCTTAGAAGAAGTATTCAAGCTCTTAGACTGGGAAGGCTTAGGAGTGAGGATCAACGGCGAATATCTCATCAACCTTCGGTTTGTAGATGACATTGTCCTATTCAGCAACAATGGAGACGAATTAGAGCAAATGATTGAGGACCTTAATCGAGAAAGTGTAAGAATTGGGTTGAAGATGAATATGCAGAAGACAAAGATAATGTTCAATAGCCTGGCAAGGGAACAAGAATTCAGGATCGCCAGTCAGCCTCTAGAATCTGTAAAGGAGTACGTTTACCTAGGTCAATTACTCACAGGGGACCCTGATCACGAGAAAGAAATTTACAGAAGAATAAAATTGGGTTGGAGTGCATACGGCAGGCATTGCCAAATCCTGACTGGGAGCTTACCACTGTCGCTGAAAAGAAAAGTGTACAATCATTGCATTCTACCTGTGCTAACATATGGGGCAGAAACTTGGAGGTTAACAAAGAACCTCGAGAACAAGTTAAGGACCGCACAAAGAGCGGTGGAACGAAAAATCTTAGGACTAACGTTAAGAGACAGGAAAAGAGCGGTGTGGATCAGAGAACAAACGGAGATAGCCGATATTCTAGTTGACATTAAGCGTAAGAAATGGAGCTGGGCAGGCCATGTATAGGATGGATAACCGGTGGACCATTAGGGCTACAGAAGGTAAGTGCAGTCGAGCTCGGCAGAAAACCAGATGGGATGATGAATCTAGGAAATTTGCAGGCGCAAGTTGGAATACGCTAGCGCAAGGCAGGGGTAATTGGAGATCGCAGGGAGAGGCCTTTGTCCTGCAGTGGACATAAAATATAGGCTGATGATGATGATGATGAATGAAGATAGAATCAATTAAGGCGCTCTGACCCACGACCGTGGGTGTGAGTCGAACCTTCGACCTTTGAAATGAAGAGGGGTGACTACGTGAAGTACACTAAGTGAATTCGGAGGTGGTTAAGCGAATTAAGAGGATCAGTAAACGAATTAAGTGGGTGATAAACCGAAGTAGACTAATCGAATTAAGGCGGATGTGCAGGTAATGTGTCCGTATTTAGTGCATCGGCACTTGGGCTTCCGCCTTCATGTCGTCTTAAGGATAACATAAGAGACCCTGTGAATTTTTTGATCGAGCAGCTGACTAAGATGGCGCTGGCACGAGGCCTCGCATCCTGCGTCAATTTCTTCTTTCTCTACAGGTTTCAACACGCTCCTGCGGCCGCGCTGCACATGTGTGCTTCGAGGCAGTAGAACCTCTGCCCAGGACGTCGGACCTGCTGGCCGTTCGACAGTTTCAAGAAACACCCCGCAATACCGTCTCTTCCTGGAAATGTTTTAACGACACGGCCGATCTTCGATGTGAGAGGCGGCTTCTTTATCTCCTAGACAACGACAAGGTCGTGTGGCTTTAATTGGACGACGGCATAGGCTTGCTGCGGTGAGCAGTGAAAGGAAACAGAAAGTATTCGTTCTTCCACCGCTTGCAAAACCGTCGAAGAAGCCTTTCCTCATGCCGCACTCGTCGGCGGGGCAGCTGAGTCAGCTGAACGTCGTGGTCCTTCGCCGTGTTAAAATTACCGTTCTTGTGCGAAGCCACTGAGATGTTGAGCTCAAGACTGCGGTTCCAAGCATTGCTTCGCTCATGGTGCTGGGCCTTCTCACTGCGGTGGCGATAGGAGAAGTTTCGGTGATTGTGCAGGGACAAGTTTAGTGCGTTTCTCGCTATGTTCACCATGTAACTGGTAGGAACTTACGGCTCGTCGCTCAGATCGGCTTCTCATAGGTGACTGGTCTTTCGAGTCATATCTACGAGCATTGAACGCTGACTACTTTGGCCTCGGAGATATCTGTAGAGATAGCTGGGCGGTTAAGTAACTGGCTTCTCGGGTGTCTTAGTCGATTGAGGCGTCGTCTGTATCAGTCGCGATTCACTTCCTATCGCTGTGTTCAGAGGCTCTTTCTTGACTTTTCTGTCACAATCACTGGTCTCTCGCCGACTTTCATTGAAATGGCTCTGTTCCTTCGTGAACACGTTGTTTTCAACGATGGACGGGATTGCACGGCCTCTGCAACTGCTTCTGATATCCCTGTACCAGTGGCCCATCTTGGGTGTCGCGAGGCGTTGTAGTAGATGAACAGGCTGGACTTACCTTTCAAACACGGGCTGGAACGGAGCTCGCTTGGCTCATCTATGCTCTCTACCGGCATAGGAGGCCGGGTTCTGTTGCCACTTTCCGAGTGTCAATACAAGTTGGGTGGGGAACAAAGTAGAAGACTTCAACTATGTTGTCCATGTAGATAAAGCAGAGCGACTCCCTTGGTGGCATAGTAGGCATCATTGGCACACTCTCAGTCGCAGCGAATGCCTATTGCACCAAGCCGCCATATATCTGTCCAGTGAATTTCGTATGCGCCTTGGCTCTTCTGCTCACACCCAAGGAGTCGGGCAGGCAAGGTGGTGTCCGAATCAGGTAAGTCACTGGCGGTCTTTTATGGGTAGACGCTTTGCACCATCCTACCAAGGTCGCTTCTTAGGTGCTCTATCCTTCCAGTCACTGTGCGGCAATAGTAATAATAACATATGCGAACACCGATTGTCCGTCTCGGCCGATCGCCCCGTCGATGCTCATCTATAATAAGCATTTTACATTCATACAACTGTGAGAGGAGACCTCGTGCGATGGCTTGAAGCTTCAAAGTGCAGATTTCAGGTACCTCGAACGAGTATACCATGATGTCACGGGAATCGAAACGATTTCTCAGTTCGATATGGGCGCTTCGACAGCTGTTATGGCGGGGGCACTTAGAAGCACCAAATGCCAGCCTAGAGAGATCTTCTGCCCGACGGAAGGCATGTCGAGCCCTGTGAACAGGCTGCGTCGAACGAACGGGCTGAGTCAAGCAACTACCGAACTCACATAGACTGGTGCTTTCCGGATGCCTACACTGTGGCCGTTTGAATCAGTACAGGTGCTGATGTAGAACTGTAAACAGAAATATTTGTCACTGACGAATTGTCAATATTCCTATCTCGTGGTTGACACGTGTCTGACTACTCTCGTGAGAAGGATTATTGCAGTTTTGGTTCCATATGCCACAAAGGGCTGAAACAGGACGGTTTCGAGCATTACTTACACTTGCATCGCACTGCGTTGGGCCAGTTTTGTGTGACGTGTTCTTCTCTGCCACATTTTAAACAGCAATTGTTGTCAGTGAATTGGCATCTAATCTCGTCGGGTGACAACGTGACGGTGTAGTCCTTTATCGCGAGGTCTGAGCGATCACACAGCACGCAACAGGGTTAGTCATTCGGTGCAGAAACAGCGGCCAAAGATAATGTTGATGGCACCTGCGGTTGTACGGACGGTTCGCAGTGCCTGTGTCCCTCGGGGACACAGGCATTGCGAACCTGCGAACCGAAATTCCTTACCTTTTTGGTAAGGAATTTGAACGAGACCCGTGGTTTTCGTCTCTACTCTCGACTTGCACCTCCAGGAACTGCATCACCCTTCGTACTTCCTCTTGTTGTGACCTCGGACCAGCACCATTGTCGGTATCAGCCTTCTGTATGTGCTGATGGTATAGAATGGCGATATCTTAGGGGAGCAATCACATTAGGAAACGATGAAGTACTACTGCATATTGTGGCATTGGAACCCCGAAGTTCTCGCAGCAGCTTGTGCGAAAGCGCACCTCTTCGTAGAGTTTCCCCAGGTGTGGATAACTCGAAGGAAAACGCTACCTGCTGCTTAAGTGATTGACCGAACACTGTATGGGCTCCGGGTCTCGGACCTTACACCAGCTGTTTCCCTGAGATCTCGTGACCGAAAGTGACATCAATCAACACGACTCTGTGTTTGCCAACGGTTGAGAGGAATCTTTCCCAGATTGGGTGAGATTTTTACATCGTTTTGGCTCTCGAAGTTTGCAATGCTGCGTGCGTCTGGCTTACCCTCCGCTGCACATCACCAGGCCAGCTGGCTAAGCAGGACACAGCCTTGCGTCCGCCGACGTCTACACCCTGAAGATGGAGGAGCACGACGCTCATTCCTGTAACACCATGGACGCCGAGGTTGTTTCAGGTCAGGACGATGACCTTAACTGCTTTCTTGTGGCTCGCAAAAAAAAACAATGCTCAACTCAAGCTGCTACGATCCCTCACCTGCCACGGTACTCCGCTACACGAATGCGCGTCTCCCTCCACTGCCATTGGATTACTACAAGGTTGCGTTCCGTCCGAGAGATGGCCTGAACCTCGGTGCGGGGTCTCAAACTTTTGTTGCCCAAGCCATCGGTTGAGCAGATGGGCTTGATGCTGCTGCACTAAAAGAGCTCATTATCCAAATCCGCACCGACCAAAACCTGGCGGTGATTAGCACATCGGATGAGAACCTCATGGCCGAACTGCAGAAAGTCCAATCTACAAGTTTGGGCCTCAACCAGTCCAAGCCTACGTAGCTGCACCTGGCAACTCTTGCATAGGGGTAGTGCCAGGCATTGAACTGAACACCACTGTTCAGTTCAGTGCCTGCGCTGCTTAGAGGCTACCATTTTCGCCTTCGTCACTTTCTCCGGCATCCAGGTGCCCCTTCACGTTCGCATGTGCAGAGCAGAGCTCTGCTGTTACATCTACTGACCCCGCGAACAGATGTGCAGCATGTGCCTGTCCATGGGTCATCCAGCGGAAGTCTGCCCCACAAGCAACAAACCCCGCTGCGTAGCCTGCGGTGCCTCCAACCCACTGCCAGAACATGAGTTGACATCTAAATACATACATTGGGGAGGCGATCATCCCGCCGTGGACACTTGCTGTCCATCGCGTCAACAACAGCCGTTCAGTAAGTCGTATGTGCTCCAGGAAAATCTCAAACGCGAAAAGCCGTGTCTCCCACCTGGATCA
This sequence comes from Dermacentor silvarum, assembly GCF_013339745.2. NCBI lineage: Eukaryota > Metazoa > Arthropoda > Arachnida > Ixodida > Ixodidae > Dermacentor > Dermacentor silvarum. The sequence goes on from NC_051157.2 coordinate 149,553,165, forward strand.
GCACATAGTCAGCCTAGGACGACTGTGGACTCTCTGCGGGATCCGGACCAACCGATAAAGACACCAGAGAACTCCACTGAGGAACCCCTGACTAGTGGACGCAGCAGCATTCGTGGTCCACCTTTACATGAGCGACAGGTAGACCGGGGCCGCCCAGACAACCCCTCAAAGGAGCGCACTACCGGCAGTGACCATCCCAAGCCTCGTGGCCAGCAAAAAGGTGCCCACAAGAAAGAACAAACGGTAAACTGGACAGAGCAGTTCCCCGCTCTACCCCCCTCTACACTCCTTTTCCACCCTCTCACGCAAATGTCAACGCGACAACCCACTCCGCAATCTATGTCAGTCGACACACAGCCTCGCCTTCACAACCCTCCACCTACGGTCCGCACAGACTACTGCACACGAGAGGCGTTAAACGAAATGGCAATTTCACTAAGGACAGAGAGAGAGAGAGAGAGAGAGAAGTCATAACGGAAAGGCAGGGAGGTTAACCAGGCTGAGCCCGGTAGGCTACCCTGCACTGGGGAGGGGGGAGAAGGGATGGAAAGAGGAGAAAGAACTAAAAGAATTCCCTGCTACGATGCAGGTAGAAATGCAGAAAATGAAGCATGGTATTATGATCGAAATAACGGCTCCGCTCTCTGTACCGGCTTGTAATGCTCTCTGTACCCGATGATACCTGCTCTGCTGAGCCCGATGATGCCTGGTTGTAGCCGCGCCCGTAGCTCTACGATTCGCTTCTTCAGCAGCGGTTCGTACCTTGTGAGGAGACGCCATAACGTGTATCGAAGAGGCATCCAGAATACATGGAACACATCTCACATCGGAATCGCGCAGATTGCGCGCCTCGTCTGAATGGCATCGCGTCGTCGGCGCCTGCGCACGCTACGTTTGTAGGCGCCTTAACTAGATGGCGCCACCATACTGGCGGAGGCTCGGATCGTCTGCGCCTGCGTTTAGAGGGAACTTTTTTTCCGGTGCCTGATAGCAAGCACTTCCGTGGCTCAGTGGTAGATTACCTGGCTCCCACTTCGCGGGCGTGGGTTCTATCCCCCCGGGAACCGGGTACTTTTTTCGCATTTGCAGCGATAGCGGTTACGGTCGCCGGACGCCGTCGGCAGAGGCAGCGGCAGCCGACAGCATCGCGAATCGAAACAGCTATTGCAACGAGCCCATAACAGCTTACGCTGTAAAGTATCGGCCTTGATCGATCAGAAGCTGTCGGGGAGCCCCATGATGCAGGATGATGTCATTAAGGAGGACGTTGGCGACATCCGTAGCGCAGATGGTCGGAGGGCACGGGTAATGGTGTATCGCGTCGCGTAGTCGGTCCCGACGGCGACCTACTTGTTGTCTGATGTCGAGGCTGGTCAGGGGCCAAGAAGGTCGAGCCCAACACGAAAGAACGGTTCGGAGGAAGTGTCTATAGGATGAAGCAGGTCAGCCGGTACATAGCTGGCCTCTTGTGGCACTGGGATTTGTCGTAGCAGCGACATATCGTTGGACGGAGCGATAGAGACCACGCCAAATGAAACGGCGCCTGACGCGATCATAAGTGAGGGTGTCACCAAGGTGACCAGCACAGGGCTCATAGTGAAGCTGGCGAAGGACAGCTGACTGTAGATGGGCAGGCACGACGACGAGGCGTTCAGTGTCCTCAGGATGCATATTATGGTGGTATAAGGCGCCATCCTGAAGGAAGAACAAGTGGAGTGAAGGATCGGGTGTGGCAGAGGTGAGACGGTCAATGATAGGCCTTAAAGCCAAGTCGCGGCATTGTTCGTCCCGTATATCAACGAAGTCCGAGATACACAAGGCGAAGGCGTCGGTGTTTTGATCGGTGACGTCAGGGGAACCCACGGGATGCCGTGATAGACAGTCGGCATCTTGATGAAGCTGACCGGACTTGTGCACCACTGAAAACGAGTATTCTTGGAGGCGTAGAGCCAAACGACCAAGGCGGCCTGTAGGGTCTTTGAGCGAAGAAAGCCAACAGAGGGCATGATGGTCAGTTACGACGGTAAAGGCGCGGTCAAACTGGTAGGCACGAAATTTGGCGACAGCCCATACAAGAGCTATACACTCTAGTTCTGTGATGGAGTAATTCTTCTCCGGTGTGGCCAGGAGGCGGCTAGCGTACGCAATAACACAGTCGTGGCCGCCCTGACGCAGAGCAAGGATGACACCGATTCCATGGCTGCTGGCATCTGTGCGAAGTTCCTGTCGGTGCAGTCGGATCAAAATGTGCTAAAATAGGGGAAGTCGTGAGGGCATCGATAAGCGCCGAAAAAGCAGCAGCTTGGGGTGAGCCCCGTGTAATTGTAACGTCTTTTTTGAGGAGCGCAGTAAGGGGACGCGCAACGTCGCCGAAATTACGAATGCAACGTCGGAAATAGGAGCACAATTCAATGAAACTGCGTACGTCTTTATCCAAACAAGGTACAGGAAAATGCTTCACGGCGCGAACGTTTTCAGGGTTGGCCTGGACGCCCGCCGTGTTAAAGAGATGGCCTAGTACGGTTATTTCAGGGCGTCCGAAACGTCATTTTGAGACGTTGAGTTGGAGACCGGCATTGCGGAATACATCGAGAATGGCGGAGAGGCGCTGAAGATAGCTGTCAAATGTTGGCGAAAAACAACGACATTGTCAAGGTAGCAAAAACAGGTTAAATATTTCAAACCACGAAATAGCGAATCCATCATGCACACGAATGTGGCCGGCGCATTGCAAAGACCGGAAGGCATCACTTTAAAGTGATAGAGGCCATCGGGAGTTACGAATGCGGTTTTTTCGTGGTCTAGTAGGTCAACAGCAGTCTGGCAATCACCTGAGCGAAGTTAAATAGACGAGAAATATTGGGTGCTGTGAAGACAGTCGAGTGTGTCGTCTATACGGGGCAAGGGATAAACGTCCTTTTTCGTTATCTTGCTGAGGTGTCGATAATCAGCACAAAATCGCCAGGTGTTGTCATTCTTCTTGACTAGCACAACAGGAGCGGCCCAACGACTAGAGGACGGTTCGATGATGTTCTTGACCAGCATTTTGTCGACTTCTTTTTGGATTGTGACGCGTTCCGCAGCGGAAATGCGATAAGGGCGCCGTAGAACCGGTTGAGCATCGCCGGTGGGGATGGAGCGCTGCAACAACTGTTGTCTGGCCTAAAGGGCAATTTTCGAGATCAAAGATATCGTAATACGACAGCAAGACCCGATGAAGATCTTCTGCTTGCGTACGTGGGAGGTCGGCTGACATCATTCGTTTTCAAAATTGGCACATAGCGACGAGGTGGCTGTGAGGGAGCCGGAAACAGTTCGAGGGCCGTCGACGTCGACATGCAGAAGTCATACTTATTCCTGAGACTGGCAAGAGTATCCCCCCCCCCCCCAGAATCTGTGGCCTATATCTTCGACTTCATGGGTAGCTAAATTCTTCGAACACATTGCACTCTCCCGAGTCCAGCCATTTCTCGAAGACACTCACTTTTTTCCCGATACACTCTTCGGCTACCGTCCTGGTATTTCTACGTAAGACGTTTTGCTACAACTTAAAGAAGACGTGTTGGATAGCCCCACTTCAAATCAGGTAAGGGCAATCCTGGCCCTGGATTTCAAGGGGACTTTTGAGAACGTATATCCCACGAGCTAATTCTTGACAATCTCGCTTCCTCCCAATGCGGCGCTCGTATCTGCAATTACGTCAGGGCCTTTCTGACCGCACGGCCACTATTGGGATTGGAGACCTCCGGCCGGGCGTCATATGTCTCGCAGGCAGAGTAACGCCACAGGGCTTGGTCCTCTCACCCACCCTGTTTAACGTGACTATGGCTAAACTGCCCCCATTATTAGACCAGATCCCCAACATCCAGAATGCCATTTACGCAGATGACATTACAATCTGGGCAACCAAAGGATCAGGCGGAACCATTCAGGAAGCTCTTCAGGAAGCTGCATCTGTTGTCCAAGAATACGCTGCCACCGGCAGCCTTACGTGCTCAGTCTAGAAGCCAGAGTTGTTATTGGTACACAAGCGGCGCTGCAGAACAGACAATTCTCGTGATATTTCACTGTTTCTTGATGGCCTCAGGTACCTCGACTGCGCATTTTAGGCCTCCACATTCAGGCTGATGGCAACGCCTTACACACTATACGCACATTCTGACTCAGCAGATAGCACAAATTACACACATGATCCATCACATCACCAATCGCAGGAGCGGCCTTCGCGAGAATGATGACCACCACGTAGTACAAGCTCTCAGAGTTATTCGACTCGCCTATCACTTTCGCTATCATAAGCTCACGCTAACTGAAAGCGAAAAGATGGACATCCTTCTACGGAAGGTGGTGAAGGCGGCTCTCGGCTTGCTTCCACACGCTTCTACACGACGCCTCCTTCAGCTTGGTGTCCCCAACACCATCACCGAACTGCTCGAAGCCCAGCAAAACAGTCAGGTCGAACGTCTTAGGCAAAGCCCGTCGGAGCTGCGCCATATTCTCTCGTCTTGGCTACCCCATTCCTGAAAAACCCTTACAGGTACCACAACATAAACTCGCTCCTAATATTCCCGCTCTCATTAGAGTGGCTCCAATTACACGCAACATGAATCCCCACCGCCGTGCCGGCCGTCGACGTGCCCGAGTTCAGACACGTAAACGCGTCTTTGGCGATGGCACTGCAGACTTACAAGTTATTCACACTCAGGCGGCACTCTACCCAGAGAAGCCCGCCATGTGTATAGCGGTGATCGACAACACAGACGCGCTCGTGGCGTCTGCGCCACTTCACACTACGGACAGTAGTTCGGCAGAGGAGTGAGCTATTGCTCTAGCCATTGTCCAGGCCTCCACATGATCGTTACAGGACGCCCCTGCCCCCATAGTGACAAACAGGCTGCTTGCCGTGCTTCGCGCAGGGACTTGTGGCTGCGCATACTCACAATATCCTGTCTTCTGTTTTGCCGTCCACTTTACCTACGGTGGCCATCGTCTAGACTCCTGGACATGTTTCACTCTATGGACATGAACGCGTTCGTGCGGTTGCCCGAGCCTGACCGCCCGGGCTCCATCGGAAGAGCTGTACGACACACCGACAGAACCACTCAATTACAACTCAACGCTGGTGTACAGCGATGTTACAGCGGTGTACAATACTGGTGACAGAACCTTTATATGTATCCTCCTCCTCCTCCGTCACTTAACAGAGCAGATGGCATCGCTTGGCGGCAACTACAGCCTAATTCATTTCCTTGCATCATCTCTCTCATCGCACTCTATACCCTTCAACCTGCCCTTACTGTGGATCCAACCCAACAGTCTATCATTCCACGTGGGAATGCTCTAGTCCACAGGGCGTTCCTCCTATCCCGAACCTCAGCCCTTCTTCTTAGGAGTCTGCACTGCTCAGCTTAGGCCGGCAGGAACAGCAACAGCTGGTCCAGCGGGCTCGCAGGGTCGCACAAGGCAATGGAGCCCAGGACTGAGGGCCCCACCCTACGAAGAAGAATTGCCTTGCCTTTGTCAATAAAAGTTTATTCTCTCCCTCTCTGGAGCTGCGACACTTGCCATGCGCGAGCACGATGGCAATCACATTGTCAATGTGGGCGTCAACCAGGGCGGTATGACGGCCGAAGCTCTCTCTGAGTATTTTCACCGCTACCGCGGTGACTTCAACGCATGACTTCAACGCATGACTGACGCATGACGCATGAGCATGACTTCAACGTCGCTGTATTTGTGTACGTTGCCACAGTAGTGCTAGCAGAATGACTGCTCACTGGTGTTTTAATGGTGTATTGTAATAAAGGAAATAAGCTGTGTATTACGCCTAGCAAACGTCTATAGGCAATGCGGAGTCAAGTACGATGTTTATCTTTTTTCGGTGGCAGCTATTCACCATCTAACTTGCATGGGTTGCCAATTCTATAGCGAAGCTTTTCTAACGAGAGCCACGATAACTTAAAGCTACTGCTCTCCAGTTTTATTTAATCTTCTTCGTGAGCCCTCTGTGATTAGTCAACATTTTTCAGGCAAAACTAACTTTCCCTGTCTGTCACGTGATGCGAGGGACGCCCAAAAAGCCAACACATCCAAATAACGTGTGCGCACTGATTATGCTAAAATATGCCGAGCAAACGTGAAAATGGTTTGGACAGCCTTTCTGATAGCGTTGGCGGTGGCGGCTCGGCAGTTCCGGCATGGGAAAACGTATCCCGGCGACGCGTTGAAAATGCCAGAGGGCCGTTTCTGCTGAGCCCGGCACTCTTGCTAGCTCAGTTTATCTCCACCTCATTGTCCTGCAAAAGTATGAACAACTTCGCTGATAGTTCCGAGGTCTGCCGTTATAAATGGGCGTTACAGCTGCAATTTTCTGGCTATCGTAGCAAATCTACATTCGATACAAACGATAGCGCAGGACGGTTTTCACGGCCGAAACCAGCGTCTTGAGCGTGGCAGCATCGTCGTCCCACAGTGCCGTTTCTGAGCAGCTCTCGTCATAGGCGACATGCCTGTGGCAGGTGTCGCCAATTATGGGTGCTGCTCAATAAGCTAGAATAGTATCGCAACTTGCTCAGTGGTCATGCGAGGACCTTTTGTCGTTATTTATTTGTACCTACGAATTGTTTCCGAACCAGAGCTAATCATAGAACAAATCACAATGTTTCACGGCCTGCTAATTCATCACGGTTTCACTTCATTAAGGTTTCGTGATATCGTCACAACAGATGCGCTTTTTTCGTGCAACTTAGCACAAATGTTTCACAAAACAAAGAAAAACGTTTGGCAACTTAAAGAACCGTCCAATTAAACCCAGGATAAACGTCTGGGAAGCGCGTAGGAGGAATTTGTCACCGCACACTTCACCTACGTTCGGAGACGTGTGATCGTTTTCAAAAAGGGCTGCTCACCACCAGCTATCTATTGAGATATACTGCCTCTCCATCTTCATATATTTTGGTGTTTCCTAGATGAGTAAAAGCAAAGCTAAACAGCACGCGATAACTTTTAGATGCTACTGTTCGAATAGTAGGCACTGAAGAGAATGACGTAGTACGTAGTTTTCTTACCTTGCTCTAGGCTTTCACGGTTTTAATGTTGTTTGCAGCTTCCAAATGCTTATCGAGTGTACGGACACTCCCAGCCCAGATCTCAAGTAATCGCTCAGCGTGACGGGCACAAGTAGACGAAATTCGGACCAGGGAATCGATCAAGCGCTTCCACGCAGGCCATCGTTTTATGTGCGCGTACTATTGTCGTGGTCATCGTTATTTCACACAGAAGTATTCACCTTACAGGAACATGTAAGACCATCTAGAAACGCTTTGCAAAACCGCAAGTGATGCTAGATGGCGTGCTAGATGTAAAATGTTCCGCCAAGCATTGATTCCCGTGCACAGAATATGAATAATTTTTTATTAGAGCTGGGCGAATATCAAATATTTGAATCAAATACAAATAGTAAATATCGAAAATCGGATTCAACAGTCGAACACAGACGCATACATTTATAGGAGAAATTTCAACTGCGTACCACACTTATACAGATTAAGAAAAAGCACACAGCCAACTATCACGGGCGACTAGGACCAGTTTTAAACAGACGATTACTGATTGCCAACAAATGAACTCCACAAATAGCCTGTCACCATCCTGAGAGCCCGGTTGCAAATGAACTTTCCAAGAATAGACAGCTTCAGTTTAACGTTAGCGCAATAGCGGGTTTAAAGGAAAGACCATTACCGTTCCGCAAACGAACTTTGCAAAAAGAGAGTTTTAGTATAGCGTGATACTGTAGCTTACGTGCGGGACGCCATTGCATTACGCTTTCAATTTCGCATACATATAGGGCACCTAAGTAATTATACCTGTGTGTGCGTCCGGTAAGTGCGAGAGACAACGTAACGGAAACCAGGAGCGCGTTGTATTTGTACTTCCCATGTCCGCTGATCTGCGATGAAACAAACAAGCAGTACAAGCTGTCTACCATAGCTTCCAAAATCTTCCGATCTCAGAGGCCACATGCCGTCGTCGCGCCTATCTCCCGACTTCACCCATAGGTGGCACTGACATCTCAGAGATTTCTCTCGTTAGGCTTAGGTGCGTTTGAAACGAGAAGCGATCTCGAAATCTCCTTAGGTTTATCCATAATACTCTGTCACCGAAGCGGCCTGACACTAAGCGAAAGTCATTTTTACACAATCATTTGCTATGAACGAAGTGAATTCTACAAGAACAACGCCAAATTCAGTTCGAAGCCGGCGGCCGGCACCGCCACTATGTTTTACGTAAACTACGTAAACCACGCAAAGATGGTAACGTTAAATCTGAGAAATAGCGCGCGTACGCTAAACGGTATAGGTCGTTTAGCGTTCTGCGCATGCGCATTTCAATCCCGCTATTCCGGTAAGCCCGCTATTACGGTAAACACGCTAAACTAAAACTGCCCAATGAATGGCTACTGTATGACTAGCTTTCCAAAAAAAAAAAGACAAAGAAGACGGATGAAAGACCACAAGTTGTTCAAAAAAGAAATAAAAAGGCTATTGAAACACTTCATACACTTATAAAATGGTCCGTTCTAAGAAAAACGGCCCTCGTAGTACCGTAGAAAATAAAGCTGCAACATGACTAGACTTCAGAGAACCCTAAATTACAGACTACAAGCAAATCTCACTAGTTGCCATGTAGACATCAGCTGCGAAACCGACAACAGGGCTTGCATTACCTATTTTGTTTCGGAGTTGCTTCGAAAACATTGGTCGCTGTTTCAATTTTGATAATATGCGCTAAATTGTTTAGCAAACGGAGCAGAGTAACCAATCTTTACCAATCTGTAGTGGCGAAATATTTCGTTAGTTTGGATAATACCGAATAGCTAATTTTAGAATACGAATACTAATAGTTGCTGTGTAATATCCGATTCCTATTCGACACTTCAAATATTCGCCCACCTCTACTTCTTAAGCATTTCTAATCATAATCTGTAGTACTTACGTTGAGTAGAAAATGTAATAAACAATTTTAGTCGTGACTTGTAGTGATTGTTATAGTTTTCTAAAACAAATAATTCATTTGCTATCAATATGCCAATAACGACATTTCAAGTGGGCAGTGGCGCTTCGTAGAAGAATGGCGCCGTTCTGTAGTTATAAGAAATAGTTTTATAAGACACCATGATACTACTCGCTTTCGTGTTACGTGTACAATATGTTGTAGTTCACTGGGACAAGAGGAAGCCGGTTTACAAAATTTCCACTCGGCATGCTCAATTTAACTGAGCAGAAAATAACATGAAGCGTTTCTTCATCGATAGAAAAAATGGCGTATATATAGCAGAAATGATTGAGAACTACTGCGGAGAAAGGCGCCTTTTCAAGGCCGTAGTAAGAGACATTTTTTGTCTATTTGCTGTGAACTTCGGTGGTGGTAATAATCTTTGCTTTCGTGGAATAACAGGGTGTCTATATTACACGTGTCATTTATTTATTGTGGCAATGTGCTATGAAATGTACTACAAATTTATATCGCTATCATAGAGATTACTGGCTGCATGCGGCTTATTTATATTTATATACTTTACAGATAATCCAGACATAAGAGATTACAGGCTGGTGTATGAGAAAGACGGCTGCGCTGTCTTCCGGGTGCCTCGTAAACTCAATGGTATGTGCAACGCTGAGCCTTATAATGTGCATGTACAGTTGTTGTAGAAGCACAGTCGGTGACCTTGTGGTCCAGTGCCCGCCTCTATGCGAGAGGGCGGAGGTTCAAAACAACTTGCCGGTTACTCACCGGTTATGCAGACGGGCAGCTTTTTCCCAATGGGTCCCTAACTAAATACATAAGAAACAGTAAAAATCGTCAGCAACTGTACTGAATTTGATAAAATTTGTTCTGTTTAACAGAAAAAGAATAAATATACTCTCTTTAGACGTGCATTCTGTCAAGATTCTCGAAAAAAATAAGTGTGAAGTCAGAAAATAAATGAGCGATTTCCTGTTTTTAACTCTCCAACTGAAAAATAAATAATATATCAGAATTATATGAACTTCATCTATTAGGGCATATAAAGAGGTCAAAATTAATGTATTGTAGACTACTCTTAAATGCACTACTAATTTGTGACTACGAATTTTGAAGTGCATTTGTGAATGTTCTAGCCATTCGACTTAAGCTGTGAATTCATATATCAAAATTTCCGCTTTAGTAGCACTAAGAGAATTCCTTCACGGAACGGAGAAATCTGTTTTTTTATTTCAGGTTCGGTTACAGATGTAGAAAGTTCGTGCCTAAAATTTTCTGAAACTATCTAGTTTTCGCGAACTTCAGTTGAAATTTCCCGCCTCTTAATGAAAATTCTCCTTCCCAGAGTCCCTAACGTTCACATGTTATCGAAAATGCAACGAATTCATTCAAATACGTCTAGTAGTTGATTCAAATAAAATGTGGTTGATCCCTCTTATATAGGAATCGGTATAGAACACGAAAGTGAAACGTGTCTTCACAGAAGTAGTGTAATGTTTATTGCACATTGATATATAATGTCTATTGCTATTTTGTGGCTAAAGCGCCCTTAGGCGTTGATGCACCCACGCTGACGCCTGGTGGCACGTCTCCTCCATCACGACTACCAACGTCGATGACCATGAGCAACCGTCGTGCATATGGAAGCTGCACTACGCTGCACACGCTAGCACAACGCGAAAGACGAAGCACGTAACTGACACACTAATACAACGCGCAAGACAAAGCACGTAACTGAATCGTCACCGAGTCAAATGAGCGCGTACAGCGCGTCGTAATTGCAGCCTCCGCGATCAACTTCAGAAACATTTTCAGAGCTAATTGCGGAGGCCACGCTCCGCTGTGCTGAGTACGGTGAACGCCACCTAGGTGGCGTTGGTAGTGCTTCTTGATGCCAGCGTCCCTTCGAATGCTGGCATCGAGGCGTCGTAGTGCTGAGACCACCCAAGCGTTCACTGTCGGTGCGCGTTAGTGTCATAATGCAGTACTTCTCTTTTCTGCTCGTAGGCGGCGGCACCGCCCCGAGCAAGAGCGCGGGTACACGGAGGAGTGTTAGATATATAAGGCGCGTCTCTGTAGCTCTCTGCAAATGCGTTTGTGGCGCAATGGGTTAAACGCTCGGCGATCTATCGTCGCGGACCGAGAGGTCGTGGGTTCGATTTACAAATATTGCATGTTTGTGGAACTTTTTCTTCTGGTTTCTTTCTTTGTATTATGTTCGTGTACATTGTAAGAACGTCATTCCGTATTTCCGTATGACGTATTTCCGTGCCGGAAATACGTCAGTGAAGTCTTGGTGGACCCCGGCATAAAACACTTTCGTGTTAAAAATTGTCGCAGTTTCACCTGAAAGACGAAGCATCAATTGCGACAGCAAATTTGTAGAGGGCTATACGGAGTAATGATAGTAGCTTCATCAGCTGTATAAACTTGGACATGCAGCAGCACCGGCAACACGCAGAACTGTTGTCGACGCCGTCGGCGTTTTGCCCTTTTTCGCACAAAATGCGTGTGGCGTTGGTGACTGTTGCCGGAGCCTCTGATATAAATAGGCACTTGGTTCCGCAGCTAAACGTCGCCTCCCTTCCCTCCCCCTCCCCCCCCCTCCCCCACGGCCTTTCGCGCGTCGGAAGACGGCGCGTTTGCTCTACATATATGGTGATTGTAAAGGAGGAAAGAGACGCCTACTTCTGCAGCCCTTAAGGGAGCACGGCGCAGAACGCGCGTTTGTTCTCCGCCGTGGGTTCACTCCCCGTGAAAGCGCGCGTCCCTCGTGCCCTTTCACTCGCACATACAGCGTTCGGCGGCGCGCGGCGACGATTTCATCTCCATTGACGTCATACGGAACCTCACGGCGACGGCGACGGCAACGGCGACGACGACGGTGACGCCGACAGCAGAAATCTGCTTTGGAGTGTCCATATAATTGCTATCGCAATAAAAAGCATTCCGGCATTTTTAATGCATTTGAATGAGGCTAGAAGTCGCGCCGTACAGCTTGAACAAAACTTAGCGGGAACAGCAGAGCGTGTGGCTAGATCATCTTGCGCTGATCTAGCAAAAGTTACTTCCCCTGTTTATGGGAAAACCTCCTTCGGGGCATAATTATTAGCCAGCAACCGCGAACCCTGCACATCGAAGAGGAATATTTGACAAACACGCAAACACAAGCCGGTAATTTCTTGGCGCGCCATTATACATTTTCGCTTCGTAACATCACATGGCTTCTAGTGCGGGGGAAGACAGCGCTGGCCGTGCTTATTTTTTAACCATGCAGTGCTCCCTGAATTGGTTGCACTACCGCGCGAAGGGCTAAGCTGCTTGGACTGGATAACCAACCGCAGAAGGCCGGTGCATTGCACTCAAATCTAACCTCCTCGCTTTTGCATTACGCATTCAGACGTCTTCAGCAAAGATAAATTGTCACTTTTCTATTCCTCAAGAAAATAAAGAGCATTATCTCATGTATCATCATCGTCAGCAGCAGCATATATTTAAGTCCACTGCAAGGCGATGACCTCTTCCTGCGATCTCCGCTTACCTATGTTTTGCGCTAGCTGATTCCAACTTCCGCATGCAAATTTCCTAACTTCATCACCTCACCTAGTTTTCTGCCGTCCTCGACTACACTTCCCTTCTCTTGGAAGCCATTCTGTGACTCTAAGTAGTAGTAGTAGTAGTAAAAAAGTTTATTGATCCAGGTCCATCCAGGTCCAGTGGGTGGGTCCCTCAGTCCAGGGCCCCACTGGCGATAGCGGCACGCCGGGCTTGGTCGAGAAGGGCCTATTGGTCCTCCCGCACCGTGCTGGCTAGCCACACCTCCCACTGCGTACTGTTGGAGTTTTGCTCCAAAAGGGGTGTTTGCATTTCTTGTGGCCGACTGTGGCACGACCATGTGATATGGACAAGAGATGGCTGCCCCCCGCACCAAGGGCAAGTGTTGGGTACGGTCCAACGGTTATCCATCCTACGCATTACATGGCCTGCCCAGGTCCATTTTTTCCTCTTAATGCCAATGAGAATATTGGCCATCCCCGTTTGCTCTCTGATCCACACCGTTCTTAACGTGAGGCCTAAGATTTTTCGTTCCATCGCATGATATATCTCCTCCGTCTTGTATTAAATCGACTGTTATTACATCTCCTCCAGCCGCTTTTCCACGGGTCATGTCTTGCAAGGTTCTTCTAACTTCATCGCTAGTTATAGAAGGAGCCTCTGTATCCTGCTCATCACTACACTCTTAGCACGGTAACGTTTACTAAAAGGGTATATTCTCACAAATTTGTGCACCTATAAAAAAAAAGTTACATAGTAACCTTTATTTAAGTAACCTTTAATGAAGGGTACACTCTCACCAACGTGTAACCTATAAAATAAAAGGCTACGTGTACCTATACTAAAAGTTACTATATAGTAACCTTTAGTATAGTACGCGTAGCCTTTTTGTATGTAACCTTTCGTATAGGCATAGTCTTGCAAGGCTTCGCATGTGCGTCCTTCTGCGCATGTACATGAATTTAGGACATTGATTCTTCGGCCAACCACCAAACTTCAACGCAATGCACTAGTGTAACTCACTGAACAGAACTTCATAAAAATTCTCCTTCAAATGATCGGCCGAATTTCTACAACTTTCGGTTACCAACGTCAGGAGGATGCACTCTTCTGAAAATATAGGCATTTAAGGCACTTAGTCATAACTTCTATGCTGCGTTATATTTGCGCTTTGGTCAAGGTTAAATCACTGCTATAACTCAGCAGGCAATTTACGATTAAGCGCAGTAAAGGCTTATGTTGCGGAAAAAGGTATCCTTTCGACGTAGCCAACGGAAAGTTGTTGAAATTCGGCTGATCTTCCGAAATACACTTTTTCTGAAAACGCTGCTCAGTGAGTTACGCTAGTGCCCTGCAGTGAAGTTCAAAGGATGGCCGAAGGAGCAATGCACAAAATTCATGTGCGTGCGCAGAAGGACGTGCGTGTGAAAACGTGCAAGACTGGATGCCTATACGAAAGATTACAGAAAAAAAGGTTCCTAAATATGGCCGCAGGGGTTATGCCCTAATTTCTTAGACATGACTCATTGTCTAAAACCAAAAAGATATTCAGGTTTTAAGACAAAATGACATTTTATTGCTGTGAAAACTTCATAGTGGCGACAGACAGCATTTGCGCGATACTCAATACATTTGGGAAGAAAATTTTACTAATTAGCTTTTTCATTTCTTTGGGAACATGTAATTGCACATTGAAGGCAGCTAGTACTGAAAGCATACCGATTTCCCACAATTGTGCCTGGCACCAAGTTCGAGAAATTGAATCTGCAATGAAGTGCGTTGCTGTTTCAGTTATTCTTTCTGCACAACCTGCAGCAAAATTCTGTAAATATCTCAGTTGGAACAGCAATGAATTTTATGGCATGTTTGCTGCAAAATTCTGTAAATATCTCAACTGGAACAGCAATGCATTTTATGGCATGTTCACAGTATGTGTTTTTGAGACTATCCTGTGGCAGAATGCTTCCAGCAACCGGATATGGCGTGCTGATTTACCGTTAACCACGATTGTTTATTCACATGCTAATCAGTCAAACATTGGCGCCATTCGTACTAATGATTATTATTGAAATTATGTTGCGATTATAAAACTTGTTCAGCAGAAATCATAACCTCGCTACACCAAATAATATCCCAGGCAATGCCTGATAATTCCTCAAATGGCCCTGCTAAGCTAGCCTCAACATTTCGTCTCAAATTATCTTTTTTTTAATATTCATGGACAGACTGGTTAACAACGTATAAACCTTTGCCATCTTGCTATTTTACAGCGCAGCTCATTTACACAAGGCAGCTTGCAGGAATTAGTATAGAATGCACAATGCATCAAGAGTTGTACCTTTTGAAGTAAGCTGGCACATAATTGGTAATTTTAGGTTAAATGTGCAAAACACAAAATAATTTATGAAATGCACGGTATGTTGCTTTTGTATACTGGTGAATGCATTGTATAAAGGTTCGTCCCGCAACATTTTTCTTTGCTGCGGACCATGTTAAAAGTTTTTTTTTGCAAAAAGTATCATGTCGTCATCACATGATAATGAGATTTCTAATAATTATATTTTGCACAAGTGGAAAGCACATCTGAAAAGGCGGCACAATTCAGAATGAATACGCATTTCTGCATGCAACATTTCTTGTATCGAAAAAATATATATATAGGTATGAGACGGCAGCACCCACATTCTGGAAATGATGTGAGTAGCAGCTGTGAGAAGGCAAGCTGACACAAAACATTTAGTGAAAATGTCATGTTTATTTGCATATACAAAACAAGGTAACTCAAAGTTCTCCCTTCACAAGCAAAATTACATTTTTCCTTGGTCTGTTTTCTTCTCCACGGCCATGAAGCAGTAATGAAAAAAACCCCTGAGTACAGCGCTGCCTGGCATCACAAATTTCTACAGCATCACGAGGAATAGGGCAAAAAAAAAAGAGAAATGTTGAAGGTTCGTGTACAATATGTTCAAATACAAATACATATAAGTTTTAGACTTCCACGAGGAGGCCGATCTCATCCCTGTTTCGAGCACAATCATGTCTCTTTGCTGTTAGTATGTCAGTTGCTAATTTTAAGATCTCCTTGCTGTGTAGTGGAGCCTACAACGACAGAAAAGTAATCTTACAATCTCATAGTTATGTGTTAGCGTCGCCCTGCAAACAACAGCTATTAACATGTAATGAAAGAGACATAAATAAACCACAAACAGATGAAAAACTACCACAGAAAAAATAATTAAACACGCCTAAGGCGAATATACTGTTCAGTCTAGGAAATGTCGGTAAGAATAAAAATTAAAGATTAAAAAAACTGAACGAAAATGAATTCTCAAGTCAGTTCGTACTCCCCTCCAGTACAAGTACAAAAAACAACACCGCAATAATGTGACAGTTTAACAGTCAAAATGCAATATCAAGTGATTACAAAATGAATATCAGCACAAAACATCAGTTCCGCGCATGAGGTCAATGTGCGTCCGCACAAAAGTGCAACATAAACTTCAGATTTAAGAATAACCAACACGGTGACTGATAGTGATAAAAAATATTTAAACAGTGTTTATGAAGCACTTAAATAAAACTGAACAGTGCGAGCATGAGCAAGAATTGACGGTGAAATATACGACAAACACACACCAGAAAATATATAGTTGAACAGGAAGCATTGCTTACCTAGGTCACATTTATTGCTGTCTTCGGCATTCATTACAGCAGTCACAACACAAACGATGCTCACCACTCTCAGGTAAGCGAAGAACCTTTATCATTGGCCATCGGCAATGCGTCTCGTCGCAGCGGCCACGCAGCACGCCAAACATGTCCGTGCTCCAAGTCCGGCGTCACGGCTTCTTTTCAGCGGCGCGCGAGCCTTTAGGAGTCCTTTTGGTAACTGTACCACCCGTCACGAGTGACTCAGACACACAATACGCTTGGTAAGCGCACGCCACCAAATCCGAGAGCGTAAAAACGTGGGTAAAGGGATGAAACAAAGCGCGACACGACCGTTTTAAAACGACACCACCGGCCATACTCTTCCCAGCATGCATCGCGAGAACTGCGCAATGCAGAGGACATATGACGGCGCTCATGTGTGGCTGAAGCTGAAGCGCGTTTGATTACGCCCCGCATCTAGCGCAACTAAATATAATAATCAAACTACGGTTCCGTCAAAGTATCACAGGACCATATATATCAAGATGCTAATATTTTAATGTTTCAGGATGTTGCTTTTCGTTTGTATTTGTATGTTTTCTCCCTGCTCATTTGGCCGGCCGCCATTGTGGCCTCCCACCGTGAGCGCACGTTCATCTCTCTACGAGACCTCACTGGAGCGGCTGTCGCCTGCTGTCATGTGAATGTAGGGGCGTCTTTCTCGCGTGTTAGTGAGCGGGCAAAATTGGTGCGTGTCTGGCGTTCTCAAATGAACCCAACATTTGCTGTAATTTAGGAACCACTCCCTCTTATACATCGAAATACAAAAAAAGAAAAGAAGGAAAAGAAAGCGCGGTGGCAAAACATTCAGTTGCAGTGTACAAGTAAGTCTGATTACGAAGCATCTTTCTCGCCCTGCAGATTAGTTATTCGGCCTGCTCGACGCTTTGATTCTGTCGGTCGTCGAGCTTTTACACTACTCTAGCGTGCGCCCACGTGCGGCCTTCAGTGTGCGCCCGCTGTTAGTGGGTGTCGCGTTTCAGGAGAATATAAAACAAACGCGAATATAAGGTGCATTGATACACAAGGGAAAAAAAGAATATTGAGTAGAAATATATATTCAATCACCATAATGCATCTGCTTTTAGGTTTTGTGCAGGCCCACAAGTCTGTGTTTTATACCACAGCCTAAAATGTCTGTATCGGTAGCGGGGGGCTTTCCATCACATTGAAACGCGTAGTGATAATTCATGCCACAACATCGTTTGCCACAATATTCTCCGGTGTATGTTCACTGTTTCTGTGGCTTCCTTTTAGATTATAATGGCACATGTGCAGTAGAGATCAGTGACGAATGAATTGCTGCTGTCTCTCTTGAGCATACGCTCGTGCAAGATTTAATTTTTTTTTACATTGCGAAACCGAAGAACCCTACTGGTATCAATAAAATAATAATCTAGTCCAACCAGCCTAATTCCCTCGGGCGCACAACATATCGTGTAGGTTAGTCCCGGCTAAAAACACCACATCAGGATAGCAATACGACACAATAATAAGTAAACTTCCAATCCATACAGTAGGTCCCCTAAGCCACAAATGGCAACTCCTTTAGAAGTTACAATCTAAAGGTTACAAGACATTTGGCGTTGCAGTAACCTTTAAAATATACGCTTCGGCACATGTAACCTCTAGCCGCGACGGAAATTCACGAAAACATAAAGATCAAGTTTTTTTAGTCACCGAGTAACCTTTATGTTATACGTTACTTGCAGTTATAGGTTAAAATAAACGTTACCGTGCTAAGAGTGTACTTCGAATGAAAGTAGCTTGGCTGCTCTGGGGACTGTACAGATCAGTACAGAATTCTTCCGCTGCTTTTACTATCTCATCAAAATTGTTGATGATATTACCCTGCTTATTTCTCAATACCCTGTTCAATGTATAATGACGCACTATTTCCGTCAGCGAGTCAGCAGTCACTCAACTCAGGGGTACCTGCATTGTCGTTACATGAGAGAAAAAAGTGTACCGCGTACGGAAGTCCCTTCCTTTCATTTTATAGTTGTTTTAATAAGGCTAGCGGCTATTCGATTCATAGCGACTGCCTGAGAAGTGTATTTGCCTCTCGTTCACTGGTGTTCGGAAAAAGTTTCCCCTCGGTTAGCCCCCGAGTTGGTGCACCATGCAGCGACCCAGCACGTCTTGTAGCCTGTCGATTTACTTTCTGACATTGCTGCCACACTGAACGCTACAGAAACAGCGCAACTAGACAGGAAAAGCAAGCACGGCGTGTACAGAGCATGGAAGGAGCAGACGAGCCGATTACAGCAAATGCGTTGCCTTTCGGCACATCAAATGAAGTGACCTAAAACTTAAGTATCACAAAAAAATTGAGAACAGGCAGTAGAGCCGTGTTTTTCTAAAGTCATATCAGTAATTTGACTTTATTGATGCGTAAACGTTAAACGGCCTTTGAGCGCAAAATCTGGCGTCTGTAGTCTGTAGCAGCGAAACGGCACCTGAATTCCCATTGGATGCGACGCCACGTCACAAGCGCACCTCTACGAAGCAGAGCGGGCTAGCCGCGCTGATTCGCTAGCGCACCCGGTGTTGCGTGAGGAGAGAGGGCATCGCCGCGATGCCACGTCATCCTCGCTCTCCGAAGCCGGCATGCGGTCCATATCTTTCTCACCGCCACTGGGCTTAGCTACTGCGTGCGCCGGCCTGCCTTCGTACCCGCTGCGGCTTCCTCGGTCTCTCGTCGCAGCAGCCTGCGGCGTGGGCACCGCAGGCTGCTGCTTCTTGCTAGCTCTGGAAGCACGTACAAATTACTCGCAGTGCTAAACTCGAAAGACCGCTCAGCGGTATTCAATTCAAAATTATTGCTTTCGCATTTACAACTCATAAGGAGTGCTTAGGTGTCCTCGGATTTTGTTTTGTAGTTTCGAAAGATTGAGCCAAATACACATCATGCATTGAAATTTTGGCTGGCTACAGAGAACATAGCAACGCTGTATTTTCAGAAGTTAAAGTAGCACAGCTGCTTTTCAGTGATTAGACCTCTACTTGACGTCGATAAAACCTTCTCGCTTCTGCGTGGCTATCACCATACATACCGTTCATGCGCCCCATTCTCAACCCCAACTCACAAGAAAGACATTGTCTCTTATCGAGTTCAAGTAGTGGTTATATGCCTTTCAATTTTTAGGGTGTTAGGAAATTTCCAGGTGGAAATTGGAATCAGCTAGTGGAAAACAGGGGCAATGGGAGATCGCAGGGTGAGGCCTTCGTCGTGCAGTGGACATAAAAATAGGCCGATGATGATGATGATGTGAGGTTACCCGATCGTATTGCTTCGAGTACCTTGCGCAGCTTTCCAAGGTGCTGCTAAAGCGGTTCGAAAACAAGATTGCATCATCGAAGTAGACGAGACAAGTGTTTCTGAGCAACTCCGCCAGTCTGGTATCCAACATTAATTAGAAAGTACCCGCCGCGTAGCGCAAACCAAAAAGAAGCACTCTATATTCCTAATAACCATCCGGGCAGACGGACAGTTTTTTAGAGGGTGCTGCTCATTGACTGTGAAGAAAAATAGCTGTTCTCTGCAGAGCACCAGCGCAACGTTGGCGAAGCTAATAAAAAATTTAAAAAATCACCAGCCTGTCGACAAAATGAAGGGAAGTGAAGCTTGTCGTGTGTGTATCTGACCTTCGTCAGGGTAACGTAAAGTTCACGACTTGTCACGATAATAAAACATAAACGTTTATTAAATAAATGTATTCATCGAGGGAACGAAATTGTACAACGCAACAGAAGGAAAAGTTGCAGGAAAGGGAAACACAAGTAAAAGGAAAGGTAACGAAAAGTACCACGAAAGGGAATGAAAAGTAGTAGGAAAGGGAAAGGAAAGTAATCGGTCAACTACACACTCGACAACCTTAGCTTACCCCCATTTTCTCGACAGGGGTAGGGCTGGTGATTTTCTTTCTTTTTCTCTCTCTTTCTTTCTTTATCTCATCTCACTTTGTCTCTTTCTTTCTTTCTGTCTCTGTTTATTTCTTTCTTCCCTTCTCTCTTTCTTTCTATCTCTCTTTCTTTCTTTCCCTGTTTCTCTTTCACTCCTCCTCCTTTCGTTCTTGTCCCTGGTATGTGCCCTTGAGCTTGGACTCCTTTCAGCACTATCACCAAGATGGGCCCACTTTTAAGTCTTACACCACCACCCCCACCACCACCACCTTCGCAGAAACTTGTGAGCCTATAAAGCTTCGCTTAAAAAAACTAGTGCAATCTATACAATTCTGAGACCGACGGTGTTCGGTTTTCAGTCGTCCTCCACCAAGAGGATAACATTGTTTACGATTTACTCTGGTCGCGTTTTGCATTTTATCAATTGAAAGGGTGACTTCCCCTGAGAAACAGTTTAGAGGATACCATTTAACCGTTTTCAGAGCGCTGTATCCTGCGTAGTTCTTTTTTCTGGGCTTAACTGAAAGTGTGTGAAAGACGAATATTGCCACATGGCTGCGCGCCCGGGCGGAGCGATACTAGTGGCCACTAAAGCTAGTTGAAAGTGCTTCTCTGATCGCCTTACTTAGCAACCATCACGAGAATACGTAAGCTGTGATGTTCACGTGGAATACGCTGCTCGCAATAAGCGGGAGCCAACAGAAACACCGATAGCTTGCTGCGTCCAGGCATTAGCTGTCCAAGACATTTCTCATATGCCTGCTTTCAATTTCTCTGTTATATTTAAAAACAATGGGTCGAAAAAGCTGCTAAATACCATCTAGAACCCGTTTGAAGCTCAATTAAAGACATATGACATGCCACTGTTCATTGTCCATGGGCCGAATGGTTTCATATCATTAGCTAAATCCCAATTATACGTAAAGGCAGGCTTACAGGCGCCTTTTTTAGGGACAGAGAAAGAACAAGCTATCAGAACGATTTTATTTGGAGGAAATGCAGAGAGGTCGATATGATCTGGTGCCGTCTAGTCTGCTAATCGGCACCTGGGAAGAGGGAGTGTTAGTGAAACTAAGCGATGAATCACGAGAACAGGGGGAGTGGAAGCTTATGTACATTATACTGCTGAATGCCTACTAAGGCCGCTGTGTCATGCGGGAACTTCAACAAGGCTTTCATTGTTTGCCTCGCAGTTGAAAATCAGGCCATGGGCTTAGAAAAGCGCCCTTTGAGAGTGACTGCCTGATAAAGCTGCGCAGGAAACTGTCCAGAGTCCGTCGCTCTAGTACATATAAAGATTGCACAGTGGCAGCCTATATGCCAAATAATGGTTCAAACAGTGCGGATCAATGCATCCTCGCTTACGTTAAAGTGGTCGGGAGAAAAACTTGGAGCACGCTTAAGCATCACCTTTAAGTGTGGAACGCAAGAGAATTTGAAGATCCCCGACTGCTTCTCACACTACCCGGCAATTGCAGCTTATGTAACAGTAGTGTTTAACGGGAAACGCTGGCGGCGAACGCTTTGCTCCAAGGGAAGCTTTCTAGTAGAAAGGCGGCCTCTAGCGTGGGTCTATCCCGTAAGTAGCACACAGCCGAGCCCCAAAATTACATCATTTTGAGGTTCCTGTTGTTGTTGCGCCCTTTTATTATTTCATTCACGAATATTTAACATAAAATGCATTCGCTGTTGTTGCTTTGTTTCATGACATTTCTTTGTGGGCTGTCATTCTCAAAATTCCGAGGAATAACTTTGTCAAGAATCTAAAGGCTAGGTATGAACAACTTTAGCGATAGAACGGTGTGAAAATATAACCCGCATATACCGCATATCTTATAGCAAGGCGTGGTATGTATACATATACCTAAACATATACGGAAATTTTCGGTGACGGACAACTCCGCCGACGCCGACACCGGATTTTCTGCGACAGGGGCCAATTGCACTATCGTGTTAAAATTTACTATTCGGCTTCGCACGAGTAAGTGGTGCGATGATACTGCGGAAATTGCCGGCGCTGAGCGTGTTGCAATGGTCTCGCTACAAAAACTGTCCTCGAGCACATTAACATTTTCTAGCTCTACATTTCTACTTTCTTAAAGTTCAAGGAACACGCAGAGCGGGAGCGCCTCAAACGAAAATGCGCAACAGAAGTGGCTTACAACCGTTCGTTTAATCTCGCAGAACTCAAGGCTTCTCTCAGTTCTTGCAGCAACTCAGCACCAGGTGGTGACCGTATAATATACGAAATGATCAAGAACCTGCACTCCGAAACATTAAACACGTTTCTGTGTCTTTACAATACCAAGTGGTCATCTGGACATATTCCATTCTCATGAAAACAAGCCATTATCATCCCAATTTATAAACAAGGCAAGGACCCTGCATTAGCCAGCAGCTATAGGCCAATAGCACTTACACGCTGTATGTGCAAGTTATATGAAAAAATGGCGAATCAGCGTCTAATCTATTATCTGGAAAGCAACCGTCTACTTGACCCCTTCCAATGTGGTTTCAGGGAAGGTAGGTCAACAATAGACCACCTCGTTCGCATTGAGGGAAACATTAGAGACGCCTATATACACAAAGAATTCTTTCTATCTGTATTTCTGGACTTGGAGAAAGCCTATGACACAACATGGCGATTCGGAATCCTTCGAGACCTATCTGCAATGGGTGTGCGTGGCAACATGTTAAACATGATAGAAAGTTACTTGTCGAACCGCACATTCCGCGTTAGAGTGGGCAATGCCCTGTCCAGAAGTTTCACTCAAGAGACTGGTGTGCCACAGGGGGGCGTGCTTAGTTGCACCCTCTTCATTGTGAAAATGAATTCCCTTCACAAAGCCATACCATCCTCTATGTTTTACTCAGTTTATGTCGATGATGTGCAGATAGGATTTAAGTCTTGTAACCTTGCAATAAGCGAGCGTCAGGTTCAGCTCGGACTGAACAAAGTTTCAAAATGGGCAAATGAAAATGGTTTTAAGCTAAACCCCCTCAAAAGCTCCTGTGTACTTTTCTCTAGAAAGAGAGGCTTAATACAAGATCCTGATATAATGCTCCACGGTCAACACGTACCAATCAACACTGAACATAAATTCTTAGGCGTTATACACGACTCAAAGCCGACATTCATTCCTCACATCAAGTATATCAAAACCAAGTGCGTGAAAACAATGAACATCCTGAAAATACTGTCACACGCAACATTGGGTAGCGACAGGAAATGCCTCATGAACCTCTACAGGAGCCTTGTACGATCGCGTTTAGAGTACGGCACTGTAGTGTATCACTCTGCTGCCCCCAGTGCACTCAACATGCTGGACCCTGTGCATCATCTTGGTATCCGCCTTGCCACCGGTGCCTTCAGGACAAGCCCTGTTCAAAGCCTCTATGTCGAATCGAACGAATGGTCCCTTGATCTAGAACGGACGTATTCTACTTTTAATTACTTTCTGAAAGTACATACTGATAAAGACCATCCTTGTTATTCTATCATCCACGATATGACCTCTGCAACACTTTTTCATAACAAGCCTGCAGCGAGAGAGCCATTCTCGCTCCGTGTGAGGAGACTGAGTGAAGAAATGGACGTTCCGCTTTTTGAAAATCGCCTAACGGCTCCTGCTAAGCCGTTACCGCCGTTGTTGTGGCGCACCATTGACTGCGACACGTCATTTGTGGACGTAACGAAGCACGCTCCAGAGGCCCACATTCGTATGCATTTTCTAGAGTTACAATATAAGTACTCGTGCCCAGAATACTACACAGATGCATCTAAATCGCATGCCGGCGTGTCTTATGCAGCCGTCGGCCCATCCTATTCGGAGTAAGATGTTCTTCACCATCATACAAGCATCTTTACAGAAGAGGCGTATGCACTATGGTGTGCTGCGAAACACATCAAGCAGCTAAAATTACATAAGGTGGGCATATATACAGACTCGTTAAGCGTTGTTAAAACATTGATGTCATGCTGGAAACAGAAATTCAGTAATTGCAGATCTTTTCTCTCTCCTATGTGCTATTTATGCCTCTGGCCAACATGTAACGGTATGCTGGGTGCCTGGACACAGAGGTATCGAAGGTAACGTGCTAGCACACCGAATGGCCACTTCCTTAGATACAAAATCTTGCAACACATCCATAGCTGTTCCAGTTATAGACCTAAAGCCATATTTGCGGAACAAACTGAGAACCTACTGGCAGCATAAGTGGGACGCTGAAATACTTAATAAGCTCCACATGGCTAAGCCACATTTAGGGTATTGGGCATCACTGACCAACTCAAGACGAAGTGATGTCCTATTCTGTCGTCTGAGAATAGGGCACACTTATGGTAGACATAGCTTTTTGATGACTGCAGGTGAACATTCATTGTGTGGTAGATGTGGGGAAATACTCAGTGTCCAGCATGTCCTCCTGGAATGCCGTCAAACACAAGCCGAGAGGAAAAGACACTTCCCCTTAGCGTACAAGCAGTGTATACCAGTTCACCTAGCACTGTTTCTAGGCAAAGAACCGCTATTTGAAATGAAGTACGTTTTATCCTTCTTAAATGATGTTCGTATGCTCAATGTATTCCGCCAAGAAATTCGTAGCACGGCCCCCTGCGAGAGGCTGCTGTTGCGATGTCAACCCTTGTTATAGCACATGCCTCCGGCCCCTTGTACTCAAGGTACCTGGTGAGGCTGTTGTGCTACTCGTTGTCAAGCATCACCTTTTCATTTTTAAATACATATTATCACAACCCTGTTCCACATTTCATACCCATCATTTCATACTCATAGCATACGCCACTTCAGTCGCTATCATTATTTTATTACCTATATGTTTTACGCCATTTACAGCGACAGTTTTTAGGCCCCTTTAGAGCCATGTCACATCTACAATAAGAAATTCATTGCCCGCGTCATAACAGCTCATCGATTACATTCCCAATTGTCGTGGCGCTCTTTGGCCATACCTGGCCCTTGCGCCATAAAACACCACACATCACATCATCACATTTCTACAACGCTACATTTTCTAGCTCTTTCTAAAGAAATCTCACGTTCTGATGGATGAGTGTAATTTTCCAGGTGAAAGGAGACAGACATAACGCCTCATAAGTAATAAAAAATCATGATTGCATAAACAAAAGGGCGTGAATACAAGATAAAAATTGATGGGAGCAAAGACAAAGTAATGTGCGGTGGACAATCGAGAATACCGTATGTAGTGGTGTGGGGCCCGCACTTATTTCAGATTTTTACTGAATGCGGGCCTTATACGTGGCTGGCTTCAATGCACTATACCAATTGGACAAGCTTCTGCTGTGGCCTGGAAAAAAACTAGAACGAAGGCTACGGGCCAAATAATGAACAGATTGCATCAATAAGCATCTAAAAAAATTGTGGCATGTGTAAATGGTAGTGCACCAAGTTGGGCTAGTTGGTTGAAGTTCATGTTAGAAAGATTTTCACTGCGCTATAAAGAGGGACAAAGGAGGACGAAAAAGACAACACGTGCGCACCTGTTGTCTTGCTTCGTCCTCCTTTGTCCCTGTTTATAGCGCAGTAAAAATCTTTTTATTATATGTAAGCGGTATCGCACACGAAGTGCCCAGGTCCTCCTGGATTATTTAAATAGGTCAGAGCTATTTAAACGCTCTGATAAAGGACCATAAGAAACCTTAACCATAATATTGACCTCATCCAGCTCCACATGTGCTAGTTTTGTAAATATCGGGCATTGTGCGACCGGACAGTTGTTTCATGCCGATATAAAGGCACTTTGGCGAGTAAATTGATGGAAACACTTTTATTTCGAAAGCCTGAAGTTGCATTGTTGTCGCTTGGTTGATATATTCTGCGGTGGTTTGAAATTACTATAAGTGGGCTCAGCTTTACCCTATTGATGACTTTTTTTTAACGTTCTACCTTTTGTTTTATTTTTCCCTGTCTTAAACTTTCGCTAAAATGGTCTCCTTATGTTAATTTTGGTGCCTGCGAAGTTGTCACTGCTTCCTTTAAATACGTGCCTCCTTGAAAGGAACCTTCACTGCAAATAAGCGCTGGTGTTGCCATTTATTTTACGCCCATCATTGTCGCGTTACTTCTACTGGCATATGGATTCGTAAAAAATTGTTGAAATATGTCTCGCTGGTAATGGTGTTCTGCAGCTGAGTTATTGTAGCTGGCACTAGAGCACTGCGCGGGCTCGGGCTTACCCGAAAGCCCGGGCCCGGCCCGGCCCGTGGGCCGGGCCGGGTAGAGGAGTTTTTTCACGGGCTCGGGTCGGGCTCGGGCACGGCGTGTGCTTTTTGACCCGGGCCCGGGCCGGGCTCGGGCTTTCTGCGAGTTATTCTCGGGCTTCTCAACTCTGAAAAACATGTATTTTTCGGTCTCGGGCCGGGTTCGGGCCGGTTTCGAGTCCGGCTCGGGCCGGGCTCGGGCTTAAGGTAAAGGGGTGGCGGGCCGGGCCGGGCGGGTAACGTAGATTATTTTGGGGCCCCGGCCGGGCCCGGGTCTCGCCATAAATGTTTTGATCGGGCTCGGGCGGGCCACCCAATGTGAAAAATCGGCCCGTGCAGTGCTCTAGCTGGCACTAATACAGAACAGCCGAAGCAGTCGCGCACGTGGATGACGTGAAAAAGCGATATTAATTAGCGCAATCGTGCACGCAGTTGAAGAACTGAAAGAGGAGCGACTCTGCAGAAATTCATACTGTGCATTGCGTGACAAATGCGGATACGAATTGAAGCTACGGAAGATGTGAGCTCTCCGGTGGTCCACGCCACCCTGTCCGTATGGTTAACGGAATTCGCTATGTACCTATGCCATCGCGGGTTTAGGAAAACGCATTAGTGCGTCACAGTTGCGTTTTATAGCGTGCTCAGTACGTTACAGAGGGAAATTGGTAGAAATGGAACTGCAAAATTTCATACGTTTGGGTATACATAAACAGTGGAATGAAAATAGCACCTGGAAACTACACATACCAGAACAATTCAGTGATAATTCTTGCATAGCCTGGCATGCCAATGTGTGAATAGTCCTTATATTGTCATAAGTTGTCGGTATGGGTTGGAATACCGGTATGTTGAATCGAGATTGTGTCTCGCCTCTGTACTTATACAAAATCAACGTAGCATGCTCCACATAAATGCTTTGATATAGCTGCTATATATATTTGATCTAAGTCAAGAAAGATCAGTGGCAACTAGTGTTGTATATATTTGCAGAGTGCCAATCAAGCCTTTACGGCAAAGATATTGGGAGTACATATAATTTTTTTTATCAAGTGAGACAGTTACCTCACAATCAATGCAAAGAACTTACAACGAATGAAATTTAGTGAAAATATGCTACATTTGAACACATTTGCTTTATTTTTATTCCTTCTCGTTATGTTAACCAGGTTTATTTTTGTTTCATTGTCCAGGACTGGGATGCATGGTTCTCCTCACTCATTCCGTGGTAGTCACAGGAATGGATAACGCATGTAAAAGCTTATATGGTAATGCCTGCGGGGCTAGACCCCCATTAAATACAGTGTTTAAAGAGTCTTGCAAAAAAGCCTTAATAAGTTCATGAATAAATAAAGCACTAAATAACGTTTGTGTTTTCCTTTGCTTGTCAAACGTGAGAAGTCCTGCCTATTGCTGTTCCCTAATAAACTGGAAGTAGGTGAAACCGTAGGGAATTGCGGCGCCGTAATAAGCTAGCGGCGTGTTACTCTCGCGTGCGCAAGATGTCTAAATATTAAGTTTTCAGGCATCCGGGAAATCTGTAGCTACATAAAGCTAGACATATATGTCTATTTGTGAACTGGCTCATCTATGCGTTTTCAACGAGAGTAAATCTGTTCGCAATGGGTGAGAAGAGAAAATTCAGCCTGAATCCATCTCAGAAAGAATGTTCTCGATAGTGCGATGAGCATTTAAGCAACAAGATGGCGAGTTGGGCAAGTTGGTTGACGTCCATATTTGACTTAGATTGAAGCGCACTGCAGACACGGACACAGAAAGGGAAGTAGACAGGAAAGCGCTTGACTCTCAACTGCTTTTTATTGGACAGAAAATTAATTTATAATGATGTTGCAGTACTTTCGCGCATGCGCAACAAAGCAAGGTGTTACATTCATGACAGGAGCGCCAAGGCTTTAACCCCTCAAAAGTCTATCGCACTTGTCTGTGCACATACGCATACTCTTTATCATTCAGCGTAATGATTGTCCGACAGACGCAATCACTACCGCGTTTTTTGATATGCGAGTAGTATACTTGACCTTTGTATTTGTTGAGCATGCGCGAAAATACTGCAACCTCATTATAAATTACTATTTCTGTCCAATAAAAAATCAGTTGAGAGTCAAGCGCTATCCTGTCTACTTCCTTTTTGCGTCCGTGTGTACAGTGCACTTCAATCAAAGTCAAATATGAGCAGTTAGGCAATCTAGCGACGCACCATATTGTCACCGCAGAAGTGATCCATGTATGAGGTGTGTATGCATCTGGGACCCTGTCCGGAATTTATTTATTGACCAGCTTCATCGTCTAGCGGGGTCACGGAGAAGTCCACGCGTGGCTCCATCTGTACATATATTCAGCAAAATGTCACGCTGGCTGGATTCTGCCATGCACTACATGAATTTTCAATTCTTTTTTATCATTTATGAGGCGGCCCCATGTGCCATACCAAGTGACCCAAGTTGGCGCGAAAGAGGTTTATTGAAGAGCGACGCATGCCTTGTCGCACGTACTACGTGACGCATATGGAGTGACCCAAGTAGGTGCTACAGAGGTTCATTTCAGAGAGGCGCATACCCAGTTGCACATACGCAGTGATCCAACTTGACATCGAAACGGTTGATTGGAGCGCGGCACATACTAGCCTTACAAAATACATTTATGCAGTCTAGGGACCGCATACGGATCATACTGTATAAGATTTGTCTATAGACTTAGAATCAAGAATATCAATAAAGAGTGCACGGATATACCTATAATGGGCCTATAGAGACTATATGCAAATTTGTGGAGAGATATTGTGTACATGATAGCCAATAAAATGGGTCACCTCATAAGCCCTTAGTCTACAGGCCAGTGAATGGGATCTGTTTATAGACTGCATTCGATAAACCATATTCGGCGGAAGCCGTCGCATGATCACTGTCACGGACTGGGCAAAGTTCCGGAACGAAAGAGAAACTCAAGAAGCCCAAGCGATAACCGATCTAGAGGCCGGGGTTAGAGAACTGCAGGAATCGTTAGCCAAACACTCCAAGGAGGTTGCACTCACCACGGACAATCCGGCAGTGGATACGCGCGTCTAACACATGTGGGAAGCCCGCCACAGTCTGCTTACAAGATGTCGAAGGCACCAGCAGAACCGTTAGCTAAAACTACGCATCGCAAAACTAACGGACGAGGCAGAGCGCTACGAAGAGCAACTTGCACGACAGAACTGGGACCAGTTCTGTAACTCCCTCCAAGGAACGCTGGGCACTGCGTAGACGTGGACCATACTCAGACATCACCTAGATCCGACCCAGAGCAAGAGAGAAAGAAAGCACAGTATGAGCCGAGTACTGCACATCTTCGGAGGCACAGACGGTCAGCTATTATGCGCCTTATGAAGTAGATATATTGGCCAGCCGATACTCGGTGCAAAACCAGCGGCTGACTACGCCGGACTGGAAAACACCGAGCTCGTCCGGGACATAACACGTTCCGAGCTGACACGAGCGATTGCAAGACTCACTCGAAACACAACTCCAGGCAAAGACGGAATCACCAACAAGTTGCTACGTAACCTAGACGATGCAACTGTGCAGGAAATACTGGAACTCTTAAATGCGCACTGGAGCAGAGGGACCTTACCCCCGGAATTCAAGCATGCGGAGATTATGCTGATACCCAAGTCAGGAAAAACGCCCTGCCTGGAGAACCTAAGACCCATTTCGCTTACGTCTTGCCTCGGTAAATTGATGGAACGTGTTATCTTAGACAGACTACACAGGCATCTCGGAGAACGTCAACTCTTGCCGAACACGGTGTTTGGTTTTCGGCCCAACTTGTCAACGCAAGACGTGCTTCTGTAGCTCAAAGAGGAAGTACTAACTGCAGCAACGCCGTGCTGCCCAAAAGCAATCCTCGCACTAGACCTAAAGGGAGCCTTTGACAACGTGGGGCATGAAGCCATACTAGCCAATCTCAGTGACACGAATTGCGGCCGACGAACGTACAGCTACGTGAGGGCTTTTCTCACAGATCGGACAGCCACAATAGGGCTGGGAAATGTGAGGTCACAGCGCATAGACAAACCTCACAGAGGAACGCCACAAGGAGCAGTGGTGTCGCCGACACTTCTCAATGTGGACATGATGAAACGCCCAGCCCAACTTGAGAAAATTCCGGGGATCAGACATGCCTTGTACGCAGAGGACATCACGATATGGACGGTCGGAGGGTACATAGGAGAAGAACAAGAGGCATTGCAGGAGTCAGTAGACGTCGTAGCAAGCTACGCGGATACATGCAGACTGCAAGCCGGAGAAGTCGGAGCTCCTCATAATCGAGAAGCGCTCACAAGGACAATCAACAGCCCCGGCAGAAACCTTCCACCTGCTAATAGGTCCTAGAGAAATTACCAAGGTAGACAGACTTTGGATTCTCGGCTTACACTTACAAAAGGACGGGGGTGGAGAATACGCCATACAGAAGCTACAACACATGACCACGCAGATCCTGCACATGATTCAACGAATTACCAGCAGGAAGAGGAGACTCAAGGAACAGGACCTTATCCGACTAGTGCAGGCTCTGATGGTGAGCCGCATTGCGTACTCGGCACCATATTTATATTTCAGTAACGCGGACGTGGAGGTACTCGACCGGCTGATACGCAAGGCGTATAAGCAAGCGCTCGGACTCCCACCCGGAACGGCTACTTTTCGCTTCGAGGAGACAGGGGTGTACAACAACGCACGGGAAATCATAGAGTCCCACCTGGTAAGCCAGAAGGAAAGACTACTACGCACAATAGCGGGACGCTGCGTCTTGGAGCGTCTTGGATATTCCGTACGGAAGACCAGCGCACTGTCCAAAATCCCAACACGAATACAAGAAACTATGCACGTCTCAGCGATTCCCAGGAACATGCACCCAAACTTCCACATCGGACAGAGACAAGCCCGAGCGCAGGCGCTCGCGAGAAAGTATGAAAACTACCCCAATGTCTTGTACGTAGACGCGGCCAGCACCGAAAGAAGCACCTCATTTGTCAGCAGCGTAGTCGACAATAACGGGACCGAAATAAATGCGTCGTCGGTTTCCAGAGTGAGCGCTGCGGAGGCAGAGGAACTAGCGAAAGCGTCAGCCATCACGACGAGACCGCACTGAGATTGCGTCATAGTTCTGACGGACTCTCAGACGGCATGCAGAAATTATTCAAGGGCTGAATTTTCCAGGACCGCAAAACGCATTCTGAATGGAGCGCACCAGCTGCCACCATACATACAAATCGTGTGGACTCCGGGGCATAAGTCCTTATGCGGCAATCAGTAGGCACACGCCTACGCCCGAGCGCATGCACACCGGGAGCCGCGAGATGACCGCGCCGAGCAGTTCCAACGAGAGCCCATACCATTAACCTACATGCACATGCTACAACACTATCGCCTTTCACGCAGAACACCACCCCCGCCGCATAATGCTCTGACGTGAGAGGAAGCCGTAATATGGCGAAAACCCCAAACAAACACATATCCACATTTGAGTCTTTACCACGCCATACATCCCGGGCTGTATTCCTATAAATGTCCACACTGCGATCAATGTGCAACGTGCGATCAATGTGCCATACCTCATGGTATGGGCTTGCGCAAACACACCACAGCTCACACCTAAAACACACCCCACCACACGTCAATGGAAGGCAGCGCTGTCCAGCTCCGACTCCACTGACCAGCTCAACCTGGTCAACCGAGCGAGAAGGGCAGCTAAAGCCTTTGGACTCCTGGTTTGAGGCGACCACCCACTGCAGAGCGGGCGAGCTACCTTCGCTCGCATGGTCTTTCGATTGAAGTTTATTCTCTCTCTCTCTCTCTCAACGGTAATGCGTTCATCCTTGAATCAGTAAGTATATCGACACATTATGGTAACATTCGAAACTGGTTATGTATGAGACAGGCACTGTAGCGGGATTCCTCTTTTGCGTTTCCTCATGTATACTCGCTGCGATCTAGCGCCGCAATCGCGAATGTGGCATATAGAAAGCAACAAACCCATAAAAATAAATGAACATTCCCCATTTGAATGCATCCTGCAACCCTGTCCCTGTCTCATTAACTCCACCAACACAAGAATTCATCACGTATGATAACCAATTAAACACCTATCTCGAGAAAGAATGCTAATCGCATTACCGTCGCCAATTATCTCTATAGGATGAATGCACCGCCAACTTTTTAACAAAAGCAGGCGAGGAATTTGGTGCTAATGAACGAGGAAGAAGAGTGGTTTGAACCCTACCTCACGTCGATCATTCAGCTTACGACGCTGCACGTAGCGGGGAGTCTTGCACTATCTAAGAGGGGGGGGGGGGGCGAAAAGTCGTAAAGAGGCATGCACGCTGCGCCCCGCGAATGATTTGTACAATTGGACGAGCGTTGTACTCCGTTTGTTCGCACTGAAGATGCGTTGACGTATAACACCTAGCAAAAGCACAAATATCATGTGCCGTTTATCATGGCGGTTACCTTGCGCGCAATGACAAGTTGGCGGCTTTCATTTGCAGCCGCAATATTGTCGCTTCAAGACGACAACCTGCACTCGTTCATTTTAACATTTTCCTCCGCGAGAGCTTTGTTCTTGCTGCTCTTTGTGTATCCTATCATGATTGTTTTACTGTTTACCTAGTTATACTAGCAAGGTTACCTTTCCCTCATGAAGCGTTGTTTTTAAGTCGTCTGATATATTATTGTTGCAATCGCGTAGTTAAAGCGGAAACAATGAAATTTACTGAGTCGTCTTCATGATCTAGAACCAAAGTGATGACCCAATAAAATTTTTGGAACTGGTTTACATTTCAAAAGACAACGTTCACTCTTCCCCTCTTGGATAGCTGTTTTGTGCATACGCGCACTCTGGCGTTCTGGCATTGCTCTCTAGTCGTCGACTGTCGGCCGTGGTGAAACCCGATACTCGCTCTACTCCTGTTCCCTGTGGTGCGGAGGCCACGCCGACGCCTTGGCTTCTAGAAGGGCCTCAAACAAGGCTCTTTGAAGCGCTGGTGGAAGGTTGAACATGGGCACGCTCAGGACTATTTCTTATGAAGGATAGCTGGGCGAAATAAACTAAACCCACTTTGACACACTCACAAATTTATTTTTCTTGCTTAGTGCCACATTCTGGGCTCAGACTCTTCAATATTCCCCTGAGCCGGGTTTACCTAGGCTCACTAACGGGTAAGTCTGATTCTGAGTGAGTCGACTCGTCAATGAGTTTGCCGACCTATGCTACGCTGTCTACTCTATATACGTGTTTATGATCCCAAATATTCGAGAAGAAGTCCTTGTTTTAAATAAATCTGAAGCAAGTGGTATTCGAAAAGCATTATACTTTTTTTCTGTTACACGCAGTAACGTCTGTTGTGGACAATGACATATTTCCACTACCGTTTACTCACCATAAAGGTAAATGTTTGAAATCGGAAGATCAAGAGTGCTACTGTTGTAAGAAAGAAGGCCAGACTCTGACATATTCTTTGGCTGATCATGTTCAGCTTTCTCTAACGATGTTCATCCTGATGTTGATTATTATGTTCAGTTTGACTTTTTTGTACCGCGGCAGTGGGCACCGCAACACATCCAGTGACGGCGATCTACTTGTTTACGTACGGAGAAACCTTGTGTGCTCAACCGGTTCTTGGCATCTCTCATTCTAGAACAGACAACGTATACAAGTGAGAGCATCATGCCATCATTTCAGAGCAGCCAATGGGTGGACTGACGCTACTTTGCAGAATAAATGATGGCACGAGAATGAACGTTGACGTCATGTCCTATCGAAATATTGACGTTTATTACCCTGCTTCATGAAAGTTTTCGCAAATCACAACAAGCTAAAAACTGCACATACTTTAACCCAAACAACTTTTACTATCAAGACAACAGAAATATGAGAGCAGAATCGCAAATGCCCTCTGTTTACGAGTGCCGTTTTTCTTTGTTTAAAATAGATCGACTATATTATTCGTAGTATTAGGCAGGTGCGACTTGATTGAAAACATTGCTGGAAGCTTTCATTTATTATGCGTATGCAAGTCGTGCTTAGTGAGAACATTCGTGAAACTGAAAATAAAGATTTTTCATGACGAAGGAAGTTCCCTTATGCTGTATTTAGACCTTTAAAGGATGAACATAGGTGTTGTATAGGAAAGAAGATGAGGATGGTTGCGGAGGGACATGAAATAAAGAAGATGATGTTCAGGCATCGGATGCATCGTTCCTCTGTGTTCTAAATACAACATATTAGCGGCGAGATTTTAACCCATGCAAGAGCAAGGGTCCTGGTGATTTCTGCTGCATCACCACAATGAGCATTCCGGGATTGCAACCGCCACCGCCTTTGCTGCCTTCGCCTGGTCAGCCGGCTGTCCCATGGGACCAGTGGAAGCAGGCCTTTCAGACGTACATGGTGGCTTCTGGGGCTTCAGAGCTTCCAGCCGAACGCCGAAAAGCTATCCTGATCACATGTCTTGGTATGGAGGGGCAGCAGATCTTGTCTACACTGAAGCCAGCGGACTTGCAGTCTGGCTCTGCTCTCGGTACTAGTCCTTCGAGCACAGGTGACACCGGGTCGACGAATGACGCGTATGACTCTTCAATCGCCCTGCTTTCGGATCATTTCAAGCGTTCAGTCAACGTCATCGTGGCTCGACAACGGTTCAGTCGCCGTGCTCAGCATGCAGGCGAGACAGCGGAAAAATACGTCTCTGCTTTACAAATCCTCATTGCAGACTGTAATTTTGGAAGCCTCGCTGATGAGATGCTACGTCATCAATTTGTCTCAAAAACGACGAAGCATGATTTACGTGAGCGGTTACTTTTTGAGGGCTCATGACTGACGCTCTCACGAGCTATAACAATTGCTAATCAGTACGAAGAAGCCGTGAGCCATGCTAAGGAATTTTGCGACGATGCTTCAGTTCGTGACGTTAAAGCTGCGCAAAGTTCTTCTCAGTCTTCTGAACATCCAAATGAACGCACAACTTGTAATAAGTGCTAATCCAAAGCATCTGAGCATCACGTACAAGGTACCACGAACCTTCGAGCTTGCTATTGTTGTGGAGCGACTGATCATCTTGCAAACAGTCCTGCATGTAAGGCCCGTAAGCGCAGATGTCGTCGCTGCGAGAAGATTGGCCACTTAGATTTTATGTGTAGGTCGACTGGATATTCAGCTAAAGTTCGACAAGTTGATGACGACGACGACGCTAGCTCCCAGAGTAGTGGAAAAACAGTTTGTGTTGTCAATGGAAACAAGCATGGCATTTACGCATCCGTCACTGTGGAAGGTCGCCCTATCTCGTTTCTAGTTGATACGGGATCTTCTGTCACTATTCTGGCTGAAGAACTCTATCATCAGTTTTTTGCAAGCACTTACCCTTTGAAACCTACCTCAGTGCAGGTTTTCGACTACTCCAAGTCAAAGATAAGAGTTCAAGGATGTTTTGTCGCTTCTGCTGCGTTCCAAGACAGAACTGCTTGTACTCTTCTGTATGTTGTATTTGAAGGCACCACTGTACTGTCCTTAGACGCCATTGTGGCACTACAGATGAATATTGAAGGTAAATCGCTTCAGTGTCTTGCATTGGCCTCCAGCACTCCTACATTGCCAGCTGAGCTACGTTCAGAGTATGAACACCTCTTTGACAAACAGCTCTGACTTGCCAAAGGATTCAAACACAAAGTTAAGGTTACTGATTCTGTTGCACGCGTTGCCAGCAAGCTCCGACGGCTGCCGTTTACCCTTCGTGAACAAGTGTCGGTTGAACTGCAGAAACTTTAAGCTCAAGACATAATCGAGCGCGTTGACGCCTCTCAGTGGGTTTCTCCTATAGTGGTTGTTTGCCAGAAGGATGGTTCAATACGAATGTGTGTTGATCTGTGAGATCCCAATAAAGCTATAATTGTTGACAGCTTTCCACTACCACAGACAGACGAGCTGCTGCACAGCTTAGCTGGCGCCAAGCGATTCTCGAACCTGGATTTGCCGTCTGCTTACAATCAACTAGAGCTCGATCCTGAGAGTCTTGATCTGACTACCTTCATCACGCACGACGGGCTTTTTCGTTTAAAGAGAGTATGTTTCGGCTTGGCTTCAGCCCCGTCAGCATTTCAAAAGATGATGCATCTCATACTGAAAGGGTGAAAAGGTGTACTTTTCTACATCGACGACATTATCGTATATGGTCGTTCTCGAGAAGACCATCTTTCAAATCTTTGCATCGTTTTGCAACGACTTTGTAAAGCGGGCCTGAAACTCAACCAGAAGTGCGTTTTTGATGTCACGGAACTAACGTTTCTGTGACATGTTGTGAACGGCAAAGGACTCTTTCCACTAGCGTCATCTATCCAAGCAATGAAAGAAGCTCCGGCGCCTTCAAACATCAATGAACTTCGTTCCCTGCTTGGTCTGGTGGGATTTTATTCCAAGTTCGTTCCCCATTTTTCGGATGTTGTGGAACCTTTACGGGCATTGCTTCGAGGCAACGAGCCATTTGCTTGGACCCCAGCTGACGAAGAGAGTTTCGTCCGTTTGTAATCACTGCAGACAACTTGCACGGTTCTACATTTCTTTGACCCGAACCTACCCGCCATCGTCACGACCGATGCCTCCGGGCATGGACTGGGCGCTCTGCTGCAACAAGATAACAAGGGGATTCTACAGACGGTTGCCTTTGCCTCCCGTTCCTTGAGCCCACAAGAGAGGAAGTACTCTGCAGGCGAACGTGAAGCCTTAGCACGTGTTTGGGCCTGTGAACATTGGCACGTGTACCTTTGGGGTCGCCCGTTTGTCTTGCGAACCGACCACAGTGCGCTTGTCACCTTGCTGTCAACCAAAGGTGTTGGACATCGGCCATTGCGAATTTCACGTTGGTCAGCGCGACTTCTTTGTTACAACTACACCGTAGAGTACCGTAAGGGAAGCGATAATGTGGTGGCTGATGCGCTCTCTCGACTGCCTTTGCAAGGAGAAACCAATGAGGTTGGCGAAGATGAGTTTGTTTGCCTTCTTTCTCCGATGGGAATGGGAATGGCATTACATTTATGTATGAAATATAGGATAAGCGTAACATGTCTTTCTCGGAAATCAGACTCGAGAAAAATTTATTTTGTTTACACTCCTAGAAAAAAGACTAAGAACGCAGGCACCTGTCTTTTTTTTTAGTTCAAACAAATTTGTGGGTTTCACGTGGCAAAACCACGATATGAGTATGAGGCACCCGGTTTAGATTTCCCCACCTGGGGCTTTTTAACGTGCACCTAAATAGAAGTACACGAGTGTTTTCCATTTGTTCCCATCGAATTCCACAACGGATTGAACCCGCAAGCTCCAGTTTAGCAGCGCAACGCCCTATATACCGGGTGTGTTCGAAATTAAGGTTTAGGGAATTTTTTAAAATCTCCTGTGGCAGTTAGCACAATTCTCATTGATGAGCTGGGTTATTCGAAGAGGCGGACATTAGTAGCACGAGAATCGAAACACCTATTAAACTTATTAACAAAATTGATTAATGAACTTCTTAGTTAATTACTTTACGAAACATATTGCAATTTACGAATTGTAGCCGGTGAGGTTGCAAATTAAACGCATCCACTTTAAATGAATTTGCAGAATGACACCAGAATGACACCGACCGCGATAAATGACCCCGTACCAATTACTCTGCATTCTGTTACGCGACTGCGGAAACTTGAATAGAATGTTGCGTTGCAGTTTTTTTTTTCAATAACAATGCTTCCCATAAATCTGAGTACCCGCCGCGGGGGCTCAGTTAGCTAAGGCGTTGCGCTGCTGAGGACGAGTTCGCGGAATCGAATCCCGGCCGCGGCGGCCGCATTTCGATGGAGGCGAAATGCAAGAAGCCCGTGTGCTTGCGTTGTAGTGGACGTTAATGAACCCCAGGTGGTCAAAATTAATCCGGAGCCCTCCACTACGGCGTGCCTTATAATCAGAACTGGTTTTGGCACGTAAAAAACCCCCAAAAAAGAAATAAACCTGAGTACAAGGTGCCGGACGGGGCAGATATACTTTACTTGTTTGAAGCGGCAAGCAGGAAGGTTACATACATATGTTTCTCCGTTTGCGTTTCGCAAGACCTACTGATGGAAAACTATATGCGGAACAATACACACGACAGATACATGCTGCTTGAAGAACGAGAAAAATATTTGTTCTCCAAAGGGAACCGTACAATAACATAGTAGAATGAAAGCCGACACTGCGGCCGCAGTGCACGGGCAATCACCGAGCGGCATTAAAAAATAAAATGAAGAGAAAGAAAGGCATTTATTCTTAAGGCATATGTACATGTCATATTCGATTATGAACACCATTTGAGAGGTCTGAACGCAAATACCAGCGCGCGAAGTAGTGCGAATGACCCTGCCGAGCAGTATCGCCAGCAGTTTCCAACGGCGCGATCTTCATGCGGCCCAATCCAGTTCGATCGCAGCGCCGCCACAGTATTTTTCCACGTCGGGCGCCTCACTGCAAAGCATGCGCCGCCCCAGCCGCTCGTCCCACTCGACCATATTCTAGTACACTCTACTCCTGACCCATTCGCGCGTTGGTCGCGTCGACTGCGCCGACCCACAATGCATTTCGCGCGAAGAAATAAAGGCGCCCGCGCCGCTTCGCCCTTGCTTCGCCGATGGCCGCAAACAGCCGTTCAAAGCGCGCGCGGGCTTGGGATCGTTCTGCGCATGCTCCGAAGATAAGAGCCAACGGCGCGCGCGTCGAGATAGCGTTTCGGCTGGCGCAGCGTAACCGGCGTAGCCTGACCGGCCGCAAACGACGCTGGCCCGCGCGCCGGAAACGTCGGACTATAAACGGGCCTTAACAATTCGACCACCAATTACCTAGTCATCCAAGTAAATTTTGTTAAGAATACAAGGAATGCATACCCTTAAAAACCTGTGCAACGAACTAAGATAAACTGCCGCCTTAAAACAACTATTCTTGCAAGATTATTTGTGACGCTCCCTCATCTATTTCAAACATAAAATCTCGCTCCAATGCTTATTTATATCTATACGGTGTCGTAAACTAGGATTTTCACAAAGTCCAGATTTTTGTTGCAGGTGTTCTTTAGAGTCTGCAATATATTCATTGGAAGCGATGTTGATAGCGCATCTAAAATCACTTGGAAAAGATTTACGATGTGTTCGTGGTGCCCAGAAAAACTGCTTCAAAAGTGGTTGTGAGGGAAAGCTAGCAACGTCACCGTAGATGTCCAAGGTATTTGAGCACGCCAGCCTGAGCTACCGCGTGCAATGCAACGATGTCAGCTGAAAGGAGCATTGTTACGAGATACCAGACTGCGGAAGAGTAAAGCAGCAATATTGGTTTCTTATTGGGGTAGGGACTGAATGATAGTCGGCGGCAGACATTCTCATGTCACCGAAAATTCCCGGTCAGAAGGTGACGGATTTGCGGGGAGATCTCCATGTGGATGTAATATTTGATGTAGACTTCATGGATGATGTCCTGCAGCGTAGACAAGTCCACAGCACGCTCCATTGTTGCTGGTGTTGTAGGGGTACTTAGGACGTCTCCGAGGTCTACAGCCACGATTGGGCCTTGCCAGTGTCCCGAGCTTCGTGGCCGGGCTCTCCGCACTCCCATCGTCAGAGCGTAGCTCACGAAGTGACCTTACAGACCGAGAGCCACGGTGATAATCCTACTTCGCCGCTTCTCCCTCGCGGATAACACGTCGGTTCGAGTGCCTCGAGCACTCGCGCAGTTTCGAACGCTCCGCGATCTTCTTCTACTTCGTTCTCGTGTGACGCCGGCATCTGAGTCATGACACTGTTCACCTGCTATTCTGCTCATATCGAGTGGTTAATCAAATTACAATCCATCCGATTATTTTGGTCGTCACAGGGCACAGCTTCTCAAGCGAGGTTATTAGTCTGTTAAAAGATTACAACGATGCCATGAACGGTCGTGAAGGAGCCAGGGACATAAATCTGAAAGGTGCCCACTTTAGAAACTGTTGTCGTCGTTCTAACGCGTAAGAATTTCAAAATAATTGTCAAGAATATTGAAATATCAATACTGGCCCTAGATGGGCTGTAGGCAGTCCAGTTCCGTACTAATATGGGGATGGTGAAGCCAGGATCTGGGGACATGGCTTATTGCACTTCATGTAATCCTATTCAGTTATAGGGGTATCGGAGGCGTGCTTTATGCATAACTTTGGGAATCACCACTGCATAGCACGCGTAGTTCCTGAGCGTAGCTAAAAACAGACTTCATGCTATAAAGGCTGACGGTTTCGGTTATGCCTGAAATTCAACATTACGGTTCGATATTTGCACAGCCTTGTGGTGTCACATCCTCACCGCGCCGGCGTTTTGAGACAATTACACGCTGCCAAGACATTTTTGCAACTTCGCTGCAAAAGGTGGCCTACTCGATGTGTCCTATGTGTCGGTCCCCTGTATTCTTCGAACAGCCGTCTGATAGCTATAAAAGAACGTAAATCATTCTTCTAGTTCTGAGCTACGCAAATAAGCCTTACTGCGCAAATGTGCACATATACCAGGACTGCTGATTGGCAATGTCACACTGGTAAGGATCCCTCTTGCAAATTCGTATTGCAGTTTGGGTCACACAAGTAATAACTACGCTCTTTTGTTACTGCGGGGAAACTAGACGTAGATTAAGGCATCTACAGCGCCAAACGTATATTAAATCGTTTCTAATACTACAAATGTGGAAAGACTACCCTAGGTTGTTGCATAAATGCACATACATGTACTCATTGAGTGTAACGGCACCTATTTCAGAGCCAGCAATAACGTGTTTGACTGAAAGAAAAGTAATACTGGTCGCGACAAGTAAGATTACGCACTTATAACAGCAATCTTCAATGAGACTAATGTCTCATTGGAAGGTACGAGAAATATCGTGCTTTGAAATAACCCAATAAATTAAGTAATTATCACCTAAAATGAAATTTGAGAAGAGGAGTCACTGGGATAGTGAAGAATGCATAGTGAGAAGAGTAGAGATCCCAGGACATCATGCGCGCGCACAATAACGGCAGATCAAGGAGACGAGAATCTGCTAGCATAAACGGACTGCTGACGGTTTGTGAGGAAGAATATATACTTCGTTACTGTAAACATAATTTTATTAAACAAGACACTCGAGGCGTGTTCGTACTGCCAGCATCACCGATGCCAACGTCCTGCTAACCAGGAAATGAGACGTGTGCGGCCCGAGTGTGGAATATTCAGGTCTCCTAGTATATGCAGTACGTTTCGCTGCATAAGCGATGCCGGTATGGATACGCTGCCTCATGCTCCGCTCTGTTGGCGCAAAGCGGAAGGGTGCATCTTCCTGCGCATCCCTGGCTGCGGCCAGAGTTGGAGCAGTTTAGCTACGGGGGTTAGCGTTGTGCGCACAGATATTAGCGTTATTGGTAATAGGGGTACTATATTGTAGCCTTCGCGAAATCTCCGCGAACATTGAGAAAATGTAATTGTCAATGCGAAGTACACTTCGTTCACTGAACCTTCACGGAATTGTAAGAGTTGTTTGTTTTCGACTACATGTGCACTATACCTTCTTTGACTCCAGGCTGTCATAAGTTCGCCCGCTGAGAATGTATTGCATTTACTTGTTTTGAAATGTGCGTCATATGAGATGCCTCCGGCGACCATATTATTTCTTGGAATTTGACGCTACCGAAGACACGAAAGTATGAATCAAAGACGATGACGACGTACGAAAACATAGGACACTTGTGTTCTTGTAGACATTTGCTCTGGCATACAATTTATTTATTGCCTTACCATTCTTTCGATGCTTCTCGCAATTTCCGAAGGCTATCTATCAATAACCTATGTTGGCACCTCACCGTTTTTCCTCCTACCAGGGTCAATGAGTAGTCCATTATTGAATGGCTACCAAATCGGGCTGTTATGCTGAGGTAACAAGGTTCGAAACCAATCATTCACCAACGTGGGTTTTTGAGTATGTGGAAATGTTTACATACGTGCTGCTTTTCGACGAAGGTCCTTCACGCCGACAAGGCCCACTGTAGAAGCGGGTCGGGTAGGCACTGCTATTCGAACAAACTCTTTGACGCCGATTTGAAACACTGGGTATGTGTCACTCAGTCTACCCTGGTATTCAATGGACCTCTTTATTACTAACTTGGGTCGCGATGTATGTAGCAGAACTGATAGTTGGGCGTGTTGGTACGTATTCATATGCAAATAGCTGGTGCAGAGAGCTGGTATATTTACGTTCTGTTTCTTTCCGAAAATAAACAGTTGTGAATAACTGCTCACGTGTCCCCCTTCACTGTGTCATTGTCTATTTTGCGCGCTAAATATTTCACTATGAACGCTGTGTATGCGCCAGTGGGTGTGATCCGCTCCGCACTAAACATTTTGTACGCTAACTTGGGTAACTGATCATATACCACTGTGAATGGGCCGCTCTACAAAGACGAAATATATCCCTCAGATTTCTAAATGCTGAGTGTAATCCAGCCCACGTTATAAAGGTTCCTTAAGAACCGCAACCTGACGCATTGGCAAGCTGCGCCACCTTTGCCCTGTTTTTTTTTTTTTTTTTGCTTCTTGCAGGGATCTCCGTTCACGCCAACGCTTTAGTGAGCCGCTCTTCGATGAGCCTTTCTCAAACTTGTG
The DNA here is from genome assembly GCF_013339745.2 of Dermacentor silvarum. Classification (NCBI taxonomy): domain Eukaryota; kingdom Metazoa; phylum Arthropoda; class Arachnida; order Ixodida; family Ixodidae; genus Dermacentor; species Dermacentor silvarum. The sequence continues at coordinate 149,596,305 of NC_051157.2, forward strand.
ACTGCTTATGCGCCACTGAGTGTCAGGCAACGCAGGGGAACAATTGTCAGCATTAGCAGGCACCGGAACGCCATGCTTCTCGTCTCGGAGGCCAACCCCGGATCTCTCGGCTTCAGTACTATACGGCACAGAGTGTCCAGGAAGCAGCGTGACAGAGGATAACGGTTGCCGCATTACGCATGTCTCACTGTTCGCATGCACTGGCGCCCCATGCATTTCCGAGTCAGGCTCAGGCTTCGTGGTAATGGTGCTTTTTTACGCCGACTGCTTCAATGGAAGCACGAAGGGGAATCCCGATCCAGTACATGCGTCATATATAGCTCGTTTCATTGGTGGCAAAATGGCTGTGCTGCGTTGTTTATTTATTGCTTTACGCATTACCGTCGACAGTCATAATGAGGTATATTCTGCTGCCTTTTGTAGTGCTTCCTTTTGTTGGGGTTTTTTATGTTTGTTCGCAACATTTGGGCATACCGTAGTCAAGCATATAGAGTATCATTGAAGGGTACCCGTAGAGTGGTACTAAGATATTTTTATTAGTATTAAACTGTAATTCGGAAATTATAATTGCACGTCTTGTTTTTTTCCTTATGGGTTACGTTTTGTACAAAGTCTAGCATCAATGCTGCTAGTGATTTCAAGGAAGGCGAGTGTAGTTCTTTAAAGAAATGTCAGAAGGAGTACGACCACGTAATCACATATCCGGTAATTTGCCCTTCGCTGCGAACTCACATGTTAAAGTCGCCAGCTCTCTATGGACGTTGCATGCCTAAAGAAACTTTTGCTGGGTGCTGAAAGATAATTTAGGATAGCCTGCCTGTCTAAACAATTTACGCGACGTGCATTGCTTGATGTTCCAAGGAAAGAACCTTAAAATGTGAGAGGCAACGCGTGGCAGGGCTTAGAGTTATCGCCTTCTCCGAAGTGATTTATTCTCGATGCATGAATTTCTTTTATTTCATTTTAACGCCTTCTGCTAGTTGATGAATAATATATACTTATTCTATTTAGCAGTGCGCGATTCCTAGGAAAATTTTAGAGAGAGGCATATTTTAACTCTTATCACGCGACTGAACTTTGCAGAATAAGTACCTCAGGATATACCCGTATGCCGTTTTCCCAGAACCACATCTGTTTTAAAGCACGGATACACTTGAACAGTTTCTAATCCTCCCACTAGTGTCGACGATGTAAACTCAAAATATACATGTGACAAAACAGAGCAGACATCAAAAAGGCGAAAGCTTGCACTAGGCCGCACAAAGCTCAAGATACAGCGAAGATGGCCAAAATGCTGACACCCCGTTCCACCGCGTTGCAATGCTGACAACGCGTTCTAGCAGACCCGCTCCGTGAATGCGTGTATCTCTCTCCCTCGGTTGGACTTACGGCCGTCACTGCGCGTTGCATAGCGCAGCTCGCAACACCGACACCGCGGTTCACGTCGTTGCAATACCGACAACGCGTTGCAGCAGACCCGCTCCGTGAATGCGTCTCTCTCTCTCTCTATCTCGTCCTCATTTTCTTTATCTCTCTCCGAAGCATAACGCGCAAAACCACTTCTTCACCTCGCAGAGCATTGGCACGAGCGCGTGCGAACGCGCCAGCTGTGGACGAAGACGACGACGCTCGAACGCAGTCATATGGTTCGCATAAATGCATCTTCTGCAAGAATGGCTGTATAGCCTACTTTATAGCTTAGTGGTTACGACGCGCTCGCCTTCGGACCGTGGGTACGCGGGTTAAAATCACGCCTCGGCAAGAGAGTTTCTTTTCTTTTATTTCTTTCTTAATTGCTGCTGGTGATAGTTACTTGATACGAACCACAAATTACAGCTGGCTAAAACAGCTTCGCTGTTAAGAATACAGTGTTGGCGTATTTGCCTAAACAAATGATATGTAAAATGTCAACTGTAACATGGCAGAAGGGTGCCACATCCTTATTTCATCATATATATATATAGCTATCTTATAGTGGAGTCGCGGGCGACACAGTTCAGTAAATCTCGAATTCTTAGTGAATAACTTATTTCCCTGTTCAGTGATGTAGGTAATATCAATACGCAATGTTTCTTCCGTACTCAACAGTCCTCCTCTCGATTGAAGTGAAATTATGTTTTTATTGCCAGTTTTGTCAGGAGGTTGTAATGCAGCTGTAATCGGAATTGCAGCCGTCGTCACGCAGTCGCTGTTATCATTGCTGCATTTTGATCTGATTATCCTCATCCCATCGTAACCGGAATAGTTTTGATGTTTTAGTTAACACCTCCAGCCCGCGAACGCGGTTCTCTCTTCCTCTACGGGAGGTCTTTAACGCCGTTGAAGGGTTTAGCAAAGCTATGCGTACCATGGCAGTCAATTATTTATGGTAATTTTTTACTTCGTGTTTGCGCAGCACATGAGGGCGAAAGCCTTTAATGGCTCATACCCCCGATGCCCTTGAAAAAAAGTGCGTCATCTGGTCCAGTAGTACAAAAATTGTCATCAACAGCAATGGCTCATCTCTCTCGGAATGCAGAGACTTACTAACACTCGGCAAATGGAAGCGAACAGTGCATACATTCATTGTAATGACGCATACAACGTATAGAAACGCATCGTCTAGTCGAGTTGTTGAAAAAAAGTTAGAAAACCTGACCTTTTCAATTGCTCATTGCCCCGTAAGCAAGCAAAAATTTAATTGGCCCCCGTAAAGCTGATGCCGGAAGCGCCCAGCAAAGTGAAGCGAAAACCGCATACACTTATTAAAATCACCCACACAACGCGCAGAACAGCGTACGTTTCAATCCCCTGCTTAGAGGATGAAACCTAAAGTCGCAGAGAGCCCTCGTTGGCGGTAGTAGGACTCCGCTATACGAGCGCGCGAAGCCGCAGGTAAGCGTCGGAAGCGAGCCGAAGAAGCCGAACTGCGAAAGCAGCAACGAGGCGGTGCGAGATGGCGCATTACCAAGTGTGCGGCAGGCTTTCGCCTTCACGTGTTACAGGATAGTAACCTGCTGCCGAACTTTTCAAATATTTCAAAAGTGGCAGGAATAAAATGACGCACGAAGGATTCGTTGGTGCTTTTATGTAATGTGTAAAATATGTGTCCAAATCATAGAATGACGCATGTAGCTTTGCAAAGTCATTAGATCTCTTCAACTACACATGCGCTTAAAAACAAAAGTAAGTTTCGAATACCTGAGTACGAAAATCTCTGGTTCCTTGTCAAGTCATGCGAAAACTTGCTTCATCAAATATATTTCTCCAATGCTAAATAGGGGAAGTGTTCGTAGATGGAATAAGATAAAGTTGGGAGGAGTGATAGAATTGGAATTGCAGAAGGACTTGGTGTTGGGCAAGCTGGTGTTTGCTGAATGACGTATTGTAGCGCAAGGGCACAAATACACAAAAGGTACACAGACACACGTCACAGCGCCTGCGACGTGTACTTGTGCGTTATTTGTGTATTTGTGCCTTTGCGCTAATATATGTCGCACAGTTAGTATTGTCGCTTTTCTGGATACACAAATGTGCGGGAATACGTGGCGCACATCTCACATCCCTTGACCCGTGGCACCGTACGTTGTTGTGGTTGTTGATGATGATGATCATGATTGTTTATTGGAATCTTCAAAACGGGCTGGTGACAAATAGTTACCTAGCCTGCTTGAGTGAGCCAGGTCCAGTTACATACAACATGCAATTGCTATATTCAACTTACATGTCGGGCCAGCGCCTCCTCTATTTTTATTGCGATAGCAATTATATGGACACTTCAACCGGATTTCTACCGTCGGCGTCGCCGTCGCCGTGAGGTTTCGTATAGATAAAATCTTCACCGCGCGCCGTATGCCCGAGCGGAAGCGTGCTGGGACGCGCGCTATCACGGAGAGCGAACGCACTCAATCTCCCACGCGCAAGCAACGAAGCGGGAAGCCAGCGCCGGAGGGAGCGGGGGGGGGGAGGGGGCACTTCTACTGTGCCAACAACCGCGCTCGTCGCTCGACCGCACGGTCTCTTATCTGTCCCACGCGCAAGCAAGGAAGCCGGAAGCCAGCGCCGGAGGGAGCGGGGGGGGGGGGGGGGAGCGCACCGTCTCTTATCTCCACACGGCTCTGACCTTTATGCACTGTGCGTTCGCCGCTCAGTTTCTGTTGAAGCGATAGACCGCACGTACCTTCGCCCGCTGCTGCGGCGTATATATGCGCTTGCTGCCAGCGTTTTGACAGTCGTTGTCTGCAGTCATTCAGTGTGATCTATTCATGTTTGTTTGTGCGCGCTCACACCACGCTTGTTCATTCAGTTAGTAATAGTCGGGCCACATTTTCCAACGCACGCTACACATGTAATGCTGCCCGGATCGGCAGTGCAGCGCTACAGGTGTGTCCCTTCGCACGCGCGCTGCCCACGGGAAGCGCTTCTCATCAACACCACCGTTTCACACGCGCCTTCTCGTGGTCATCGAGTCTCTCTTCATGTCGGTCTACTTACGCCGCAGCACACCTGCTTACTTAATCAGCTCATGTTTACTACAATTCATATTGTTACCAAAGCCGCTCACCTTACTTCGTATGACATTGCTGTGTTGCTATCGCATTCATTGCTTCGCCCTTAGGGCGAAACTGTGACATTTTTTTCAATGCCAGTGCAATCGCCCGCTCCGCAGTGGGAGCCACTGGTCCGTCTTTGTTTAGTGAGTTGCCGCGATGTTACGCTACCCAGAGGGTACGACTAAAGCCTCTGGTAAGACTGCTTGCGTCACGCGTGTGTCTGAGCCACTGAGCGCGCGCCGCTGCCGTTGCAGACGAGATGTGGTACACGCTTCACGCCTCTGTCAGGATTACTTTCTCCACCTTCCGTCGTGAGGCGCCACCCAGAGGGTACTTTCCCCCACGACCGTAAAGCAGGCGCGAGCGCTAGCCGACGGGAGAGAGTAGGATAGGGTAATTGGAGAGGGTGGTGAACCGTTGGATCGACCCCATCTGGCTGGCATTGAAAAAAATAGAGGAGGTGCTGGTCGGGCACGCTGGATTTGCAGGTGCCTTATCTAGATGGCGCCACCATACTGACGAGGCGCTGGTCATCTGCGCCTACGCGCCCGCCTTAGGCGTGTTAATAGGGCATTTTTCCGCTGCCGGTTAGCAAGCGCTTGCGTGGCTCAGTGGTAAAGTATCCTACTCCCGCGCAGCGGGCCTGGGTTCGATCTCGGCGGGGACCGGGTACTTTTTTTCCCATTTCCGGCGATAGCGGTTACCGTCACCAGCGGCGGCGGCGGCGGCGGCGGCGGTGGACACCATCGCGAACCGAAACGGCAATTGGATCGAGCCCATAACAACTTATGCTGTAAAAAATACGATGACGACACACGGAGCACGTTGACTGTGCGCGAGGTGGGGAATCGGCGGTTGCAAGACCGAATGCCAGCGGCGTTTGATCCTGCTCCCGCCTGATTTAGATGGCTCTGTTAGAATATTGCTACACGCGTGTGTATTTGATTGTTTGAACGAGGCGCGCTGACGCCATCACTCGAGAAAAGAGGAGCAAGAATGGACTGGGCTCGGGCCTTGAGTCTAACCAGTGAGCGCTGTAACCGGTGTTGTAAATATAATCTGCAAATAGTTGCTCGTCTAATTGACTCGTCCTTCGCGTAACAATATAATTTGTGGACACCAGTCAATTATGTCTGTCTGGATTTTCCTCGCCCACAAATTGGTGACTCAGGGCTTCTCGTCACTTGCCTCAGCCGCATCGCTAGGCCTTCCACCGCCAGGAAGTCGAGCTCCACTGTCTTCACAGGCTGCCTTCTATCCAGTAAGTCTTGGCCTCAGATTCCTCAGATGAAATACCGTCATCAGTGCCATCAGCACACACGCCGGAATGGACCGGAACACGTGTTTCTTTTTCAAGGCCATTGGGGTTATGAGTTACAGCTTTCGCCTTAATATGTGGCCCAGATACCAAGTAAGAAACCACCATAAGTTATTGACTACTGAGGTGCGCATAGCCTTGCTAAACCCTTCAAAGCTGTTGAAAACCTGCTGTAGAGGGAGAGAGAACCGCTTTCAAGGGCTGTAGCGATACGCTCAAATCTCAAAATTATTCCGATTACAGGTTACTTTACAGTCCTCCTCAGAAAAATAAAAATCAAAAACTAATTTTACTTCTGTCGAGAGCAGGACTGTTGAGTACGGAAGAAACAACGCGTGTTGACATTACGTAGATCACTAACCAGGGAAATAAGTTATTCACTAAGAATTCATGTTTTACCAGATGATATCGCCTATGACTACACACTAAGACAAATAAACAATGAAATAAGAAGCTCCAACCTCCTGACATTTTACAGTTCACATTTAACATATTGTGAAGAAGCCGTGCCTCCGTCCAGCAGCATCGCCAACGCTCACAACGCACTGCTCGCGCTGATGGTCACTGGTGTCTTTCGAAATGGTGCCCCAGGATACTTCGCCTTTCCTTGAACTCGTAGCGTTCTTGAAGAACACCGTCAATAAATGTGTTATCAATTGGTGCAGGTTGCTAGTTTTCCCGCCTTGCCTGAACCCTGGAGGATCGCGCCCGCACGCCTCCGCCCGTCATGCCCGACAACACTGACCCGCCGGTGCCTTCGCCCCAGTCCGTCATCTGAAGCTGGGTCACTCACCAACGTGACCCGAAGGTGTTCAGTGAAACAGGTCACACAGACGTGGTATGAAGCTTGCGGAGGGTAGATGCCTGTGCTCTAGAGAGCTTCGCGTGAGGAAAGGGGAAGACCCTCCTGCCCAACTCGTAATGTTTGATGATCTCATTAAAAGTGAGGAGAACGTCCCTAAAAACCGCTAGATTGGAGTCCGAAGATCCCCCAGGGTGCCCAGCGCGGTAACTTCGCGCGCTCGGGTGTGGGCGATCTCGCTCAAGTTGGCTATGGAGGCCAGATGTGATCCGAGGAGAGCCGGAAACCAGATGATCGGGTGAGGGTAAATATCCTTACGACCTAAAATACGAGTTACTTCAGCTGATACCGATCTGGACGCAAGGGCGCTGACCACCGCTAGGGAGTCTGTGTAGATCTGTTGCTCAGAATCGTCAAGGAGAGCGAGGGAAACAGCTACATGCTCGGCCTTATAGCGGGGATAGCGTTCCTGATAGAAGCATAATGGAGAACAGAACCTGTGTGATCAACCGTGATGGCCGAGAAGTTGGCCGATCGACCATACTACACCGCGTCTACAAAGCATCCAGAATGCGGGTTTGCACAAACGTCTTTGAGCAGGGCTTCACCCCTGGCCCTCCGTCTCCCCGCATGGTGCTGCGGGCGCACGTTGCGAGCAAAACGAGAGACCGTAATGCAAGCCGTTGCTCCTTAGTGAGATTATGTTTGCGTTCCTCTTCTAGAGCTGGACTACATCCTAGGACGGCCAGGATGCTCCTGCCCGAGGTGGAGGAGGAGAGCTGGCGATCTGAGCCGTATGCTGTGCCTCGACTATCTGTTCTGACGTGTTGTGAATACCCAGTTCCATGAGGCGTTCCGTGCTACTACTCGAAGCGTTCCGTGCTACTGCTCGAAGCGTTCCGTGCTACTGCTAGTGCAAATGTCTCCAAGAACACAAGCGTCCTATGTTTCCGTACGTTGTCATCGTCTTTGATTTATTACTTTAGCGTGTTCAGTAGCATCAAATTCCAAGAAAGTATGCGTTCGTAGGAGGCATCTCATATGACGCACATTTCCAAACAAATAAATTAAATACATTCCCTCAATGGTTGAACTTATGACAGCCTGGCCTCATAGAAGGTCGTGCGCATATAGTTTAAAACAAATGGCGCTCAAAATTCAGTGAAGGCGCAATGAACTAAGTGTACTTCGCATTGACAATTATATTTTCACAGTGTTTTTAAAGATCTTCGCTAACACTAGAATATAGTACACCTATTAGCAATAACGCAAATATCTGTGCGCACAACGCTAACCCCCTTAGCGGATAACAGATCCCGGCTGTTTTCTTTGCCCCAACAGAGCGGATTATGAGGGAGCGTATCCGTAGCGTCATCGCTTATGCAGCAAAACGTACTTTGTATATTTGGTGACCGAATGTTCCACACTCGGGCCATATATATGCGTCGTCAATATCAGATTAGAAGGTCGTTGGCTTCGGTGATGCTGACAACACGAACACGCCTCGAGTGTCTTGCTCATTAAAGATACTTTTATTGCGATAGCAATTATATGGACACTCAAAAGCAGATTTCTGCCGTCGGCGTCGCCGTCGCCGTGAGGTTCCGTATGACGTCAATGGAGATGAAATCGTGGCCGCGCGATGATGATGATGATAAGTGGTTCTTGAGGGAAAGGGAAAGGTTGGCGCTATCTTCTGCAGCCCTTGAGGGAGCACGGATGATAAGTGGTTCTTGAGGGAAAGGGAAAGGTAGGCGCTATCTTCTGCAGCCCTTGAGGGAGCACGGCTCAGCGCCAATTAGCGCCGCCGAACGCTGTATGTGCGAGTGAAAGGGCGCGAGGGACGCGCTCTTTCACGGGGAGTGAACGCACGGCGGAGAACAAACGCGCGTTCTGCGCCGTGCTTCCTTAAGGGCTGCAGAAGTAGGCGTCTCTTTCCTCCTTTACAATCACCATATATGTAGAGCAAACGCGCCTTCTTCCGATGCGCGAGAGGCCGTGGGGGAGGGGGGGAAGGGGGAGGGAAGGGAGGCGACGTTTAGCTGCGGCACCAAGTGCCTATTTATATCAGAGGCTCCGGCAACAGTCACCAACGCCGCACGCATTTTGAGCGAACGCGGGCAAAATGCCGACGGCGTCGACAACAGTTCGGCGCGTTGCCGGTGCTGCTGCATGTCCAAGTTTATACAGCTGATAAAGCTAATATCATTACTCCGTATATCTCTCTACAAATTTGCTATCGCAATTGATGCTTCACCTTTCAGGTGAAACTGCGACAACTTTTTTAATGACGAATTAAATAACCTTCCTCAGCCCAGTCAAAAAATCCGTCAAAGCGTTCTTGTCGGAACGACAGCATTCTTGTCGGCAACGACAAGATTCTTGTTTGCAACGACAGAATTCCTGTTTGCTGCATTCCGACACCGACAGCAATGCTGTTTGCAACGACAGCATGTCTGTTTGCAGCCTTCCGACACCGACAGCAATGCTGTTTGCAACGACAGCATGCCTGTTTGCTGACTTCCGACACCGACAGCAATGCTGTTTGCAACGACAGCATGCCTGTTTGCTGCCTTCCGACACCGACAGCAATGCTGTTTGCAACGACAGCATTCCTGTTTGCTGCCTTCCGACATCGACAGCAATGCTGTTTGCAACGACAGCAAGCCTGTTTGCTGCCTTACAACACCGACAGCAATGCTGTGTGCACGATTGACTAGCAGATCGACACTAACGACGGAGCCCCAATATGGCGCCCGCGATTAGATGGGCACTGCGAAATGCGTCGCGGCGTCGACGCATGTTAGCTAATGCACGCATTTATGAAGGCACGAGGCGGCACCACACCACAGGTATTCGATAAAGTGTATCTTCATGAAAGATCGATGCAAGTAGATTGGTATGGTGAGCCATCAATGAAGTAGGAAAGACGTCGCGATGAGTTGCCAAGGAAGCCCTCTCTTCTGCATGGCTCCGGCATTATTTGTAAACGCTGAAAACAGTCGTCCACGCGTGTCAGCTGCGTGAAGGCAAGAGCGAGTCTACTACGGGTGCATGCGCACATGACCAAAGTTGCCTTCTCAGTTGGCCTACATGCCGGCGTATTTCTGAAGCTGCGCGCTGCAACTACATGCGAGCACCGGTACAGACTATATAGACAGTTTTAGAAGAACGCTGTTTACGCTCCGCGCCGCTCAGATTTCATGCTCCGAGATACTGCAGGGAACTGCGTAGATTTCGCATTTGATAAGCGCGTCTTGCCGAGACGCGAGCGACGCGCTATCAACTCGGCTGCAAAACGACGACGAGGCCAAGTAGTCACCGCTATCACGCTCCGCTCAGTCGGCTTTGTAGCGGAGCGAGGGATGCGGTCTTCGTTCCGCTGCCGGTATGAGCGTCGTGCGCAAGCGCAATTATATCGTCCCCGCTAAGCGGTTGTGTGGCATTTGCTAGCATATGCCGGTCTGAGCGGGGCGGACAGCAAGCGCTCAGCTAAAACAGCTGATCGTATGCGCGCTCGATGTTATCGGAAGCGTATCAATGTTTCGTTCGGTGCAAGTCGATCACCGCAGGGAGATTGTATTATGCTTAATTTTGACTTCGTGCGTAGCTCTCGTGCCCAGTCTGCGTGTACGGTGGCAGCGCATTCAAGCTATTTTACACATATCTTTTTTTGTGTATGGATATTCCCCCTCTTGTAAGAATGAATACAAATTTAATTTCATTTTTTATCATATAATAAATCAATCACTTTATTGTTGTATCATAGGTTAATTACACCAGGGTCTCAATGTACAAGACTGCAACACGTAGAAGCAGCTGTAGAAAGCCTCACACAACACTGCCCAAATGTTTGCTGCTGGAACAGCATAGATTTATGCCATGCATGTTCCTCGTTCATTACAGACATGCAAAAGTTTGACCACATTGCACAAAAGCAAATGCATAGGAAAAAAGTGCTTGCAAAATGACAATGTCACTTCCTAGCACTGCGCACAATAGCCACCAAGTGAATCACAGTGCTAAGACTTGCATGACTTAGTATTACAACCATACATACTTGCAATAAAAGTTCCCTTTGTGCTAGTGTGCAAGATACGGTTGACGGCACCATGAAAAAACAAACCAAAAAAAATGTGTAGTATACAGGAAGCGAACATTAAAATAACTGACTAACAGAAGTGAATTTGGATCGCTGCTACAGTCCCCTTTTTAACACTACAAACGCTTCTAATAAGAGTCAACCCTCTTGGTTTTCTGCCATGTATGTTCTAAGCAAGTCGATGCTCACAAATGCATGTTACAAAAATGAAGCAGTACTATTTTCTTAATATTTATTTTTTAATATTCTCCCTCACTGTCATTTACACAGCATCCAGTCATGACCTATTAACCTTTCATACCACAACAGCAACAAAACTGACAAAAGGCATCTTGAATTTTCTGTCAAGCAGCTGCTTTTGTCCACCAATGCAACAAAGCTATGCTGTCTTTGCCAAGGATGAGAGCACAAGTGGCACGTGGTTAGCAACCAATGAGTAGAGCAACCAGTAGACACAATGCAAGAGCTAAGGTCACTTACCCTTTCACACCGTTCCTTTCACACTGCGGTCAAACGCCAGCTGCACATTCAGCCCAAAGCAAGAACAAAACCTATACAAACTGCCACAGGGACACAGTGTAGAGAGCACTCACCGTCGGACAAGCAGTTTTCCTTTTGAAACTTCGGAGAGAACACTATCTGGACAGAGGGAACAGTTTTGAGAAAGCTAGGGCACAGATTGCGGCTCATTAAAGGTCCTAACAGGTTAGTACGACAACAATGCGATCACATCAAGCCCAGCACTTTGAGACACAACATAGAAGATTGAGCGATATAGGATAACAGCTGTACGCTAACCATGAGCAGCGTGCCACTCCCATGTACATTTGGGATACGAGCAGATAACCCCACGTCATTGGAAGCCGCTCAGGCACACTGGAGCCTCTCAGGAAGCTGGAACACCAGTGACCGAGCTAGACATCGGTACTGTCCCTTACCCTGCAATTGTGGATACAGAGCGGAACACGACTGCAGCGTCATGACCACAGTGGGAAAATGACGCCCTCGAAATCACTACGGCGACTCCATCCGAGAAGGGAGGGAAGTGTGTACAAGCAATGCACCACCACTCCTCAGTTGGAGGAAGCTTCACCAGTGCAGCAGAAACGGGAAGCGACCCCAGCCCGAGTCAAGTTCCAAGAATCCCGTGAGGATCTGTGAAGTGTCAAATCCTTGAAAACCACCAACTGATGCTTCAACTGTGGAACAGATGTATCTCTCTTAAGGGACACTGAATACTATCATTCACAAACACCTGATGTTCCGAAATGTCAGTGAATACTGGATTTCAAGACAACTGGCAGTCTTCGATTGGCACAGTAGACTGCAAACTAGCCTAAAGCTTGAAGAATGTTGTGACAGGAAAGGTTTTGTGACAGGTTTATTTGCCAGGTCATCACCTATGACAAGATGTGGGTGAATCATTTATAAAAGTTACACTTGCCTAAACAATGAACACATATGGAAGCTTCCCAACACAAGAAGTTTCGAGCAACTCGATCGGCAGGTGAACTCATGGTCATCGGTTTTTGAGTGGATAGATGTAGCATCATCTTGATTTCCTCCCTAGCAGTGAGACTAGCTGAGCAAGTACACGAGTAGTGAGCAAGTACAGCTGTGAGGTTCTCCAACGTGTAGACAGTGCACTTAGGAAGAAATGGCCCTGCTTAAATACCATGGGGGTTCTCTTCATCCAGGAAAATATGTGTGCACATACAGTGCACCACACAATGGGCACTTTACAAATAATCTTGGATGAGAGGTGCTGCCGCATCTGCTATAAAAGCCCAACTTCACTCCAAGACTCATTTCTTTGGGCCACTAGGATAATGAAATACAGTAGGCTGTCCATGCATGGCTGCAACATAAAAGAAATCTTTCTACACTGCTGGCATCCTTGTACTGCCAAAATGAAAAGGGATTACCTCGAAAAATGAGATCACTTCCATGCATGTAAACATGTTTCATAATCCTAAAAAATAAAAAGTCCAAGCTTGACTTGAGCACCTCTCATGCGCTCACCAACAGAATTAGATCAACTGATGCATTAGTCTTCATGACTTGATGAATTAGTTTGAGCTTCAGTCCACTGCAACACTTTTGGTGATAGCCATGCACTTCGCTTAGACATAAAGCAGTTGCCCCAGATAGATGGATCATAATTTTTCAGTTACAAGCCTATATTTTGAAGAAAGTACATACGGTTAAATTATAGCAGCCTGCTACAGTTCGACGGATGACACAATTCAGAATTCATAAATACAACTACTCTACCTTAATATTGACTCTATAAATCACTTTCCAGAGTCAATTGTACCTGCAATCCTGAAATATGAAATAAACATTCAAATTCCGATTAGTTCTTTTCCACCTTATTAAGTAACTCACACAAATATGATACGTTGCCAACAGAAAACACACTGCAATGTTATATCGCCAACACAATACAAGACGTGGTTCTCAGATAGGAGGCGGATGACGGCGGCACATCAAATGCACCGGGTGCAGTGAGCAGCTCCTGGCAGTGAAAATACATAGTACCCGAAACAACATAAATGGCTGAGATATAACAGTACATGCCATCGGACATTTTTACATAGGAAGAGCACGTTTTTCTTGGAACAGAGTACTCAGAACTGTGAAGACAATCGGGCCAACCTGGCACCTCAAATACTTGCACATTTGTGGGAGGGTACCAAATCATGATACGAAAAGCCTTTTCACATTTTGTGGAATATCATGAATTGGTCGTGCTTGTCCAAGAGCACATGTTTGAAAGCACCTCTTAAACGTGTTCTCCAGCTCTTTCTTTGCGGACAACAGACAAGGCGAAAGTTCCACTTGTGCTGAAGCAGTCCGGTGGGCCTGGTGCATGATGCACCGTTCAGCAATTTGAACAGGCACATGCTTGGCAGCTGTTTCAAGCTGGAGTGCCTTACCAATGCCATCTTCAAATGGAAACGTTGAGGTACCCCAAAGAGGGATAAAACATCTGTGCGCACTTTGAAAGATGCAACAACTAATGCATGTTAAATGTCATTGCACTTTCTCCGTACAGCTTTGCAATCTGCTGAACAAATGCTAAGAGCAAGTTTTCAGCGGCACAGATTTGAGCTTCTGTGACAATATCTTTCAACAAAAAAAGACTGCTTGTGTAAGTAGCACAAAATGCGCCACGTATGCTCGAGGAAGTATGCATCATGACAGACAATACTACAATAAAAGCCGAGAGCGCCATTCAGCAGCTTTCCAATATGACCGATCTGACAAGGGCCGTCCCGACCTTGACAAAATTATGGGTGGCCTTACTGAACGTAATCTTGCATCCACAATTAAACTTCAAGTGCCTGCCTATGTACCACGAAGAACCAGTACATGATAGCCACAATTCAATCACTTTCTTTGTCATGCCTTCCCAAACACAATGCACATAGTCAGGTGGCAGCCCTCAAACAAGATCAAGGCCTTGCAACTTGATAAGAGTTGATGGTCCCTTGAGGCCACAAACAGGTTCCTTAAGCTGAGCTGTTTGAACCATTCCTTTGAGCCCACCACTGTGTGTCCTGTCAGGTGCATTCTGGCTGTTGAAAGGGTACTTCATTGTGTCTGCAGCCAAAGCATCAATTGTACTAAACATCAGGATGATATCTGCATTTAGAATGTTCAGATGGACACTGCAGTGAAAATATGCAAGGTTTTAAAACACTTCCAGTAGTCAAACATTTCACAAATGGCCCTCATGCAAAATTGATGGCATCTCTCGACAGCACAGCACAAGTGGGGAAAAGGCGCCATGTTGCAAGACTGCACCCACCGCAAAGAGAAAGAACCTGCCTAGGACTGTCCAAGACCTGCAGTTTGCATGAGCAATGCAAAATATTCCTAACATTCCTAGGGTTCATCTTTTACCGCGACAAAAAGGGCAGCGAAAGAGAAATTTCAGATACCAGCTAGAAACGAAGGACACATATTTTTTTCTTGTGCATATATGCCACAAAACAACCAACATGAGCAGCATTTTATCACAGCCTATTTTGCCAGATTTTCTAGAAGTATAGCTACTGTTGAAGTAAAATATGATTGATTTAACTACATTATGCATTTTTATGCAAGGAAGTGAATGCTTGCTATTTTTTTCCATTTGTGATTCTGACAAGTTTCTTTGAAACTTACAGTTGCACGACATCCTGAACTACACTTAACTGAGGTGTGAATTACAATGTCAACATCAGTGCACTGTAATGTTTCGAGTGGCTCGTGAGCATTGATTAAAATAATTTCAATTTTCAACAAACACAATCACTCCAGTGCAAGTGGTGTTTCGCATGGCTCACGAATACCGCACGTCTTGGACAGTCCTAGTCAGGTTATTTCAGCTTTGTGACGGGTACAGTCCTATAATATTGTTGCGGGCGAGACAACAGAGACAGCCAGAAGTCAACGTCTTTATCGGAACCAGACCAAAAGAACGTTCTTTTGGTTGTTCATATGTGTCGGCACATGCCGACACATATGAGCCAATATGGTGCACGCAAGGTCTATAGCGGCATTGCCATGCAGTTTCTGTTACACGAGCAACTAAGAGGTCAGCTTCTGTGCCTTGGGCCAAATGCTACTTAGAAACGACACATCTGAATGGTAAAAGAAATGCAAACTGTCAGATTCCAAGAAGAATGAAAAACAAGTTAGTGCAATGCAGCTGTGTGTACTGTATCCTGAATTCACACGTCTTTATCAACATCACTCACCTCATGGCGACACTAAAATCACTGTTTCCCTTTTTCTTCCCTTCCCACCATACAGCAGAAACTTTTCTTGCAAGTTTTTCAGCGATAGAAAAAATTGCACTAAAAAGTGATGCGCGTGAGCTAAACTGCCATAATTAATAGTGCTTCAAATAGTTTTCCTGGTTTTCAGCTTTGTATTGCTGTTTCCTAGATTCGGAAATACAGCAGTTGGCCAAACTGGAAAGTCCAAAAGCTAATTCTGCGCTTCTTATACAGTATCAGCTGCTAGCTAGGGGCACTTTCTGCACAAATCTGTGTCGTTACATCCAGGCAGACCCCACTTAACTATGATCATAGGCTGCTGTCTGCCAATGCCAAACACGATATCATTAAGGTATTACATGTTTTGTCAGATTTGCAACAAATGTTAAAACAATTAAATGGCAGGCCACTGAAAGTGATGACATAATTGCATCATGAAATAGTGTGGAAAGTATGCAGTCAACATAAAAATACATCAGGCATGGTCAACCAAAACTTCTGATGCACCAAACAATTAAAACAAAAAGCAGTAAGTGGATAGCTTTAATTGTTAATGACTACAAACTTTCCAGTGTATGTAAAATCCAGTGAATAGGTTTGACAAGTTATTTGGTATTCTTCAAATCTGCAGCACATACACTAAAACACGAATCAGAGAAACATGAGACATAAAGCTTTTTTGACAGCATGTGCTTTAGTGTGTACACATCACATTCAAATAATACCAGGATGCATAAGCAAAGAGCCCACATTCCTTCTCTCATAGACTTGAGAATAGCCATTACAATTAATGGCAAAGTGCTCTTTAACTGAGCTCACTTACCATCTGTAAGCATACCTTGCTCCAAGCACCAGCTGCATCCAAAGTACCCATTATACTGCTTCCTGTTTAGGATAGCTGCTCTTGCTGGGGAGTCAACACAACAGACAACAACGTGCACTGCTGTCTGAACAGTTCTTCCAGTGTGCGACCACACTAGCTTTCCAACGCTGTTGATCTCTTCGACAAATTGCTTCAGGGAGAGCATTTGAATACAACACACCTGAAGCTAGCTAGCACATTTTGCCACATAGTTAGAACTGGAAGTTCATTAATCATCACTTGAATTGGCCATATGGAGTTTTTGCTCGTATCAAACACAGGTGCTCCATCTGTGTTCATGGTCAAAGTGATGTCGCTCCATGTTATGTTCCTCTGCTTTCTAACACTGCGGTAGAGAATGCCATTCGTGATGTCAGCAAAAACACTTGACACATGAGGAGCAGATGCAATCTTCTGCAAATTAGAAAGCAAGGTACTGCCAACCTGTTTTAGCAGTACCAGAAGCTGCTGCGTAATATTGAATATCAGAAAAAAACTTGCAGTAATAATTAAATGTTGCAGCTTCTCACTGCTGCAAGAAGCACAATTGATGGTGTCTTCGTCTTTGGCATCATTGTATCTTCCCAGTTATTGATGACAGGGCTGGCAGTATAGATGGATCCTCAGTGCTTTTCTGTTTTTCCACAGCCTCCTCATATCATATGTAGTGCATGGCACAACTTTCTCCCCAAACAGAGCATTTATTAAAATGAGAATTCCTTGTAGTTGTGCCCACGTAAGACCTGAAATAACAACATATGCCAGTATGAGCCGCATAGCCTGTGCCCTTGTTGTTTTCTGGTTTGGAAGGTACTCCTCCGAGAGCTTTGTGAAGTACATGTACTGCATGCTCACTTTCTTCAGCACCATTCTCTGGTTCACTGTCTGCATCACCCTTGTGCCCTTCATCCATCCACTTCCGAACCATCATCACTCAACTCAAAGACAGAACTGAATTCATCGCAACTGAAGTTCACTGTACATTCATACGCAGTGCCTATTTCACTTGCAGCTTGGTTAGTGTCTTCTACGTCGCTGACATGTGCACTCGTGCTTGCACAAGCATACATTTCTGAAGCAAAATTGGAGTTGATGTGCCTTAGATTATCAGCTTCATTCTCGCTCGATTAAACACTACTGACATTCGTTGAAGGGCTGTTCAGGTTTTCCAGGTTCATCTGAAAGAGCAAACAAATAAGAAATTTTATCTTCTAGGGATACCAACTACAAAACAAGTGTCACATTCACAAGAAACATACATAGGGCATAGGAAGGCAACGGTGAGATTACCACTCTTGCGTAAAGCCAGTTCACTGATTAATATGTAGCGCAAAAAAGGACTGTGTTGCTCTCTATATATTAAATTGAATTATGGGTGCGACAGTGTATGTGCCACGTGCTAACTTCATAATGGTGCAGGAAGGTGCAGGTTTACCAACTCTATCTCGGGTAATGAACAGGACCCTGATAAAATGCACTCCCTAGGGAGTCTGCTATTATTCTGCCATTAGCCACCTCCGGTTGTGTCCTTTTGCAAATACCCTGCCTTGTACATAGAAACAGCGTTGACACAAGGACGTAGGTCAGCTTAGGTACCAGTATTAGAGGGAACATGCACGCGTGTGGCTGTTGTTCTGTAAAGTGCCATCTGCTGGCACCCGCTCGGCACAGGCACAGAGTGCGGCTGAGGCAGTACGCTCCATGCATTGTCTGCAATTACACCGCCCAGTGCTTGGTAGTAGCAGACGACACATGGAGCACAGAGCGCCAGTGGCTTTCTGCACCAAGCGGGTGCCAGGCACCAGCAGATGGCACCTCATGGAGCATTGGTCACGTGCTCGATTGTTCCCTCTTACAATGGTAGATCCTGTACGTTGCATTGTTCCAGGCTAAGATCGTTGCTGTTACACGTGGATGATTCAATTAATTTTATGGCACGTCCTTCCAAAATAAATCGCGCTACCATAAACCCTCCAAGATGCGTTACCAAAAAGCCCACATTGCAACCCTCGTGATCCTTGGTTGCAAGCAACGTTGGTTGTAACTGCACTCCGAAGAAACGTGCGCGTCACGATCGAGTGCTAGCACGAAACAATTCCCGCTTTCTCCGCGTCGTGACACATCGATGCGCGAGGCAGCACTCAAGACTATGCGTTTCTTGGCTCAGGAAGCACACTGGCGGCTTGGACACGTCATAGTTTGCACCTCACGCAGTAAGACTTGTAGCTGCTTTTTGTTATTCGCAGTATGAAATACTGAAACTTACAAT
The DNA here is from genome assembly GCF_013339745.2 of Dermacentor silvarum. Classification (NCBI taxonomy): domain Eukaryota; kingdom Metazoa; phylum Arthropoda; class Arachnida; order Ixodida; family Ixodidae; genus Dermacentor; species Dermacentor silvarum. The sequence goes on from NC_051157.2 coordinate 149,614,959, forward strand.
AATGACACGTACCTGACTTGCAGCAGTGGATGACCTTGGTCTTTTCAGCATGTACTCTCGAGTTTGCTGTGGCACTTGAACGTTCGAGTCTGGCTGCAGGTACTGCCTATAATGCTTCCTCTGATTTTGGACATTGCGACGTTCGAAGCCAAAATTTTTCACTGGGGCGAACACTGCGGGGCAGTCCAATGTGACTATATGGACTATATTAATATAAAGGTGTAAGCAATACCTAGTCGCGATCACGTCAACTGCAAGCTTTTAGTAAGCTTTAGTAAGCTTCGCTTCGCCTCGCGTTAGTGATCAGAATCACGGTATTACTGACGACATCACACAATGCTAGGCCAATGTCAAATTATAACGGGTTAGATTATAAAGGTTATTATGTCACCAAAAATGCGAAAAAAATGTTCTAATTTATTTGTTTGGCGTGATTACAGCCAAATGCCTCATACGCAAGGATGTTATTGTACATCGGTTGCCGTGAAAGCTTGTAAAGTTGCGGAAAGCCGTGAAAGCATTAAGAAAAATGACGAACTGATAAGTTGTTCATTTTAAATAACCTTATAAATAAAGGATTTAGAAAACTGACATGGAGTGCAGAGGCATACATATCAAGAAACAAGGAATGCATGCATATACCATTGATTGATTTATTGATTGATTAAATGTTTTTGCTTATGGGATGGCGAAAGGGAAATGTGCTTTGTGTTTCTGTTTCTTTCCAAGTTTTATTTTGCTAGCACAAGATGCGATATAAACAAGCTAGAGAAACACAACAGCGGAGAAGATGGTTTTCGGATATTGCAATAGAGAGAGATACTATATCTTAATTTTACTCATGCTTGCTCATTAATTAAGAAGCACACACACATGCCAGACAAGAAAATGGCTAGATGAATTTTTGTGCCATGTGAACTGATCCTACCATAGAGTCAACCATGATCGATGTCATTGCATATTTAGTGGCAATGCTACCATAATTTCGTGTGGCGCACATTCCTAGAAGTGGCACGCACAATCTACACGTTAAGTAAACCATGTCGTACCTATGCTATATTTACTCGGCAAGGATCTGAGTGGCATTGCAGAAGTCGTGGGCAGCTTTTTTCGTTGCGGGGTGCTCTTTTCGTCGCAACAACAGACTGGATTTTTTTACAAGTACTGCTCCAAGAGGGCATATATGTAAATGGCAAATAGAGGCCTTAGGAGAACACTTGACATTATATAAAGCAGGCAGCACAGCATCTCTAGGGCACCCAAGGGGCAGCGGGGGGATCAAAGTTGGAAGCAAGTAGGTCCATGAGTAGGGGCCTCGGCGAGCCCCAACCCATGGACCAGTCTGGATTGTGGTTTTGGTGTCCCCATTGCCGCTTCCGTGTTCTTGAGGCGTGTGGTGTCGCGGCAACTGCACTCCAATATAATAAGAAATAATGGTACGTTAATTGTTACAACTAGTAAATAAAAAACTATTAAAGAAATATCCAGCCACCACTAACTTGCTATGCTGAGTTCTGCCCCACCGCGGCCAGTTAATCCCCGCTATAATGCTCTGCTTCGGTTGTGATTCTGGTTGTTGAGAAACCTTGTGCTTATGATCTGTATTTCAGCGCCCAATGTGTCACATGCAGCTTCGGTGCAATTACAATTAAGCTTGTAATTCCTCTTCATTTATTACTTGGGCAGAAATGTGCAGTCTTTTGTTAATTAGTTTGTATGCATGATCACCGTTTCTAAATAGAAACAAGCTGTTTAAGGTTTCCTTGTTTCGGCGGTGTCATTTTGCATAATAATATCCATGTGCAGATATGTAATTGATCAGCTCCTACGTTAACGATGCGTGTGCTGCATTGCTGCGGCATGAAAAGCATGTTTTTTTTTGTTTTTTTTTCTGTAAGCCGCATTGGCCGCGCGCTCTTGGCCTTCGTGTATATATATATATATATATATATATATATATATATATATATTATCCAGGCTAATAGACGCGGTCAGCTGCTTGACAATGCATGACAGAGCGATAAACCTAACGTGCATGCCCAGGCAGAGCAGTTACAACGCAAACGCTCACTTCCAAAACTCTTTTTGATTACTGCAGGGCCACGATTTTGTAGCGATGCCTTCAGCTCGATCATATGCCCCTCTTATCATCCACCGCTCATGGCCGGTTAGGCCGGTATTTGGTAGCGATGCCTTTAATGTAATAATGTCTTTACACGCTTATCGTGCTTTTTCAGTGGACGGAGCGACGGTCCGCTCGCATTATCAACGGGATCAGCCGGCCGTGAGCGGTGGATGATAAGAATAGAGTAGAATAAGTCATAATGCATTGATACAAAATCGCGGCCCTGATCGCTTTGATAACGCGGGCGGGGCGTCGCTCTGACCCCTGACAAAGCGCGAAAAGTGCAAAAAGGAATATCATCGGAGACGGAATCGCTACAAAATCGCGGCCCGCGCGCATGTGCATCTGTGTCTGTGTTGTGCGAGTTTGCGTGCGCTGAAAATTTTTTTATTGCGCTCAGAGAAATCTGATCATGCCACTCTACATGACGCGGTGGGCAAAATGAATGAACGCCAACAATCGTGTTCATTGACCACGTATACAAAACACACAAACGATCGATGTCGAATTCATAATTACTCTCATGAGTTGGGATGTCATTTTAAGAATGCTTAAGCCTGATGCAGTTCTCAACATTTCTTATCTGTACAACTGTACAACTTTGTACCTTCCACCCATGGAGGAAGGAAACAACTTGAAAAAAAAAGATTTTTTTATCTTGCTCTATGCTTCCACCCACTACTGTTGTACGGCATTGCTTTAGTAGTATTTTTCTTTTCTGTTTTGGTTTGGTTTGGGTGATGCAGTGGTGGCAGTCGAAGTCGCATGCCAATCCGCATCCATAGAATCCACGGCCATAGCCACAGCTGTCATCTAAGCGAGAACGACTGCGTTGCGCCGTGTTAAGCTCGAGATGGTTGTATTCGTTGAATATGAAGTGGACATGACCACTGCGGTTGTCAGGCACACCGCAGTGCAAAACTTTAACCCAGAGAATGTCGTGGATTTCGATCCAATTGTCCTCTACGACGTGTGGTGGAACGGCGATGCGACAGAGTGCTGCACATGGCTGGTAAGTTCTACTCATTCGTTAATAAGCACACCTTAAATGTTTGTTAAACTACGGCATCGATTCTAGGAATGCAAGAGGAGAGATGTTAGTAGAATTCGCGGAAAGGAATAGGCTCCGAATAATGAATACCTTCTTCAGGAAGCGCAGCAACAGGAAGTGGACCTGGAAAAGCCCTAATGGAGAAACAAGGAATGAAATAGATTTCATACTCTCTGCCGATCCAAGCATAGTGCAGGATGTAGAAGTGTTAGGTAAGGTTAAGTGCAGTGACCATAGGTTAGTGAGGTCTAGGATTTCTCTCAATTTGAAGAGAGAGAGAGTGAAATTAGTCAAGAGGAAACAGGCCAACCTAGAGGCAGTGAGGGTAAAAGCAGACCAATTCAGGCTGGTGCTCGCAAACAAATATGCAGCTTTAGAACAGGAAGATGAAGATAACATAGAGATAATGAACGAAACCGTAACTAGGCTGATCTCAGAAGCAGCAATTGAAGTGGGAGGTAAGGCACCAAAGAAACCTGCAGGGAAGCTCTCCCAAGAAACAAAGGACCTAATAAAGAAACGACAAAACATGAAAGTGTCCAACTCAAGAGATCAGATAGAATTCGCTGAACTGTCAAAACTGATCAACAAGAAGAAAGTAAGGGATATTCGAAATTATAACGTGGGAAAAATTGAGGAAGCCGTAAAATATGGACGCAGCATGAAATCAGTAAGAAGAAAACTAGGCATAGGACAAGGCAAGATGTATGCACTGAAAGATAAGCATGGTAATATCATCAGCAATTTCGATGACATAGTAAAAGCAGCAGAACAGTTCTACACTGACCTGTACAGTAGCCAAAACAGCCAAGCTTCTTCCATTCGAAATAGTGATGAACCGGATACAGAAGCTCCTTCTATAACTAGCGATGAAGTTAGAAGGGCCTTGAAAGACATGACCAGGGGAAAAGCGCCTGGAGAAGATGGAATAACAGTAGATTTAATCAAAGATGGAGGAGATATCATGCTTGAAAAGCTTGCGGCCCTTTATACGAAATGCCTCATAACTTCAAGTGTACCAGAGAGCTGGAGGAACGCCAACATTATACTTATCCATAAGAAGGGAGACGTTAAAGAATTGAAGAATTACAGACCCATTAGCTTGCTTTCAGTATTGTATAAAATATTCACCAAGATAATTTCCAATAGAATCAGGACAACACTTGACTTCAGTCAACCAAGAGAACAGGCTGGCTTCAGGAAGGGATATTCTACGATGGACCATATCCATGCCATCAATCAGGTAATCGAGAAATCTGCGGAGTACAATCAACCTCTCTATATGGCTTTCATAGACTATGAAAAGGCATTCGATTCAGTAGAGATATCAGCAGTCATAGAGGCATTGCGTAATCAAGGAGTGGAGGAGGCATACGTGAATATCTTGGCAAATATCTACAAGGATTCCACAGCTACCTTGGTTCTCCACAAGAAAAGTAGAAAGATACCTATCAGGAAAGGGGTCAGGCAAGGAGACACAATCTCTCCAATGCTATTCACTGCATGCTTAGAAGAAGTATTCAAGCTCTTAGACTGGGAAGAATTAGGAGTGAGGATCGATGGCGAATATCTCAGCAACCTTCGGTTTGCAGATGACATTGTCCTATTAAGCAACAATGGAGAGGAATTACAACAAATGATTGAGGACCTTCATCGAGAAAGTGCAAGAATTGGGTTGAAGATGAATATGCAGAAGACAAAGATAATGTTCAATAGCCTGGCAAGCGAACAAGAATTCAGGATCGCCAGTCAGCCTCTAGAATCTGTAAAGGAATATGTGTATCTAGGTCAATTACTCACAGGGGACCCTGATCATGAGAAAGAAATTTACAGAAGAATAAAATTAGGTTGGAGTGCATACGGCAGGCATTGCCAAATCCTGACTGGGAGCCTACCACTGTCGTTGAAAAGAAAAGTGTACAATCATTGCATTCTACCGGTGCTAACATATGGGGCAGAAACTTGGAGGTTAACAAAGAAGCTCGAGAACAAGTTAAGGACCGCACAAAGAGCAATGGAACGAAAGATCTTAGGAGTAACGTTAAGAGACAGGAAGAGAGCGGTGTGGATCAGAGAACAAACGGGGGTAGACGATATTCTAGTTGACATTAAGCGGAAGAAATGGAGCTGGGCAGGCCATGTAATGCGTAGGATGGATAACCGATGGACCATTAGGGTTACAGAATGGATACCACGAGAAGGGAAGCGCAGTCGAGGACGGCAGAAAGTCAGGTGGGATGATGAGGTTAGGAAATTCGCAGGCGCAAGTTGGAATACGCTAGCGCAAGACAGGGGTAATTGGAGATCGCAGGGAGAGGCCTTCGTCCTGCAGTGGACATAAATATAGGCTGATGATGATGAAATGTTTATACGACTAACATTTCGAACGATTTAATCTTCACCGGCATGTGCTTTGTCCCGCTCATTTTGCAGTAAGCAAATGTCCGGCGCAATCTCGTAGCGTGACTTTGGGGTTTAGGCCTGGCTGCTCGAGACGTATCTCTCCTTTGATTAGAGTCTCGGGCAGTCTGCGATATGTCTGGAAGGGTCGGCGTTATGAAATGGGGAGGGGGTGCAGCACGCACTGCCGCGGACGCTCAAGGTAGACACTGCTTCGCAGGAGGGGCCATCGGCGCAAATGTGTGCTTTTGGCAGTTAGCAGCAGAATTTTGGTTTTGGACACATAATTTTGGGCGTAAATGTTAAGCGGCTCCATATTTAGTCTGATGGAAAAACATATGCCACATGAGAACCTGTCTGCTGCATGAACGGGTATCTGTCGTGTAGTGGACGTGGGAGCCACGCTTGCAAATGCTTTGCATTCATGAAAGGATGAAACGAGAGTAATGCCAGGGGGAGACCAGAGGAACTGATATTCTGGCCTGATTTGTTATTATGACACTTGAATGTTTATCACCTAACATTGCTGCCTGTCGGCAGTGTCAGCTTTGTAATGCCTTGTTAAATGCAATGCAGAAACTGAAGAAATGGTGCTGCACACGTCGAAAAGGCTCAGAAATCTGTCCTTAGAAAAGGGCAAGAGCACCAAAGGTATGGCAACTGAAAGTTGACAAGATTTTAGATGTATATGTTGTTACTGATTTGTGTCGTGGCTGTGCTCTATATAAAAAAAAATGGCGCTACATGCTAGTATTTTTTACCCAAGCCCAAACCGCATGCGAGCGATTTTGTGCGCGACGGCGACGAGCGACGGAACAAGCCGTCGCGCAAACTGATCACTCGTTCTTGTCGCTTGATCGCTTGGTTCTGGTAATCTACAACTCGTCGCCGGAACGATTTTCTATGACCGACTAGCCAATAGCGCGAAGCCAGAACAGGATGTACATCAGTCAAGTACAACCGATTGTCGCACGGAACAAGCGAATGACTCAATTTTGATACGCACAAAGAACCTAGTGCAAGACCTTAAGAAATATTTATGGAGCTCTTTACAGTAAAACATATCAAGTTAAACTAATAGAGCATGCGTCACACCAGTTACGGCGCGTATTTGCTGCCCTCATACCAGCAACACCGGGGAAACAGCGCTCAAAGTCATCGCTCGCGTGTGGTACGACTTGTAGGCGACGAGCGAATGCGACAGCCATCTCCGTCACGTCACTTGTCGCTGTTGCGTGCAAGATCGCGTGCATGCGGTTTATACTTAAGGCTTGTTGAAGGCCTTACAAGAGCATTGCATCTTTTTGCAAAGGAAGTGAGCTCTGCAGTGGACACAATGTAGTGCATATTTGTGCATGAAGAGATTTGTGTGTGGCTTTCTATGACTTCAAATTGCACTTCCATGTCTGTGTTCATCTTATTGTGTAATTTTTACAGGAATTATAACTGCCATGGCCTCTATGGCACCTTTGTCACAGGAGCATGGTAAGAGTACATTTTTTGTACAGCACTGTTCAGTTTCAAGCACCAATTTTTTCTAGTTGTGCAGTACTTCACACTCACTGATATTCGTCCACGCTCAGCAGTGCTTACTCACCGCCACTACCTTACAAATGGACCTTTTTCCAGTAAGCGACCCCTCTAGCGGCCATCACTTCAACTAAATTTGACGGGCAACACACACACGCTCCCACCACTTCTCGCCTCTACGCAAAGCATGGTAGCGTTTGACCAAGCAGTCTCTTGCGACGGCTGTCCCTGCTTTTTTTTTTCTTCTGTCGCTTGTGTTGCTGAAGCAGCTTCTCATTGTCCTGCTCTAGCGCGCATGTATTTGCTCACATGTAGCAATAACACATTTTACATTTACTGATGCAATGGCAGCATGCTGATGCGATGTGCAGGCCATTTGTAACCAAGATTTGAGAGATGCGCCGGCTTTTGTTCTTCAGCAGCTTGGTCAGTACTTTGACTCAACTGGCGAAGGCATGTGTGAGCGTGAAACGCGCCGTGGCAGGACTTTCTTCAGGATAAACTCGACCATCGTTTTGAGTGGCTCGACTTGAAGGAGGCGGTCAACAGACGCATGCACGTGCGTACGAGCTTGCCCTCAAGAGCGGGCATGCAAGCAGCTCACCATGATGAACAAACAACATGCAAAACTTCTGCACACATACTGCGAGTGCACTGCAGGGCAAGTGTTGTTTTATATCGAGATATGTATCGTATATGGCATGGTACTGGGGACTAAGTGAACGCAACACAGTACGGGGGGCTAAGCAGAATGTAAGTGGACGCAACACGTTTTGTCAGGTGCATAAAGCTTCATTTGCCTGCAAAAAGTAAGACTCGCGAGTTTTGCATAATGCGGCACCACGCGTGTGTCGCTTTGGCCTCGAACGATGCATTCTGAACGGCTGTGTGGCGAGATTCTTCTTTTCGTTTGGCCCCATGTAACCGTACAGCTATTTCCGCTTGCAAGCGGTAGCACATTCTTAAGCCAATGGTAAAATCCGTGCGGTATACATACCCGTAGATTAAAACATCGCCGTGACTTCCGAGTCGGTCGTAAGGCGAGAAGTCAAATAATCACAGCGCCAGCATCATGCTGTTACCAGAACGCAGGCTTACCTCACTCAGCAAGAATTGCGTGATAACTCACTGATAACATGGGGTATTTTTTTTTTAATTTGACCGTGCGCTCCACTTCAGTACAATGTTCACCATTCCACGCCGGTTTGTGCAATCGACGGTACAGAAAGTGCCTGCATGAGTTTTGTCGCAAACGCTGCGCCTTTCGCTCGAGCGTTAGTTCACAGAGTCTTTTCATCGACAAAAGTGTTTGCAGTCTTTCCCACAAACAGCTAAGTGTTTCCTTTAACCAATATTCTTGCCCAGAACACGAGAAAAATTATTGATCAGCAACTCAAGCTCAGGAAATTGCCGCGGATCATGCAAGGGTTCACGCACTCACTTCGCACACCTGCCCTGTGATAATGGCGGCGCGGCATGTAATGCAGCTGGGGCATGCCCATGTGCATAGCTGAATTGGAAAAAGGTCCATTCATTTGAGCCTATAGGCACTCATCATCATAGATTTGCAACCGTTTGCACTTTTTCACATTTGCTCTTATGATGTCACTGACGCCTACTCATGCTAACATTGATTCATGCCCGGTCATGTCAGAAATTTCACGAGATCGAAGCCGGTTGTATATTTCACTTTTTTTCTTGACCAAATAGATATGGTGGGCACGCCATTCAAAAGCATGCAACTGAATTTTGTTTTTAACAGAATCTAACAGTTTACCAGAAAAAGCTACCAAAGACCAACTGGTGAAGGCTACATTTTCATGCGGAGTGCTTTTTCTCAAATTTGAATGTATCTGTGAAGCAACATAAATGAAACATGGACACGTAACTATTACATAGTATATACAAACATAAAGGATATAAGTCGTATGGTTTCCCTTTTTAAGAGAAAAAATGCCTTCTAAAAATTTGAGAAATGCTACATTTTACAATATTGTACAACCGATTTCATTTTTCAGTGCATGAAATTTTGCCGAATTTGTGCCTGTGCGTGAAGAACTAGGAGGAAAATAGTATGCAATAACCATTTGATGGCAAATGAGTGACTACGGCTTAAGCAGTCAGGCATGGGGTTCAATGGGGGCTGGGTGGGGGAATCTTCGCGACTACATTTAAACTGCAATTACACATTAAGCGGGTACGTATTAATGAGGTTTGACTGTACCCGAGTTCCTTGAGTGTAGGCAGAAATAATTACCTATGTATTATTGCAGCGTCATTGTACAGGTCATGTTTGCAAGGTACCAGTGTGTGGTATGTCCCACACAATGTTCCTGACATACATTTTTGGTTTATATACCCCGGCAATGTGTAATGGTTACATTATGCTCTTTCGATATGGCCGAGTACCATATTTATTCAAATCTAGGCCGGTCTCACTCCTAAGCCAGCACCTGAAGGTCTGAAGCCGGTGAAAAAAGTGTTTTTCTTGAATGTAAGCCGGACAAGTTAGGGCAACAGACATAAAACGCGAACAGCATTTATTAGTCACGACCCGTCCCAGCCCATGCAGTGTTGTTGCTGCTAGCCTTGTTGCTTACCTTCTTATCGTTGTCAGCATAAAAGAGCAGACAATTTTTGGTGCCATTTAGTGCACTTTAGATGCTGCACTCCTTGAAAGCATGCAATCAAGCTTCATGGTGTGTCCCATGCTGCAGTGACCCAGCTCGCCACTTGTGTTAGTTATGTGCATTTAGTACAACCTGTTGCTGTTAGCTTATACGCTTTATCACTCGGCCAGATCGCGAAGTATTTCCGCAGGCAATCCATCCTCAAAATGCTTGTTGATACAGACGTCAAGTGGCTGAGGCTGGTCCATCATGCCACCTGGTATAATAGCGATGTCCAAGCTTGGGAGAGCACAGCCTTCATGCTGTCAGTAAGGTGCCCACAGTACATATCAAGGACAAGGAGACAGTTCTTGGGTGACGTTGCCATGTGATCCTAATCCACTAGTCAAACGTGGCACTCGTCATTCGCCTGTTCGCATTTGCCTGTGTGGCAGCATTTCTGGGAAAGGCTTCTTAAGCCGGCAGTGGCTTCTTATAAATTATGTATGCAGGCAGCTTATGTCAATCAGCTGTGCCATGCAGCATCATGATCGCATGTTGCTTTCCGCAAGTGGCCGAGCACATGACGCCCCTTTGGTGCTGTTGTCATTGGCTTGCTACACCACAGACATACCAAAATAAATGAAAAGGGGTCACTTTACAGCACTCTACTGCAGCCACTTTTGATTGGCTGGAGTGGCCAAGTAGAAAATCTGACCCTGGTAATATGCTTGCTCTGGTATTTTTGTCTCACATAAATGTTTTAGTTGTGTTTATTGTTGCTTAACACTATTGCCACAATTTCCTGTGTAGAACAGTGTCCCATGAAAGCACAACTATGCTTGCTCTCAATGCATACAAATGTACGAGAAGTGTTTGCAGATCATCTGCATTTGCTGGTGGTAGTAAAATTAAGAGTGTGCAGAAATGACAGCAGTGGGATAGTGGGCATGAAGAAACAGTTCTGTGCGAGACTAGCTTGATGGCTCCTCTAACTAAGCCGCCATAAAGCGATCTCGGTGCTTGTGGAGATGGCCATTTTCGCTGCGTCTTCCAAGCCCATAAAAAAATTGCTGCCACACAGAAGAAATAACTATATAAAATGAAATTGTACTTCTACTATAAGTTAGATGGTGCACTGCGCTCGTAGTGACGCAGGTCTCCAAAACAGCGCGAGAAAACATAATTGGTGGACTAATCCTTTATTATGGTAATGTCACTTGTGTGATGAAATCTAGGGTTTGACGAAAACTTGTCTGGCGAGGAAAGAACATGGCTGAATAAACGTACACTCGCCAACTGAAGAACACAAAAACAACAGATTGACGTTTTGGCACCCACTACGGGTGCCTTGTTCACAATGAACGAATGCATGGTGATCTTTATTATATATGCGTTGGAAGACGTAAGGCCCTTGCGTACAACTCAGGGAGGGGGCCCCGTGTCCGGTTTATTGTGTTAGTCGTAGATTGTAGTATGCAAAATGATTCAAGAAGCTATCGGGATTTCTTCTCTCTTTTGATGATGAAGGCCGAATGCCAGTTAATACTGTGACCAGTCTTCTCATGATGCTCTACTAGGGCGCTGGAAACCGTGTGTCCTTTGGCTACATCATTGCGGTGCTGCTGTAGCCTTCTTTTAAAGTTTCCCGTCTCGCCTACGTAGCACGCCTGGCAGTCCTGGCATGGAATTTTGTAGATGATGCCGGGATATTTTTCTTTTTCGAGGCAGTCTTTGACTGGGACGAGTTGTTGTTTTAGCTTGCTTGAAGGGACGTGGCAGATTTGTACATCATAATCTTTGAAAATTCTTGACATTGACTCGCTCACGCCTCGTGCATAGGGGAGAGCCGCCCGTTTCCTTGTTCTCATCAGCCTGATAGGGGGTTCAGCGGCACGCTTTTCTTCAGTCTTTATAAAATGGCTAGGGTAGCCATTGCTGACCAAATCCTGCGTTACTCTCTTCAACTCAGCTCTGCGTGCGTCAGTAGTCGAGCACGATCGGAATGCACGGGTGAACAGTGTAGAGGCAACAGATCGTTTGTGTCCAACGGGATGGGCCGAATAAAAGTGCAGATATTTCCCTGTGTGCGTAGGCTTCTGATAAATGCTTGTTGAAAGGCTGGATGCAGTATGCATGACTTCAACGTCAAGTAAAGCCAGGCGACCATTAACTTCTTTTTCAACGGTGAATTCTATTGTGCTTTGGAAAGCCCTCGAAGGTAAAGCCCTCACGACATTCCAGCCCGCTCCAAAATTGTTCCTGCGGTATGTCGACGATTGTTTTTCCATTATCTGCCGCAAAGACGTCGTACCTTTTCTGCAGCACTTGAACTCTTTCCAAAGCACAATAGAATTCACCGTTGAAGAAGAAGTTAATGGTCGCCTGGCTTTCCATGACGTTAAAGACATGCGTACTGCATCCGGCCTTTCAACAAGCGTTTATCGGAAGCCTACCCACACAGGGAAATATCTGCACTTTGATTCGGCCCATCCCGTTGGACACGAACGATCTGTTGCCTCTACACTGTTCACCCGTGCATTCCGATTGTGCTCGACTACTGATGCACGCAGAGCTGAGTTGAAGAGAGTGACGCAGGATTTGGTCAGTAATGGCTACCACGGCCAGTTTATAAAGACTGAAGAACAGCGTGTCGCTGAACCCCCTATCAGGCTGATGAGAACAAGGAAACGGGCGGCTCTCCCCTATGCATGAGGCATGAGCGAGTCAATGTCAAGAATTTTCAAAGATTATGATGGACAAATCTGCCACATCCCTTCAAGCAAGCTAAAACAACTCGTCCTAGTCAAAGACTGCCTCGAAAAAGAAAAATATCCCGGCATCGTCTATAAAATTTCTTGCAAGGACTGCCAGGCAGGCGTGCTACGTGTGTTTTTCAGTTGGCGAGTGTACGTTTATGCAGCCATGTCACGTGTGTGAGGGTTTTTTTTTCTGTATGTGTACATTAATGTTGATGGCATAATTATGTAATCATGCAGTCCTTGGAACGCAATGCTTGTGCACATTTCTATATTGCATCTAGTGACCGCACAGATCAACCTGAAAATAAAGAGTGGTCCTACAGACAACACATGTATTTGAAATTCGGCTACCCAATGTCAAGGTAGATGTTAGTGAGTTCATCGAGCTATAGATAGCAGTGAATATTCTTGCAGATCATTGTCAATTTAACAAATTCAGCGATTGCTATTTATGCTTGGGAGATTTTTATGTGGGATTGTCTAAAAGATTTTTTAAAATTTTACTGTATAATTTCGTTCTGCTCATGCAGGTGAGCCCACTACAACTAATAAATGGCCAGAATGCCAGAAAACAGTAGAGTTGAGAAAATGCATAGTGTATATCGTCCAGTATAAAACCTGTTAGCTACAAGCTATGTATGTGTTATTATATATTGCAGGTGTATGCTGGATCCGGGCAATGAATAGAAAAGGCTGCTTGGGGGACATTGTTGCGGTCTACGTCTGACTATGTTCTGCCGTATGGCGTCCACAACGTATTGGATGCCAGATGAGCTTAAGAACAGAAGCGTGACCGGGACTTTGTCCAACAAGTCGCGATCCAAGGGAAGGACTGAGGCCAGACCAGCCGTGACACCACAAAAGTTGTCATCCTTGAAAAGTATATGAACATACTGTTCTAATGAACTGATCTACTCATGTATAGATGGCACATGCAAATAGCCACAGTAAAAGCGAAGCTAGTGCTAAAGCACTGTGTGGCGATCATCTGCTACTGAAATATTTCATGTTAAAACTGTAGAAAGAATTTGAGGCATGTGAGTTAACATGAAAAAAGTAATCTGCAGTTTGGTTATTGAAAATGCAGCTTTGCAAAAATATTTCATTGAACCGTGGGCATATTGTTGGGAACTTGCACTGTGCATGCTGGAAATTATTGTTTAGATGCTTTCATTAATTTTGTACTCGTGATTGCTTTTCTTGCGCAGGCCTCCTCCGGATCTTCATGGGCAACCGTGTCATGCCGGAAGACGAGAAAAAAAAAGATTGAAAGAAGTGCGCAGGCAATTGGTGCAGAAACTCGCTGACGCGCCAAGAAGGTAGTGCTACTGGTACTGATTGCTACGGGGCTTGTCCCAAAAGTTTGTGCACTGAGCCAGCAAAAACGCGGCAGAGAATGTAGTGACATGAACTGCTCAAACTTCTGGGACAGACTTTGTATATTTACCTTACCAGCTTAGCACTTCTACCTTTCTTTGTGGAGTTAGTGCTTACCGTATTTACTAAAAAATAGGTCCAACATGAGTATAGGTCGACCACTATATATTGAATTAGTTGAGAAATTTAGAAAATTTTAGTTTGAATTAAGTCAGCCAATATCTTTCTTTAGCAGTAGTAGTGTAAACTTAAATTATTTCTCTTAAGGGTCTTGGGTGGTGGGCGGGTGCCTCAGTTTAGAGCTCCATTGGTCTCTGCAGCTTGCTGGGCTTGATCGAGAAGAGCTCTCTGGCTCTCTAGATTTTCGCTAGCAAGCCAAACGTCCCGCTGCCTGTTGCTTGGAATTTGCGCCGTTAAGGGGTGAATTTAGAGTTTGGAAGTCGTTGCTTACATATCCACATTACAGGACGAGACTTGGCCCACCAAGGGAAGTGGCAGGGTGTATGCATCTTGTGAAGTATTTGGATGTATGGATATGCGTGGAGGACCACACAAATAGCGAAGGAACGAAAAAGATTAGGTCTATCTTAAAGAGACGGGAAGAGTGTGGATCAGAGAGCAAATGGCGATAGCCGATATTCTTGTTAACATTAAGAGGGGAAATGGAACTGGGCAGGCCATGTAATGCGTAGGATGGATAACCGGTGGATCATTGGTTACAAAATGGATACCAAGAAAGGGAAGCGCAGTCGAGGATGGCAGAAAACTAGGTGGGGGGATGAAGTTAGGAAATTTGCAGGCGCAAGTTGGAATCTGCTAGCGCAGGACAGGGGTAATGGAGATCGCAGGGAGAGGCCTTCGTCCTGCAGTGGACATAAGTATAGGTTGATGATGATGTGTGTTTGTAAGAAGAGCCAGTACCTGGCCTGTTTCCCTGTACGGTCTGGGTGTAGGTGGCTGTATTTTTGTCTCTTTGGTCTCCGAGGATGTCGTGCTGGTGGATCAGGGGTATTCCAGTAAAACACGTTGTGGGGCTAGTTGGTGCATAGCTTTCAAAAGATGAAGCGCCAACAGTGACAGCACATTAGGAAGGAACAAAGACAGGACAGGCGCTACTTGCAACTGTTTATTGTGGTCAAAGGTGGTTGAATATATAGCCATGGGGAGAGGGGGGGACGAAAAAGGCGGAACACTGATTGTATGAATGCGCACGCGTGAGAACACTGAAGATGTGCATGAAGGAAATGGCGAATCTAAAACTTATCTAAAAACACACTTTCATTTGTGTATATATTCAGAGACGGGGAGCTGACACATGTTTCCCCTCTCTTCCTAATCTGGTTGGCCTCCAACAATTCACGTGCCACAGAGTCTTTACTTTTAAACAAGATTGTAATATCTTGAAGCCTTGCTTCACATGCTTGTTTATTTTTATTGCCGCAGGCCTTGCAATGAAGAGGCAAGTTTGAGCCATAACCATATTTCAATGAAAGCTTATGCTCCCGCAGGCGATCATTAATGCATCGGCCAGTTTGGCCGACGTACTCTTTCCCACACTTCAGCGGTATACGGTATACAACTCCTTCCTCACACTTCACAAAAGGATTCGTATGTTTAATGGAACACCCTGCTTTCTTAGAGTTATCAGAACCAATAAGGCGGCACAAAGTAGCAAGTTTTCGGGGTGCGGAAAAAACCACAGGAATTTTGTATTTGACAGCGACGTGTTTAAGATTGTGCGCCACTTTGTGAGAATACGGAATCACCACTGGTTTGGCTTTCTTTTCGAATGTTTGACCTTCTTCAGTGCTTATTTTTCTTTCTTTTTTCACCTTTTTCAATAACGCCTCCGAAACAGCGCTTAAAACCGAACAAGGGAAGCCAGCCTTCCTCAATTTCAAAATCTGTTCGTCAAAGCTTCCTTGTGCCTTATGACAGCACGATTTTTTAAGGGCGGATTCGAGGCACATAGTGGCAATCGCACGTTTAACAGTCTTGGAGTGTGTAGACTCATACGGCACCAATTCCTCATACGGCACCAATTCCAATACGGCACCAATTCCAGCAGGAACCTTCGTCAGTAAGGGTTATGTCAAGATCTAAAAACTGCAAGCTGTTATCCTTGGCTAGTTCAAAAGTAAAATCTAAGCCTTTGCCGTGCTGTTTAGATTTTACTTTTGAACTAGCCAAGGATAACAGCTTGCAGTTTTTAGATCTTGACATAACCCTTACTGACGAAGGTTCCTGCTGGAATTGGTGCCGTATTGGAATTGGTGCCGTATGAGGAATTGGTGCCGTATGAGTCTACACACTCCAAGACTGTTAAACGTGCGATTGCCACTATGTGCCTCGAATCCGCCCTTAAAAAATCGTGCTGTCATAAGGCACAAGGAAGCTTTGACGAACAGATTTTGAAATTGAGGAAGGCTGGCTTCCCTTGTTCGGTTTTAAGCGCTGTTTCGGAGGCGTTATTGAAAAAGGTGAAAAAAGAAAGAAAAATAAGCACTGAAGAAGGTCAAACATTCGAAAAGAAAGCCAAACCAGTGGTGATTCCGTATTCTCACAAAGTGGCGCACAATCTTAAACACGTCGCCGTGAAATACAAAATTCCTGTGGTTTTTTCCGCACCCCGAAAACTTGCTACTTAGTGCCGCCTGATTGGTTCTGATAACTCTAAGAAAGCAGGGTGTTCCATTAAACATACGAATCCTTTTGTGAAGTGTGAGGAAGGAGTTGTATACTGTATACCACTGAAGTGTGGGAAAGAGTACGTCGGCCAAACTGGCCGATGTATTAATGATCGCCTGCGGGAGCATAAGCTTTCATTGAAATATGGTTATGGCTCAAACCTGCCTCTTCATTGCAAGGCCTGCGGCAATGAAAATAAACAAGCATGTGAAGCAAGGCTTCAAGATACTACAATCTTGTTTAAAAGTAAAGACTCGGTGGCACGTGAATTGTTGGAGGCCAACCAGATTAGGAAGAGAGGGGAAACATGTGTCAGCTCCCCGTCTCTGAATATATACACAAATGAAAGTGTGTTTTAGATAAGTTTTAGATTCGCCATTTCCTTCATGCATATCTTCAGTGTTCTCACGCGTGCGCATTCATACAATCAGTGTTCCGCCTTTTTCGTCCCCCCTCTCCCCATGGCTATATATTCAACCACCTTTGACCACAATAAACAGTTGCAAGTAGCGCCTGTCCTGTCTTTGTTCCTTCCTAATGTGCTGTCACTGTTGGCGCTTCATCTTTTGAAAGTGGATCAGGGGTTCCTCGTAGGGATCCTCGAGCAGTTTGGTCGGCCTTCTCATTTCCCTTGTGCCCAGTGTGCCGGGCACTACATTATTGCGTGGTGCCATTCTAGGGTGGTGCCTAGCATGCTGTGGATTTTGTGTGGAATGGTGCCCGTTATATATGAATGGACCACTGCCTGGGAGTACGTCAGGACCAATGGAGATTGTTCTTCTGCCTCTGCATCTTGAAAGGCCAGTGCTATGGCTGCTGCCTCCTCCGTGCAAGCCAAAGGGGTCCGAATGGAGCCAGTTATCACTGTGGACTATTGTGAATTTGTTGCCACTCTATGCACGTCCGTGTAGTATATGTCTGGATTTCTTCCATGTTTGTTTTGTAAGGTCTTTGATCGTGCTTTTCTTCTGCGTTGGTTGTGTTCCGTGCTCATGTTCTTTGGGATTGCTGAAACAAATTTTCCCTCTTCGGTATGTTAAGCAGCAAAACTGTTTCTTCCCTGCTGTATTGCCCACTCAGGGGCATCCCACCTTTTACAGCAGGACCCTTCCTAGTTCTGTTGAATTCATATGCTGTCGGTGTGCCACGACCACCACCGTGGTATATTCTTCATATGTGACGTAAATACCAAGAGCGTCCACTTCTTGATGCTCGTGTGTTTTGGTAGCTCCGGAGAAGCCTCGTATGCTGCCCTGATGATGGCGCTCACTTTGGTCATCTTGGCCTTTTTAGCCTTTGAAAAGGGAGGCGAGTCAATGCTGCAAGCTGGATCCTCTTCGTACCTGCCAGAGAAGTCATCCTTGATGGATGCTGCACAGGCGTCCTCGGCACCCCAAATGACGATGTCTTTAACGCTGTCGAGTGTGCTGTATATGCAGCATCATTTAAAACCAGTCTGAATCTCAGCTGGCAGGCCCCCTCGCACATTCTTAACCCATGTTGAGACTTTGCTTGTCTCCAATGATGGTCCCCAAACATACTTTATTAGATTTCTTAATACTAGTTTTGCTTTCTACTTTGTTGTGTATATTTACTACAGGTTACAAATAATGTACTAGTAAAGCAGGCGCCCATGTGCAGCTTGAACCCAGGCATGGCAGAGGAATGCCATTGCCTCGGTACTTTTGCTAGCTTTTTTCATGAATATAGGTAGAAATTTGTTGGTAACATAGATTGAGTAGCTTCATTTATTTCGAGAAATAGTACCTATGTACAGTAAATACAGTATTTTTGTTTGTATGTATATGATGGCTGCGTGTGAATTACTGTGCAATAAAACTTTGAAACCATCAATCAAAGGTGTATTTTCTATTTAGGAACTGTCTGACAGCATAATCAAGCATGCTTGATGACGCCACTAGGGATCGTATTCTCGGAAAATCACATTCGGAGGTAGTTTCACTTTTGCGAGAATCGGCACTGCATGCCTGCGCACAAGCGTCGGGAAAATGCAAGAGCTTTCGTGGGCCGAGCCATGAACTCTCGCGAAAGTGAAACTATCGCTGAAAGTGATTGCCAGAGAATACTGCCGCAATTGCGGCCTGTCGGAATAGAATGTTCCGACAGGATTACAAACCGACAGGCTGAAACCGACAGGCTGACACCGACAGGCCGACACCGACAGGCCGACCCCGACAGGCGGACGCCGACAGGCTGACAAGCCCACAGGCTTACAGGCCGACAGGCCAAAATAACATATAGCCGACAAGCCGACAGCCTGTCGGATTTTTTGTCTGGGAGAAACCGTCAACAGTCCATTTATGCAAGCAGCTTATCGTCTATTTGATCCGCCATAATTTTTAGCGTGCCTGACATCCCGGGACCGCTACTCCTTTTAGTACACAGTATTAGCCCAGTCACTGCAGTTCTAAAGTTGAACTTTTTAGTGATGATTGCGCATTTTATTGTCCTTTGTCTTAGAACAATAATTCATGTCTTGTTCTTTCTGGGGTTTTATTTGCCAAAACCAGTTCTGATTATGAGACACGCTGAAGTGAAGGTCTCCGAAATAATTTTGACCACCTAGGTTTCTTCAACGTGCACCACAACGCAAGCACACAGCTGTTTTTGAATTTACCTTCCAATATGATGTTAATCTCAATGAAGATTACTGTTATTGTGGGTAATTTCATTTAAAGTTAACAAATGGTTCGTCGTGAGCAATATTTTTTTTTCAGTCTGACAAGTAATTGCCGGCTCTGAATAGGCGCTGCTATATTTAGTAAGTACCTGGGTATGCACATAGCCAGGAATTTGGGCCATTTCGTTCAGTTTCTTTTTTCTGCCACCACGTGGCGTATCAAACCATAAATAATTCGAAATTCCCGATGTGACGTATGCCATGACGCACAACTAAAAAAAACACAGTAAAAAGAAGCATACCCTAAGACTGTCTCTTCACCTCGGCACTTGGAAATGAGTGCGCTTATATATCAGTGTTATCTCGAAGACGACCACCTATTTGTTCTCCTGACAATGAAACGACGGTTTTGCTAGACACCTGGCCAGAAAACTCGGGCGCATTCCGGACAGAAGTCTGGCCCAGATAACGGCTCCCGCGAAGCTTCCGTTGAATAGTTTTTGTTCTTTAAGGGACTTTTGATTTGTGCACAACTGTGGCCACGGTCTTGCGTTTACGTCAGGGTTCTGTTTCATGGGTTACCTATAAAACTGGCGTGATCCATTTTTGAGAAGGAAGCTTTAGCTCAGGCCTATCTTCGATGCCGGATACTCAAATACATGTAAAACGCAGGAATGCTTTTGTGAGAAAACCACTAAACCAATTTGAATAAAATTAGTTGCATGTAAGAGAGAAAGTTAAATTGCAGAGACTGCAGTAAATACAATTTTCGTTTAGATAGTGGAATGCTTTACAAGAATTGCGGGATGTTGGTAAATTTGAAAAAAAAAAAAATAGAAGCATGAAGTTCACAAATCAGCAGCTCAGCCATGAAAAACAAGTATGGCATTTCTATAAACTGCACCCGTTGGAGCATCAAAAGCGAACTTTTTTTTTCGCTATACCTTAAAACTTACGCGAATTTCTTATAATGTTTGGAACAGTTTTGCACATGCAAGATTCACAACTTAGTAGTGTTTTCCAGGGTGGTGTATGATATTTGATTGCTGTCGGCTTTGGATGTATTATTAGGTCGAGTTTACGAAATTCCGATACCGCTTTAGTGGCTCAGGTACAGAGTTTTATATGTCAAGTTTTATTTTTCGAAATTTGGCAATTCTATAAAATTTTACGTAAGAAAAGTAGACAGCCTAAATAAAATATCCCTTTCTGAAATCACTACGCTATTCTTTTTCTAAATTCAACATAACTGATCAGATTTGGTGCAGTGGTTGCTCTGAGAAACGATTGCCGATTTCCCATGTATTTCGATAGGAGCCCCCAAGCTCAATGTTCCCCTTAAGTTCTAGCTTGAATAATATACTTGTTGGTAAGATATGTTTGTAAGCGTGCGATCATGGCCTAATAAGCTAGAGCACCAGCGCACTGGGCTCGACGGCAGAGGATATGTTTGTAAAGCGGCGTGGGAAGGAAAAGGAGAAAAGAAAGGGAGAAGGCAGGGATGTTATTCAGAAGCGTGTCTGGTTGGCTAAAGATTACTAAATGCTGTGTCGTCGTACCACCTTACGTTCCATTAGCATAATTTCTATTTCATTTGGCTATTATTGTGCTATCGTCAATCAATCGAGATTAGGCCACTGTCTTCATGGCATCGTAATTGCGTCGCAATTATTTATGGCCATCACTTCAGAATCATCTCATCGTCGTCATGCCGTCGTCCTTATATGCCTTCGTCGTTCTATCGACATCATTCCTTCTTTGTAATTCCATCGTCGTCACTGCATGCAGCGTCAGCCTGCGGTCCTCGTCCTACCGTCGTGAGATAACATTGGCGACCGATGGTGATAACAAAGCGGGTCAATCAAGGAGACAGTGTATAGCCACATATAGCCGAAATACTTGAAACATCAGGAGAAACACTACGGATTCTAAATAAAGGTGTCTTAGCTAGCACGATGTGTCGTTTCTTGTTAGCTACATTTTGTGAATGTTAACTGGATTGACTTCGATAGTCGTCTTAACATGGGTTCTGCCCAAATCCTTTCGTCTTCGCCACACTAAAAAACTGTGGTCCACATCGTTCCCAGCTTATTAACACCTCTAATTCCTAGAGGTAATCGTGCTCAGGCGTGTGACAGACTACCCGAAGTTTGATGGAGGTAGCGGTGTCATTTCGACAGCGGCGCTGCCTGTCAACAAGGGGTGTTACGTCTTAACCTGAACTACCTTATACTTTGGACGTTTCCAACGGGGTAGCCCCTTTCATCAGCGTCGCGCAGACGGCGACAGCACCCGACACCGACGGGACGGGCATACAAGTGTCCCAAATCGGTAGTGCGCATCATTTGGGTGTTGCCCCGAGGCAGCGCCTTTCATCAGCGTCGCCCCGACAGGGCAACCACCCGACATCGACCATGACGAGTTGACCGGATTGAGGCGAGAGGCCAACTTCGAGGAATTACTACCGTGGGAACGGCAACGATCTCGGTTTCCTAGATGACCACGCAGTGGCAGCAAATGCGAGGGCGAGGATGCAACAGTAGAGGCGGAGCTCGGTGAACAATACAACCCCTCTGATTGGCCGCACTAATGTCAGCAGATTCCCCACTCGACTCTCCTAGAGAAGACGAAGGGATTAAAAGCGGACGACGGTGGTGCAGTGCGGGTGGTGTTGACGTGACCTGATACGAACTCAGACGTTGAATGTGCTTCTGGTGGAGTGGGCTTCCGTGCCAGGGGCCAGTGTTCATAATGTCAATTAAATCAGTTTCCTATTTCCTACTACTAGATGTATTCATCGATGGGCTTGGTGGATTCTTGGCCCAAACGCCACTTCGAGCCGCAACAGGTAATGCGCATTGGGATGGGTGGGAATAGCGGCGAAAGGCAAACTTCAAGAGTTGATAGACATCACAGAGTCGAATCAAACTAAAGAGTTAGAAAAATATATGCATTGCAATTGCGCTAACGAAATTAGAAACTATTGAATTAGTACTAGACTCACTGCAAAAACATTCACTACACTGTCTCAGGTATCAATGCTATCCTTAACGGGAATCAATGACATGAGTTTCGGTACAGGTCGTTACACTTTTCAAGAGTGGAAGAAGTGGCTAGATGCAGAGTGAGCTGTAATATTTTGTTGCTGCACAAAAATATGTAGATTTTCGGCGCGATCATTTTAATGAAAAAAAATGTTTTAAGGAAGTTCTTAGAGTACTTAGATAAAATTGTACCAAATAAATTCTGAAAAGTTAACTTAGAAATTTTTTGTGTGTTAAGGTGTAGGGCAACTCACTACTGATTTCCATTATTTTTCTTCGTTATATTTTCAGGCGAGTTGAGTATTCTGCCATAGTTTGTTGCACAATTAGTCCAACTAATTAAATTGAGCCTTTCAAGGGTCCATTTTTTCTAGATAAATGTTTTAAATCTATGCCAAAGCTGCGAAATTTCTGAACATTGGTGAGAGGGATGTGAAAAACAACGCAGAAATGCAAAACAATTTATTGTCTCTGTAATTTTTTATGTTGACTGCTATTTCCACTGGTTAAGTGGCTCCACCCTCGTGTTCGCTGCCTTGTATATGTTTTTTTGCAGCACTAGGTGCGTTGTCTGCGAATTAACGTGAATAAACAAGCAGGTCATATTTAAATCTGACGAAGAAAAAAAAACCTACGTTGCCTACGTTGTACATGCACTACATGGAAACACAAGTAGACAGAGTCCACATTTGCATATATTTCGAAACAAGAATGCCTAAATTGTTGACTGAGAAACTGACATTATTGTAATGAAGTCGAAGAAAGCAACAAAAATGGCGTGTTCCGTGTGAAAATATGATGAGCGTTAGCCTTGCGGGTCACCAATTTCTGTTTAACGAAAAAAGCTTTTAGTGGCCGTGTATTCTGGTATTCCTGAAAGCCAGTAAACCAGCGTATTTAAATTTAAATTCAAGCCAAAATTATTGGCTCGCGTTCCATCACTGTACGTATGAATGACTATATGAGATTCAAAAGTCAGATGAAATGGCTGGCCGCGGTTAGTACGGGAGTGTTCACCAATGCCTTCGTTATAGTATGTTGCCGAACACTGTAAAGCACGAGCATAGTGATCAACCGATGTGGTTTTCTATGACTTCCTCCCTAAATTTAGGCAGGAGTTCCGCCACTCCCGGTGGTTATTGCCAGCCTGATCGCTCCCTATTTTCCTAACTGTCCATTGTATGGTTTGTTTTCACACCAAATATTCACATAATATGTGCGTGTTTGGCTAGTAATGAAATCTTTATTTCTGTCACAGTTAAATTATAAAATAACCAGCAAAAAGGAATGCAGGGCAAAAACCTGCTTTGATGCAGCTTGAAGACCGCCCGGCGGCCGTTGATCACATGACAGCATCCTCACAATAATCGAGAACTCGACCTCGCTTCGAATAGGAAAAAGAGCTAATGGGTCGAACAGAACCGGGCCGGCCAACGCACGGTACTTTCGGGCTCGGGCCAGGCCCGCACCTGAAAAACCGGCCCGTGCAGTGCTCTACTTCGGATAGTCTGATGAGCAGATTCCCATATAATTATGAAATATTGAGTAAAACAGCTTAAGGCGTAACCTGCTTCCCTGTTTCATCAAAAGGATCCAGTCAAGTTCCTTTCCCCTCTTACACTTATAAAACGGTTGTATTTCCCCAGAAGGAACAGTGTCGCAACGGATTGGATTTTTTCTAGTGCATTAATATGCAAAAAAATTCTTGCGATTTACGTGCCAAAACCACGATGAGCCAAATTTACGTGCCAAATGAGGCACGCAGTAGTGGGGGACTCCGTATTAATTTAGGCCACCTGGGGTTCTTAACGTGCACCCAATGATGCATTATTACGCACTTCAGAATGAGGATCCTACACAGGGCATACCTACTTCAAAATTGGTAAAACTTGTTTGATACGTTGATTCTTTTATGTCAATACGTACATATTTAAACTTTGTTGCAAGAAGTGAAGGGCACGCCCTGCATTCCTAACTACGGTATTAACATGTTGTGACCAAGAACCATCCTCTGACAGGATAAGACCTAAATATTTCACTGATTAAATATTTCAAAAAAAATTTGCCACTTAACAAATACTTATATCTGATTTTGTTTATTTTTCTAGTGAAGTTAATGTGTACTTAATTATTTATGTTTAGGGACATGCTATTAGTGACACACGATTTTCATATGCGCTTCCAGTCGGCCGCCAATAAAAACAACGCCTCATTACATGCCCTTGCACACAGTACACAATCATCCACCACAATTGTAGAGAGTTTTAGATTAGGGGGACGCAAGCGTAGGGGCCCCAAGCGCTAGAGGGCCCTTACGGTTGCGTCCCCCTAATCTGAAACTCTCTTGTATCTCGGTTTCGATAACATCACACATATTGCCACGTGTACTTGTTTATCTTTCACCGGTGACAGCTCTTCACCGGCTCACAAATGTTAACCGTTATCGCACGGCGCAAGACGCGCCCGCATGTATCGGAAGTTTCTCGAACGTTATTGATGCTTCTTTCCGCTGTCTGTATTCACCGACGCTTATGTTATCAGATTGTATGACCGACGCGAATTGTCTAGAACTTTCTGGAAGACACGCGGGCACCACCTAGAACATTAGATGACTCATGTATAAAAGCCAACGCTTTCGCCGCTGATCAGATTTCGACGATCGCCGACTGTGTTCGCCGCTTTCGTTGTGCTTCGAGCGCAGCTTGCTTTTGTGGGCACAGGTTCGCCCAATAAAGAATAAGTTTTGTCATACACAGTTTTACGACTGTTTACTTCAGCGTCACTACTACGTGACAATATTGTTAATAAAAACAAAACAAGAAATTCGGCAGAGATATTAGTGGAACGCGATAGCATTCAAAGATCCCTGACTGCTTCTCACGCTTCCGGACAACTGTAGCTTAAGCAACCGTTATGGTTATCGCGAAACACTGGCGGCGAACGCTATGCACGAAGGCGAGCTTTCTGGTAGAAACGCATCCTCTTATGTGGGGCGATCCCGGAGATATTGCACAGCCGCGCCAAAAAAATTGCATAATTTTCAGGTTTCCGTTTTTGTTTTGTACTTTAAATATTTAAGTCAGAAGATTTAACATAAAAAACATGCGCTGTGGGTGTTTTGTTTCATGACATTTGTTCGTGGATTGTCATTCTCAAAATTCCAAGGAATATCTTTGCCAAGAATGCAAGAGAAGGGCGGCGATTTTGTAGCGATGCCTTATGGCTTATTTTATACTAGTCTTACCATCCACCGCTCACGGCCGGCTGATCCCGTTGATAACGCGAGCGGACCATCGCTCTGACCACTGACAAAGCGCGATAAGCGCGAAAAGGCATTATTACCGGAAAGGCATCGCTACAAAATACCGGCCAAGATATGAGCAACATTAATGGTGTGGCAATATAACCCGCATTATATAACGCATGTCATATAAGAAGGCGTGGCATACACATGTACCTAAATCTATTCGGAGGGCCTGCGTGGTTGGGGATGATTTTCTCCGCCACCCGCTGACATCGCACGCCGACGCCGGTTGCCGACGCCGGATTTTCTGTGACACGGGGCCCTTAACGCTTTCGCGTTAAAACTGCTTCCGTGTGGGAATGCGAAAGCGATATGGTCCCTTTGGTGAAATAAATTTCTTTTCCGCACGTGCCGTGTCCGCGCAAGCTCTCCCCTGCGTTCTAATAGCGCCGCGGTGAGGCGAAATGAAAACGCGCCAAACGTCTGAACGCACTCGCTTGCCCACGAGTTCATAGCTCGAAGGAGCGCTGCGCGGCGTTCAATTGGACATTATTAAATTTTATTTCATTCAGCCATTTTATACACTCATGACGTGTCGCCACCCCCTACCCATTTGCTGCGCCGTCATGTGCCTAACGACGCACGCACTAGGACCCACGTTTAGTCAGACAGATGGTTTCGACGTGACGTGTGTAATGACGCGCGCACTAGGCGCACCTTTAGTGAATCGCATCCGTGGAGGCGCTGTGGCGTCGGGAGAGCGCGCTCGCCTCGCACCCCGGAAGCCCGAGCTCAACTCCCACCCAGATGAAGATTTACGTATTTTCTTTCAAAGGGATTAATTTACTTTGTTTACAGGAACGTCCCCAGCTAAATTTGTCATCAATGCGAACATTTTTTGACGGGTTTTGTACTCTTTGCCGTCGTCCATTTTTGGTACCGTCATTTGCTCGCGCCGCCGACTACAACGTCGGATTTTTGCGTAATGGGACATATCTTTTCGCATCAAAAAAAAAAAAAAAAAAGAATCGGCCCCAACACGGAGCGTTGCGGCACACCAGACGTGACAGTAACATCATCCGAGCAACTCCCATTCAAAACAGCTCTTCGACGTACTTACCAAAATGGAGTTAGAGCCTGTGTATTCATAAAGTATTTACGTGTTTATAGTACCGCTAATCTTACCTGGCCAACCTATCACCGCTAATCTGACCTGGTATATCGACATTAGTAGCAATGCGGATCGAACGTTGGGTTATTTGCCCCGCTACATTTCTAATATGGTACCATCCTCTCTCAAGTTACTACTATAGAAAACACTAATAGGAACAAAATTTGAGTATGCATCCAATGTGTGAAATTTCATTATATTTCAACTCAAAATAACTCCACTCATTTTACATGTTCAACTTATGATTGAATAGCTACTCTAACCTCAAATAAAACTAAGCTTTAATTTGTAACCCTTAAGCTGATATAGTCGAACCCGGATATATCGAATCTGAAGGAGATCACAAAAATTTTCGATATATAGGCAATTCGATATACAAAATAATTGGCCATGAGGCAAACGGTGGCTTACCGATTGGTGTGTCCGAGAGCCGCTAACTCACTGCACGCAACTCGGGGAAAAAAAGCAAGCACACTTTATTTACCCGCATAAAGATTGCTGGATCACTTTCAACTTCATTGAAAAGTCTAAGCTGATTCCTTTCTTTACACTTGTAGCGGCCATCGCTTGCGGAAAATAAACTCGTGAATAGGCACTCAACCCATACGACGCCTCGAAAATCGGTTAGAAGGAATGTTTATGTTCGAGGTAGCATGCGGGCTAGCCGAACAGCTCGACGGGGCTCAACTGACTGCACAATTTCTTCTTTACCTCCAGGTGCCATAATACCTCAAACTGGACAAAGAAGTGCACTATGAGGTCTTCTGCATGGCGCCGCGTTCGATATATTGAATGTGCTGGTGAACGGCCGTTCTACGAGTATATACGCGCGCACCAGCCCGATACATTTGGATGGAATTTTCAAGGGAATTTTACAGCTGTTCGATATACAGAATAATTCGTTAATAATCGGTTTAATATCTCTGGGTACGACTGTTTCTCCGTCACGACATATATCGCATCGTATTGATCAGCTGTACAAGATACGTATCAGATTTAGTCACATTAAGTTGCTTAAGCTCTTTCTGGCCTCGCAGAGCCTTTGAATAGAATCGTCTCCCGAAAGAAATCCTAAGGAGTACTAATAAACGCAAGTTTCATGCAACATCAACTAGCGTACGCTGTGTAATCTGAATTTGTTAATTACTATGTTCCTTTTTAATTCTTTGTAATATCAGGTAATATGGCATAATTGTAATGCTGCCTTCCTGGTGCGCTCTGAAGGTTTTTGCACGTACCACCAGCTAAAATTATATGATTAGAAAGTTGCTTTTTAATCATTGCATGATTTGTTTAGCCTGCTCAACCCACTCCATTTCGTAACGCGTTCGAGCGCTGACGGCGCAAATAAATATTAAGCTGTAAAAAGTAATTCTTGGGTGAGGGGTGGTCACCTCCGGCAATGTTTCATCGACATCATCATCATCAGCAGCAGCAGCAGCCGCCTATAATTATGTCCACGGCAGGACGAAGGCCTCTCCCAGCGATCTCCAATGACCCCTTTTAGGCGATGTATAAAATATGTGCATTATTTAAAGCTACATAGTTTAACACTACATAGCTAAACTCAGTTTTTCCTTGTGAAATAATCAATCAATCGGGGAACCATTGCCTGAACTTCACATCACTGGATCTGTGAAGTCACCAGGATTCCGTGGACACCTGGTTTTCAGGTGGGACACTTCTTTTCCCGGTGTTACGAACGTTTTTGCGCCACGACCACGCCGCCGCCACGCTAAGCCTAAGCGCGCGCCAGCTGCGCGCCGAGAAGGGAGCGGAGAGTGGAGATTTAAGTAATCGGTGAAGACATCACCCCAGAAGAGTTGACCGCCGGAATGGGCTGGCGCACCGCCCGTTCCCGCCATCCCGACGAGAAACGTGGCCAAAATTCATCTCGCGATGACCCACCCCAATCGCAAGACTCCCGCTCTCGCTGTAAAACCAGGAAGAACGTTAAATATCAAGTCATCAATTATCAAGTCATCAAGTTAAATATCAAGCCCCAATTACCCAATAACGAAATTAAGAAGATCGTCAGACCTAAAGGGGCACTAAATATCCCCAAAGTCGGCAGCCCTACATTGACTAAAGCCATTTTCCAAGCAACACAGCTTATCCCGGAAGAAAGCCAAGACGACACGATCTGCCCGAATGTTCAACAAAACATCATCGTGATCAGCACGCCCCGACCGCACAATGCTGACAGGTACGTGCGCATGAAATCTGTCCACGTCAATGGTGTCAACCGCGAAGTCAACGCATACGAGGAAACCCGGACAACACTACAAAATGAGTTATCCGAGGTATTCCCCCCACCGACAGCGCCCAGGAAATCGACACAACAACCGCCATTCATGCTTCGGCACATTGATTCAACTACGCGCCCATTCTCTTATTATTGATACGTTGGCGATAGGGTGGGCGCAAGTTTGCGTGCGAGTAGGGGTGGAAGTGTGCAGATAACGTGTGAGAAACTTACTATGCCAGTAAGCGGTGCTACTTCCTTTTGTAACGAGCGGTACTCACTCTTAAGTGCCGACATTCCGGAGTTGAAGTCCTTGCTTTGGACGTTAGCTATACAGCACTGGCGGATGAATTATGTCGTTTTATTTTTGAGGAAAGCCGTGCATCGCGAAGGGCGGCAGCACAGACAGTCCTTATGTAGCAGCGGCGACACAGGTTGATTCCATTCCTTAATATGGGAATCACAATTTTTGCTGCGAACTACCGCACACGTCTTCCCTTTATCATTACACATTTTGCAGCATGAATTGGGCACAGTGCATTAGCGAACACCCAGTTGCATTTTCAACAGCAGATCGCACAGTAGCAGGGCAGAAGCAGTAATGGTTTCGTATTCGTGCGTAGTCGCTGAGGCAACGTATGGCGCACCGCCGAAAATGCCATCTCGTTCCTCTAGAGCCAACTGCTCCGCGAAAAGGGTGAATACATTCCCACCAACCTTGCTGTTTATAACGCCCGCCCGCCGTTTCGCGACGCTTTGCATTGGTATCGTCGGCTGTCTACCACCATGACAAGGCCACGGGTAGTCGCTAACAAACCTTAACAGGTTCCCTTGGAGGCCTGCAACCATCCACACCCTGATAACACAGTAGGCAACCGTAGCAACCGCATTTATGTCGACCTGTGTGGCACCTTTCGGTGGTCCCACCACTATCGTCACAGAGCGGAAATGACAGTCGTCGCTTTCCACCAAGCGCTAACTTCGTTTCGTTGACAAATCGTTTCGTTGAGCGTTTTCATCGTCACTTCAACCTGAGGCTCATTACTCACGACACTCCTTTTCAATGGGTTCAGCGTCCGACCTTAACGCTGTTTGGTATCCGCTGTTAATTTAAATCAGACCTGAACTCCACGATCGTCGAGTTAACTTATGGTACAACCATCCGTCTGCAGGTGCAATTGTTCCATGGCCGTCTAAATAACTAAGATCGACGCCCTGGGTGTCCCGATCTCTTTATTTTGAAGATGCTCCTGAGGAGGGGAAAAAGAGGTTGAAGTAATCTGGTATAGCTTCCAAGATGTGCAAAGTCTGTACCGGGCGGTTCACCGCGCGGCGGCTTGCAATACGCACAGAGCAAGCTCTGGCCACTCCATCCCGTCCCCGTCACTCAAATGGCGTTTCGAGAATGTCGGTGAAATGTGGTCATCGTGCAACAGCACAACGTCTCGATGTGAATCTGCAGTGAAACTCAGTCCGGGCAGTAGGGCACTTGTCTGAGCAGTAATAGGTGGGCAAGTTTCGATCTCCCCAAAGTTCCACGGTGAGGTGCTTCTGGTACTGAGCACGCCGCTGCAGCTCAGCATAAAACGATGTCTCTGGGGTAGTATCACTCTATGACATGGCTATCGCTCGTTTTCCCAACAGAAAGTGCGCCGAAGTTGAAAGCTGGAATTCATTGCGGTCGTCCTTAAGCTACGTCATGGTTCTGTAGTTGATGACAGCCTCAGTCTCACACAACATGATCATGAGGCTCTGTGTATCGAGACTACTGCGCCCTAGAGGCCACTTCGAACCGTCCTTGTTCCATGGATCGAACAAGGCGATCACCATCCGTCTGCTATAAACTTGCACTGTATACGCATTGGAGTGGCCTACTTCTGTACCGCAAGGACAAGTAGCTTACAGGGACCCTGAAACAATTTTGACGGTCTTGTACAAATGTACGAAGTCGCTAGGTTACGCGTCACCTAAATCATTAGGTGACGCATATTAGGCGCTCCGGTTATTTCGTGTAATTTATTATAAGGTTAAAAAATTTGCACCGCTACCGATCGAAGTGGCACCGCTCCCCTGTGTTTTCAGCCACCCCCTACTAATTAACGTAGTTGTCCCAATTGAAGTCTGTTGGGGAAGCTATCTGATTTGCTATCCAGGTAGCGTCATCGATAATTTTTCCAACATTATGGTGAAAAAAAATGTTGTTCGTAAAAGTTGGAATGCTGGTTAATTTGTTTCTCTAAAGAAAAGAAACAAAAACAGAAAACACAAGGACAATTTATCACTACACTCAAGTACTTCCGGCACACAGCAAGTGTCATCTACTTGTGTTACAACGTTCTCCGTGTTGACGCGAGCCGCGCGGACAGCTTCCTTTTCCCGAGCACTGTGGATCGCCCGTGTTACGTTGTGGGCTAAAGATCTAGAGATCGGAAACATGTCAAGCGGCGACATAGTGACCCTTTGTGAAGCAGCATGCGAGTAGTGTGGCTGCAGCGCATCGGGCTGTCGATATCTGATCGGCGCCAGCATCTACGCGTTTGTGGCGATCACTTCACGCCGGATGATTACGACCACTACAGATAGCTTCAACGTGTCCAGCATTCGGGTAAACGCAAGCGCAAGCGGAATGGGTCTGGGCGTTTCACCGGGTGAGCAGAGGCACGAACGTGAACGGCCTACACGGTGCAGTCACCTAGTGGTACAGAGATCTACCAGACAAACACAGACCTAATATAGCCGTCCTCAAGTGCATTCTACTTTGCTGCTGGTGTAAATTTTCTGGCAGGAGCGTAATCGTGAAAACATTGTCTTTTTAAATGTTTAAAATATTTTACACTTGGTTGTAGCAATCGCTTCGATGGTTAAGCTCTGCGCCATCAGGTAGCTGCACCGTGCAGGCCACTCAAGGTTACGTTAAAGCTTCTTCATCGCAGTGGTGGTTGTAATATGGAGGGGCTTTACGCCTCCGCCTATCCGTCAACATGCCCAGCTCGCCTGCGATTACTGGAATACCGGACACGCTCGGCCCTGCGACAGAACGCTTGCAACGCACGCTACTTGAAAATCTCTCTTGGGCATAGTTTCTCATTTAGTGACAAACTTTATGTTTGCGGGGGATCGATGGCCAGGCGGCTTGCTGCGCTGTCACTACAACTTCTACCTGCCTCGCAGCCGAAAATGTATGCGTATTTTCGACTCACCGCTGTGAGGTTTATGACGCTGAAACATTTAAAAAATAAAACAGGCTTAGTGACGTACCCTGTGACATTTGGGCATAATACTCTTCCTAGAATTTTGCCATGTCCTCATGACTTCATCTGTACAGCTGCTGAGTGAAGCATCCCCAGAGTCATACGAACGTATTTCCCTGTAGCTAAGGGGTTTCTGTTTATGTTTACATGATGCACGTTTGAAGCCCTTGACTCAGGTGTGTACAAGAAATATTATATTGAATGAAAAACCAAGCAACAAAAACAAACAATTGAAGCAAACAACAGTGAAACATATAAAATTCAACCTAAAAGTACGAAGGCTTATTCATAGCCTCCGACATTTACCTAAGTGTCAGGGTGAAGTGTGATTTTACCACTACATTGAACAACCAATAAAATACCATCGACATCTCCGGTTAGCCCCACAGGAACGGTTCTTTATTTATGATTTTCTCAACAGTTACCTTGCAAAAGTAGATGTGAGTAGGTAAATGTGAGTAGGCAATACCTTTATTGACGTGCTCCACTTTTCTCATTTATTTACGTACATTAACTATGGTGAAGTCGGCTAACGAAACTTTCTGCTGGGTCAATTCAGTATGCTCAACGGAAACAGTGCCCGTATATGTAGTAGTTCGTGTACAGGTACATATATTTCCCCTATGTCAAAAAAAGCAATACCCCTGCTGAGTAAAACATAGCAATATTTATTCGCACAATATAAGCACGGGGTTGTATATGCACCCAATTGTATTTTGCGTTGTTGTTGAAGAGAGTTGGTGATGGCTGGCAGGCATTTCGTGCACTGCGACACCACGGACCCGAGAAAATGGGGCCTGATCCCTCACGCGGTTAGCCGAGTGCGGCGACTGACAGTGGTCGCGCGACCAGGTTGGTCGCAAAGCGACCAGTCGCAAATGGTCGCTTTTCTCGAAACGCGACCATTTTGGGCCAGACGCTCGCTGCTAGATTTTTCAGTCACGCGACGGTGGTCGCAAAGCTGCTCAACCAATCAGCGCCGCGCCGAAAGTCATGTTATGTGTCGTCGTGCACGCCAAATGCAATGTCCACGTCACCATATGCAGACTATATAGGCCGGTAATTGGTGTCTTCTCCTGTGGTTCTGGGACGCAGCAGTTGCAGTAACGTGTCGAATGTACGCGGTCGCATTTGCTGGAAGCTAAACAGCAGGAAAAGAAAGCATAACACGAACCCTTTTTCCAGCTGCCGTTCGTTGGATGAGCACGCCACCCAAAGGTGAACAGCGGGTGAATAGCATCGCTTTAATATTATGCACCGAATCACACGCAATGCGAACTAGAAATTACAACTTGCTCTCGATAATACTCGTTGTCATGCGCACAAAGTTAGGGCAGGAGGCGGCTTGCGTGGCCGGCCACTTCACGCGAGCGGAGGCATGGGCGCACACACCAGCGTCGCGTTTCTTCGGAGGCTTCCGCGCTGCCACAGCTGACACCACAGCAGAGCACATCAGCACAGGGACGACGTCTTCCTGTTCGCTCGAATCAAAATCCATGGCAGTTGCCGGAACGCGAAACCGAATTTACACAGTGCCAGCGAAGTGCGCGCTAACTGCGTAGATCCCTAGAATTCTCGCTGAAGAACGAGAATCTCCGGGATTGCGACTTGCAGGTCGCGCTCAGCCGGGCTTGCCGGTGTGAACATCAGTCGCCTTCGGTCGCTTTTTGGTCAGCGAATCGCAAATGGTCGCGCGACCTCCTCAAGTCGCCGGTGTGAATGAGCCTTAATAGTTACCGGGAAACACTGGCGGCGAACGCTATGCGCGAAGGCGATCTTTCTAGCAGAAGGAGAACGACGCTAGGGGGCCAAACGGAGCGGTCACGCATCGCATGAGCTCCTGCCTCGACGCCTGATTTCACCCGGAAAACCTCAACGTCGCGGAAAATGCAGTACTCCATCGTCTTCTACTAATCAAGCGAAATCCGTGGATAACCGGTTTTCAACCGTAAGTCCAAACTTCTCCATTCTCTGCTTGTTCGAAGAACCGCGGAGAAGAACGCTGCTCTAAGTCTAAGTGGCGTCAGGCCGTCGCCTGACGGAACGCTCCTC
Source organism: Dermacentor silvarum (assembly GCF_013339745.2). Taxonomy (NCBI): domain Eukaryota; kingdom Metazoa; phylum Arthropoda; class Arachnida; order Ixodida; family Ixodidae; genus Dermacentor; species Dermacentor silvarum. Next base: position 149,649,149 of record NC_051157.2, read on the forward strand.
CAGCTCGTGCGGGACGTGCCAGGATGGCTGACGACGACGCGTCTGCGACGATCGGAGCCATGACGCCGATCGAAAAGAACTCCAAACGCGAGGACAACGCTACCGACCGCTCGCAAAAGAAACCCTTGACAACGGGGGATGGTTTACGGCAAAATACCACAACTCAAGACTTATCGCCGTTCCGGCGACCGGTACCGAAGCGGTGGACAAATCAGCGTCGAGCGAGCCCAAACTAAAGGGGAATCCCCTTCGCCAAGAGAAGCTACCTCCGCTGCCAAAAACCGATTTCAAAGTCATCATTAGACCGAAGAATGGGCTCAACATCAGTCAACTGAGCACGCATCAGATGGCCCGGGCTATAATCAAAGCATGTGAAACCCAGACATGTGAAACGAAGGCAACTTGCTTATACGGTTGTGCAACGGATCGAACATCGCCATAATCAGCACGCCAAGCATGGAGACTGCCAATGTTGTGCAGAGCGTTCCAAGTCTACGTTTTGGTGCAAAAGACTATGCAGTGACGGCTTACGTTGCAGCGCCGGACAATTCGTGTAAAGCTGTGATTCACGGACTGGACACCGGTACAACGCCGACCGAATTACTAGCCCATCTTCGGGTACGTACCCAAGGAGTGAAAATACTTTATGCAGGAATGCTTGGAAACTCCCAAACCGCGGTCATTACCTTCGAGGGCAAGATCGTCCCCTGCTACGTTTACTACTACGGCGGCGAGACACGTTGCTACCTCTATCGGTCATCGCCGCAAGTCTGCTATATATGCTTCAAGCCTGGGCATAGGGCGGATGTATGCCCGACATCCTGACGCCGTTGTCTGCTCGAACTGCGCCGAACCAGTCATCGAGGACGGACACACCTGCGAGCCCAGGTGTGCGCTATGCAAGGAAGCGCACCCCACACGAGCAAAGGAGTGCAAGGAACGCCTCAGGAAACCGAGGAGCCGACGGGCGAGAAAACAAGAGTAACCAGACGCCGAAGCCAGGAACGCCAGCGGACGTGGCCGGACCAGGAAACGCTGGTTCAGTAGGGACTCCAGCTCGACATGCAGGTCCAGATCAAGGTCGAGATCCACGTGCAAGACCCGGCAGGCTCCGGAAACGAAAAAGAAGCAACAGAAGAAGACCATAGCCAAGAAGGAAGAAGACAGTAAGGTGAGCTGGAAAGCGCATCTTTTCTCAGCCTCTCCCACTGCTCCAAAGAACACGAACACGCAGAACGACGAAATAAATGAGCTTAGGCAAACTATTCAGACTCTCAGCGCAGACAATGCTGAGCTTAGACAGAAGCTCAACGAGCTCATAGATGAACTTAAGGCATTGAGAACAGGGCCGCCAAACTCAAACACGCAAACAGACGAAACTCAGTCGGCCACCACAGGGTGGCAGTAATTAACAATGCCATGGCAGCCATGAACAATGTGCTAGCGAATCTTAGATAGGGAATGCCTAATACAATTTACGGGCATGAAATCCAGAACTTAATCATATACTGGGCTATCAGCTGACCATGGCGAGCTGCCGTAAATGCTCGATCAAGTTGGAAACCCTCGATATATGGCAATGGAACTGCCGTGAGATTCGCAGAAAGCAGGGTCTTCTTAAACAACTCATCACTAACTGCAGAGCTCCGCCAGACATAATCGCCCTACAGGAAACCGGCTACTCACCCAATCTTGCGGGCTACTCAGTCTATGAGGGGCTCGGGCAAAGTAAGGTCGCGACGCTGGTTGCCAAAGCGGTCACCGCAATCAGACATGAATCGACGCAACGGACATTGACCACGTCTTTATTGAAATGATTACCCCAAAAAGAAGCCAAGAAAGCCTCTTTCTCGTCAACATTTACAGCCCGCCCAGCCACCGGAAAGCAAGCTTCGGCTACGTGCTACGCAAGGCTGAACAAGCAGCAGGCAAGAAGGGTCTCGTCATCCTGGGGGATTTTAATGCCTGGCACAAAAGCTGGGGCTACGTTAAGGAAACACAAAAAGGCAGGGATCTAGCCAGAGAAGCGGATCGCAGAAGGCTCTGTCTCATCAAAGACCACACCCAACCCACGCGAGTGGGGAACAGTTTCAACCGAGATTCATGCCCTGACTTGGCATTCGTCAGAGGGGTAAGGGATGCTCGATGGTAAACTGATGGAGAAACACTCGGCAGTGACCATTGCATTTTGCGCATAAAGATAGAAACCATCCAGATCAGGAAAAGACTCGGCAAGGCTAGGCTCACCGACTGGGTAGCCTATAGAAAAACTAGGGCGGGGTCCAATGATGCTGAGATCACAGACATTACCAGCTGGGTCGCAGGAATCAAGGCAGACTGCAAAAGGCTAACCCGAGAGGTAGCCCTCACTACCAACGCACCCGAGGTGGATAAGCATCTGTTACACCTATGGGACGCCCGACGTGGGCTACTAAGAAGATGGAAACGGCAGAAGCACAACAGGAAACTCAGACTTAAGATCGTCGAGGTCACCAGACAAGCCGAAGAGTATGCGGCAGACCTCTCAGGACGCAACTGGGACCAAAAATGCAACGAGCTACAGGGGACCCTAGGCTGGAAAAAGACATGGGCCTTGCTAAGGGCTCTTATAGAGCCAACCATGACCAAGTCCGAAAATCGTACGACTCAACGGATCGCGCACCGATTGCAAGGCACAGATCGGGAAATGCTAGAGAACATCAAGCAGCGCTATGTTGGGGATACAACGGACGTCAACTGCACTTTGGCATACACGGGTGAAGCAAATCCCGCTCTAGATGAACCCATTACCACAGAAGAAGTCAGACACGCTGTGGTGTCTGCCACAAAGAACACCACCCCAGGGAAGGAGGGCATCACGAACGCCATGATAAGGAACCTAGATGAAAACTCGATCAAACGATTTACAGAATTCGTCAATAAACACTGGGAACGGGGGACCATCCCGGACGACTGGAGACATGCGGAAATAGTAATGATTCCGAAGTCCGGAAAGATTCCCTGCCTGGAAAATATGCGACCTATTTCACTAACGTCCTGCTTGGGAAAAGTATACGAGAGAATTGTGTTTCAGAGGTTGGAGACCTACCTGGAGGATAACGAGCTCATGCCGCACACTATGTTTGGATTCAGAAAATGTCTCTCAACACAAGACATCCTCCTGCAGATCAAGGAGGAGGTGCTTACTAACATCCCGAAATACAGAGAAAATATCTTGCTTGCGCTCGATCTTAAAGCGGCCTTCGACAATGTAAGTCATAGAGCTGTGCTGGAGGGGCTCAGCAACATTGGTTGCGGGCAGAGAATACACAACTACGTCAAAGCTTTCCTCAGTAACAGAACCGCCACCATTGGTATAGGCGGCATCAGGACTGACACCTTCAACACGCCCCCCAAAGGGAACACCGCAAGGTTCTGTGATATCCCCTATGCTATTTAACATTGTGATGATCGGATTAGCACGGAACTTCAAAAAAATTGAAGGACTCAGGCATGCCATTTACGCAGACGACGTCACAATCGGGGTGACCAGGGGATCCTTAGGAGAAAAACAAGACCTTCTGCAGAGTGCAGCAGATACAGTCCACGCATACACCGCACACTGCGGACTTGCATGCTCCCCGGAGAAATCCGAAGTGCTCAGAGTCTACAGAAGAGGATACAATCTGCAAAACTCCATAGACATCTACATAGGGGGAAGAAGATTCCGGAGGTATCCCAAGTTAAGATCCTTGGCATGTGGATACAAAGCAACTGTCGTTTAGATCACACAATCAGACAGCTCGCAAACACCACAGCGCAGATCACGAGGATGATCGCAAGAATCTCAAACAGACGACGAGGTATGAAGGAAGAGGACACATGCAGGCTAGTACAGGCCCTGGTGGTCAGTAGGATTGTATACAGTGTCCCCTATCAAACCCCACTCGAGCAGGAAAAGGCACCATTAGAGGCAATCCTTAGGAAAGCTTATAAATGCACTCTCGGACTGCCGGTCAATACCTCGACGGAGAAATTCTTTAAATTGGGCATAAACAACACAGTACAAAAACACATCGAAGCTCACCTTCTCGCGCAGAAAATGAGACTCATGCAGACGCCAACGATCAGGAACACGCTGAAGATACTGGGCATGAGGGATGCTTGCAGAGAAATTATCAGCACGGAAAGCATACCTAAAGATATTCAAGAGATCATTGAGATCAGCCCGATACCGAGAAACATGCATCCTAAAATACACAAGGCCAGAAGAAAGGCAAGATCGGGAGCACACGAAAGATATGTCGCGGGGAGAAAAGACGTGTTATACGTCTACGCGACCGCATACAAGGAACACTCCAGGGCGGTAGTCAGCGTTGTTGATCACCAGCTTAGGGAAATAAATTGCGCTTCGATCAAAGGCAACAACATTCTCGAGGCTGAGGAAGCGGCAATCGCACTCGCCATCACCCAACATGGCGAAGAGGCCACTACAGAAATACTTAAGGGCTCGCAAGAAGCGTGCAGAAGGTACAGCAGTGGACGCATATCCACTGTGGCCATCCGCATACTCAAGACGAGAAAAATCACCTTCTCGAGATGCTTCATTACGTGGACACCAGACCATGAGACTGTGACAGGGAACCAGCGTGCCGACGCCAACGCCCGAGCATACGCCAACCGAGAGACGTACCACGACGGGGAACTGGACACCGTCACCAGACGCTATGGAGCAATTTTAGAAAACCAAAGAGCCCTAAGGAGGATCTACCCCCCTTCCCACAAAGACGTTAGTACAGAGCAGTCGGTCGCCTGGAGACAACTGCAGACTAATACATACCCCAATCTGAGTTTACTCAGCAAAATCGATCCGGCAACATATGACAATAAATGCCCGCAATGCATGGAACACGCGACGCTTTACCACGTTACCGGGGCTTGCCAAAAACCAAATGTAGCGCCAGTACACAGAACACCAACACCGGAGCAGTGGGAAGCTGCGCTATCCTGCACGAAGCCTCAACAGCTCAAGCTGATCGACAGAGCTCGCAAGATGGCAAAGGCCACAGGGGCCCTGGACTGAGGGCTCCATCTACGCCGGGAAACCTCCTTTGTGAAAATTAATTTTTTTTCATTCATTAATTCATTCTAGCAGAAACGCGGCCTCTCGCGTGGGGTGATCCCGGAGATATTGCACAGCCGCGCGAAAAAAATTGCATTATTTTCAGGTTTCCGTTTTTGTTTCGTACTTTTAATATTTCAGTCTGAGAAGATTTAACATAAAAGACATGCGCTGTGGGTATTTTGTTTCATGACATTTGTTTGTGGATTGTCATTCTCAAAATTCCGAGGAATAGCTTTGCTAAGAATGCAAGACAAGGTTTGAGCAACATTAATGGTACAATTGTGTGGCATACCTAAATATATTAGGAGGGCCTGCGTGGTTGGGGATAATTTTCTCGGCCGCGGGCGCCATTGCCGACGCCAAATGTTCTGCGACACGGGGCCTCACTCATGAGAAAAAGGCAGTGAGACGCATGGATTGTGGATGAGGCCGCGAGAGCCAATTGGCTCTTCTGGACTAAGCCCAGCGAGCCATTCGTGCCAGTGGGGGCCTGGAATATTGGCCCCAACCATCGTGCCTTCTTTTATTTATTTTCAATAAAGTTTTCACTCGCTCACTCACAGATTTGACAGAGTTGGCTGAAGAGGAGGCGGTGTCCTTGTTCTCGTTAAAGCAACGATAGATTCATGTTTAGTACCCGTGCGTTGTAGCCTCAAACTAGTGTGAGTTAACCTATCTCTTCCATCTGGCAGAGCCGTACTTGTTATCTGCTACCGTACGCCAGATTCAGATTGTTCTTTTGTTGATGAGTTGTATTCCGTCCTATTACATCTGCAGTCCTTCTATCTCCGTGCTTTGTCCTCTATGGAGATTATAATTATCCCGATATTGATTTGGAGCAGTGGTGAGCTTGTTCTCGCCAGTGAAAGAAAGATGTTGGAATTAAGTCTTACCTTTAACCCGGTTCAGTCTGTTAAAACTCCAACGCGTGGTAGCAACATTCTTGATGTTGTATTTGTCTAGAAACCAGAGTTTTGTCAGTCTCTCTCGCAGTGGCGCACCGACGGGGGTGGGGGGGGATTCGGGGGTTGTAACACCCCCCCCCTGAGGCCGACTTAACCCCCCCTTTTGTTTAACACCTTTTCTTTCCTTACGCATTTGAGTACTGCAACTAAGATCTAAGACGCGCAATTGTCTGCACACTCGCAAAAAGCGCATTTTTTTGACAATTTCCCGTGAAGAAATCGAAATTAGAGCTGTTTAGGTGGTATTGGCAAACTGTTAACCCCCCCCCCCCCCCTGGCATAGATCCTGGGTGCGCTACTGCTCTCTCGTACTAGTGGCTTTAGTGATCATAACCTGCTATTTTAACAGCGAAGCTGTTTAAGCCAGCCGTAATTTGTGGTGTGTGGTTCGTATAAAAAAATGTCACAGTCAGGGCGAAGCAATGAATGCGATAGCAACACAGCAATGTCATACGAAGTAAGGTGAGCGGCTTTGGTAGCAATATTGTAGTAAACATGAGCTGATTAAGTAAGCAGGTGTGCTGTGGCGTAAGTAGACCGACATGAAGAGAGACTCGATGACCACGAGAAGGCGCGTGTGAAACGGTGGTGTTGATGAGAAGTGCTTCCCGTGGGCAGCGCGTGCGAAGGGACACACCTGTAGCGCTGCACTGCCGATCCGGGCAGCATTACATGTGTAGCGTGCGTTGGAAAATGTGGCCCGACTATTACTAACTGAATGAACAAGCGTGGTGTGAGCGCGCACAAACAAACATGAATAGATCACACTGAATGACTGCAGACAACGACTGTCAAAACGCTGGCAGCAAGCCCATACGCTGCAGCGGGCGAAGGTAGGTGCGACCTATCGCTTCAACAGAAACTGAGCGGCGAATGCACAGTGCATAAAGGTCAGAGCCGCGTGGAGATAAGAGACGGTGCGGTCGAGGGACGAGCGCGGTTGTTGGCAGAGTAGAAGTGCCCCCTCCCCCCCTTCCTCCGGCGCTGGCTTTCCGCTTCCTTGCTTGCGCGTGGGAGATTGAGTGCGTTCGCTCTCCGTGATAGCGCGCGTCCCCGCACGCTTCCGCTCGGGCATACGGTGCGCGGCGAAGATTTTATCTATACGGAACCTCACGGCGACGGCGACGCCGACGGCAGAAATCCGGTTGAAGTGTCCATATAATTGCTATCGCAATAAAAAAAAGAGCCGCGCCGTAGTCATGGCAACCAGGAGGGTGGAGGAAGGCGGCGCGGTGCATGCACACGCGGTCTCCTACTCGCCAGCTCCCTCCGTTCCCGACCCCCGCCTCTCTTACCTCCGCGGCGCACTGCGCCAGGAGAAAAAAAAGGCGAAAGCTTGCACTAGCCGCGCAAAGCTCAAGACACTGCGAAGCTGGCCGATTGATATCGAGCGGCTAGCCTCCAACACGTTCGGCCTCGGCAAGCAACAGTGTTTTTGGCACTGTGCCAACCTTGATGTAGTGTTTAGGACTGTTCGGCACTTTCGCTAGTGCGCAGTGATGCGGGAGAAAGACAGAGAGTCGTTTTGGAGCATTTATAAAATCAAAAGGAATCTTAAAAATATGTATATACAGAGAGTTGATAATCTGCGTAACGGCAGTCAGTGTGTCCACACACACACGAGCATAAACGGGCTGAGACAGTCCCGTGTTGCAATGCTCACGGTTCTGTCGTCACGGCACTGCGGGTTCACCCGTGCTCGAGCCGACTGCGACGACAACACGTTCAGGCCCCGTCCAGCACGGTTCTCTGGCTCGGCACGCTCAGGAGCAGCAGCGGCAGCAGCCACGGAACGCCTTGTCCAGCAGCACGGCCTCGGTGTCCGGCTCGTACGCGCCGCTCGCAACCGACGTGCTACGGTCACACGTCCAGCACGGCCTCGGTGCCCAGCTCGTACGCCGCTCGCAACCGACGTGCGGCGGTCGCACGTGAGGACAGCGTCTAGCACAGCAACATCTTTGCCAGACGAACGCTGCTCGGCACAGCTCAGGTGCGGCAGCTCAGGGACCGGCGGCACTTGGATAAGTCAGCGTCTCGAGCAATGGCAGCAGGAGCCCTGGTTCCTCGGACGCCTTCATCCACGCTCGGCTCCACGATCCTCCGCACCTTGCCACGGACGTCTCACCTGGCAAGACCTCTCGCCTCGTTCACCCCAGGAGCTCGGAACTGCAGCCCGCCTGGTTCGAACACTGCGAGAGCGCGACTCGTGCCGCCGTGCTCGTGCACCCGTTCACTTCTTCACGGAGCTTGGGTGGCCGCTCCGATCTTCTAGCGGCACCTCGCGGCACTTACATATAAGATTTTACCCCCCACTTTAGAAAGTTGTTTCATTTAAACAGCTTTTCAAAGCACGTGCATGGGTAAAGTTCGCAGTCCGTAAGGCGCAAAGTGTTTACATGTAAGAGTTTTTCCACACGCACATAAGTAGTTCATGAGGTGGTCACAAACGCAATAAGTGCACTAGGCTTACCTGACGTTGTAAGTTTACACTCTGCTCATATAGTCAGCGCCTACATTTTCGCTGCCCTTTATATATTCCACCGTGATGTCGTACTCCATGAGGATCAGACTCCAGCGGAGTATCCGGCTGTTCGTGTGCTTGGCCGAGTTAATGTAGGCGAGCGGTTGGTGATCGCTCTGAAGTACAAACTGTTTCCCGAAGAGTTAGACGTGGAATTTCTGAACAGCCCACACGAGAGCAAGGCCCTCTCGCTCCATGGTAGAGTAGCGTGTCTCCCGCGGAAGGAGCTCCCTGCTTGCGTAGGCGACAGGATGAAGAACGCCTTCATGAAAATGCATGAGTACAGCTCCCACACTGGTGGACGATGCGTCTGTGCGGAGAATAAATGTCTTCTCGAGGTCAGGAGACTTTAAGATCGGATTGGTGGACAATAATCGTCGAAGTTCGTCAAAAGCCACCTGGTGACGTTGTTGCCATATTGCCTTGTTCGGCGCGCGTTTTCGAGTGAGCTCTGTCAAGGGATGAGACACCTTGGAATAGTTGGGCACGAAGTCGCGGTTATAAGCTGTAAGGCCCAGGAAGGAACGGACCTCTTTCTTTGTTTGCGGCCTTTTTGCAGTTTGTATCTTTTCAAGGGGCTCCCGTTGCGGTCGTAAGACCCCATGTCCCACGATGTGGCCCATGACCTTAACCGAGAGAGAGAGAAATAACTTTATTTTGTCCAAAATGTGGTTAGAGGAGGGGGTAATGACTAGAAGCCTCCCCAGTCCCCCCTTTAGACGGCGGCCGGCAGCCCCTGAGCCGCGGCGGCGTCTTCAGCCATTTGGACTACTCTCGCTTGAACATCCGGGTCCGAGCTGAGCAACACGGCCTCCCATTGCTCCTCATTTCTTATTATTAAACTGGGTTGTTGTGGTTTTGAACAGTTATTGTTATATTGTTTCTTTGGGCATGCCCAGATTATGTGTTGAAGATCTGCTCGGTTGTTAGAATGCTTACATATGTCTGTGTATACATCTGGGTGATAGTGACTGAAGGCAATGGGGTTGGGAAAAGTGTTGGTTTGTATTAGCCGCCAAGCCACTGACTGCCACTTGTTTAATGAACAATGTGCTGCCGGATATCTAGCCCTGGCTACTCTGTAATGATCAATGATTTCCCTAAAGGAAACCAGCCTATCTCTGCCTGACCGGCGGATTGCGAATGCGTCCGTGTTGGTGTTGGTGACGTCGTCTCGGTCTGCGAAACCTTGAGCCGCGTCATGCGCATTCACGTTACCTGGCAGGCCAGAGTGGGCTGGTGCCCAGATGATTTGTATTCCCCTAGCTCGGTCTGCGTGGAAACCCGCCTGGAGGATTTTTTTCGCCTTTGGCGAGATGCGTCCTTTAGCGTAATTTAATATGGCGGTCTTGGAATCACTTATTATAATTTTATATTTGGGAGAAGATGTCATTGCTAGTGCAATGGCGACCTCTTCGCCTACCTCTGGCGTTGTTGTTGGGATTGTGGCTGACGCAATTGCATGTCCTCGATTATTGACTACTGCCACTGCCATGGCATCTTGATGTTCGTAGTCGGCTGCGTCTACATAGAGCACATCTTTAGAATTACCAAACCTGCTTCCTAATGCTTTGGCTCTTTCTTTTCTTCGTTCTTCGTTGTGCCAAGGATGCATGTGTTTAGGTAACGGGGGGATATATAGGTGTCTCCTAATGTCCGCAGGTATATCTGTTTTGATGTCAGTTCTGGGTTCATAGTTGATGTTCAGTGATTCCAGAATATGTCTTCCAGTTTGACTTTTGGAGAGCCTCTCCATCTGGGCAGTTCTGTGAGCTTCACCTTAACCGAAGTTGACCCAACTTCACTCTTGGATGGGTTGATTGTGAGGTGTCCACGCCGCACTTGCCGGAAGAAACATTCCAATGTGTTTACGTGCGTCTCCCAGGTGTCTGTGGCTATAAGCACATCATCAAAGTAATGATGCACGCGAGAGATAACAGCCACAACCTTTTTCATCAGCCTAGCGAACACTGCTGGCGCTGTTTTAATGCCAAAGGGCATGAAGCGGAATTGGTACAGGCCTGACCTTGATTGAAAAGCAGTCATATGTTGCGAGTCCTGATGCATTGGTGCCTGCCAATACCCTTTGGTAAAATCAAACTTGGAGAAATAGCGAGCCTTCTCCAAGTTTGCGAACATCATGTCAACTCGTGGAATAGGCTCATTGGCCGTGACGACTACTTTATTTAACTGTCGGAAATCAATACAGAGACGCTTACTGCCGTCTTTCTTTTTAATCACGACCATTGGCGAGTGGTAGGGTGAGTCCGATGGTTCAATAATTCCCTGCGCCAGCATCTGCTGCACTTCTTCCTCTACTGCTTGTTGCACAGCAAATGGTATCGGGTATTGGCGCACATTCACCGGCTCTGTAGATGTTGTCGTGAGCTTGCACGCAACCAAGTTCGTCTTGCAAGGAACGTCGGAAAAAATGTCTTGGTAGTTCGACAGAATTTGTTCGACCCGCGCCTTCTGGTTAATATCCAATGTGTCAGCGACTCTGACGTCACGGTAGGTCTCGCGCTGGTTAAATGAAAGGAACGGTAGTTCCGTGTCCTCTTCCACTTGTTCCGTCTGCAATGTGACAGCCGCGCGTCCCGCGTGGTCCGTCGAAAGTGGTCTTTCCTCATACTTTTTCAGGAGGTTGATGTGGAACAAACTAGTGCGGGTGCCCAGATCAACAGCATAGTCGACTTCACTACGTTTTTCCAATACAGTGAAGGGGTCTTTCCAGGATAGAATTAGTTTGTTGTTATCGGAAGGTAACAGTAACAACACCTTGTCTCCGGCGCAGAGCTGACGTGGCTTTGCTTTGCGATCGTAGTACGTTTTTTGTGTCAGCTTGGCTTTATGCAGCTCCTCGTGAGCAATTCTGCACGTTTCCTGTAAACGTTCGCTAAGCTCCATAACATAACCATATGTGATCTTGGTTTCTTCATAAAGAGTTGTTCGTGTCCATAATTCCTTTAGTATGGCCATTCGTCCTCTAATGTATCGACCATACAGTAGGTCGAAAGGAGAAAAACTCAGACTGGACTGAGGCACCTATCTATAAGCAAATAATATTGGCGCCAAGTATCTGTCCCAATTCTTTGGACTTTCCTGGCACATGCGCCGTATCATTTGCTTTAACGTGCCATTAAAACGCTCAACAAGGCCATTCGCCATAGGGTGGTATGGGGTTGTTGGCAAATGTCGGAAGGACAGTAGCCTGCTTAGTTCTTGCGCTAAACTTGAAGGGAAGGATCGACATGGGTCGCTCACGATTTCCCGTGGAATTCCCACACGCGAGAAGATTTACACCAACGCTTCTGCTATCCTTTCCGTCTCAATGCTTGGTAATGCAACGACGTCAGGATAGCGTGTGGCGCAGTCCACCATTGTTAGGATATATCGGTTTGCTTTTGCCGATGTCGGTGAGAGTGGCCCGATTATATCTATCGCCCCACGTTCAAACGACGTGTCAATCACCGGCATGTTCCCTAGGGGGACACATCCGACTAGGTGCTCCGGAACAGTATGCTGACAGATGTCACAAGAGCGCAAAAATCATGTCACCTCAGCCTGAACGCCTGGCCAATAGAATTCTTCGAGTATCCTGTCAGTGGTGCGTTTAATACCTTGGTGACCGGCCAAAACTCCTTCGTGCACCATCTTAAGGACGAACTGACGCAGGCTTTGGGGAACAACCAGTTGGTCTACTTCCTTCCCCGTCAGAGATATGTAGCGTCGGTAAAGAATCCCCTTGATCAAAACAAATTCTCAGTTTGCTGATCGCTTCGTCGTTGCCTTCCCGATCGACGAAAAACAACCCTCCAAGGTATGGTCTGCTCGCTGCAACTCTGCCAGAACTTGTGGGCTCACATATAGTGCGTTCGATGCAGCAACAGGTAACCTCGTTTGCTTGGTTACCCTTGTCGCTGCACTCAAGGTCGCTCTATCTTGGGACACGCTGTGGTGTCGAACAGGCTCCTCTGCTGGGGCCGACTCTTTATGCCGTTTTGAAACATCAGGCGGGTCACGTGACATGTCAGAACCAGAGGGGTAGAGCACCCCGTTGATGTTCCCGAGAACAACGTTATAAAGCTGCTTTTCCATGCAGAGTGCCAGCGTCGTTCCTCGGAAGAAAGGAGAGTCTACGTAAACCTTCGCTTCTGGAAGCTGCTTAGACCAACCGTCCAGAAGGTAAACAGTACGCATGTTACCGGTGAAATTATTTTCCGGCACCAGTGAACGCCTGACGACCACAATATTGCATCCCGAATCTCTCAACACCGTCACAGGATGTCCATCGAGATATCCGGTTGCCGTCGGCATCTCTTGCGTCATAAGACCAAGACAAATATATTTTCCATCAGATGGGCTTGTTTTCTCTTCTGTTTCGACGGTAGACGCCGGGTATTTGTCATTCCTGGTGGCAGGCATCCGGTCGCAGTCACCAATAGCACTTGCCGCCTCCTTGGTTCTGCTCATTATGTTTGGAGACTCGTCAACTTGATGGCCATGCTTCCTTCATTTCCAGCAAGACGAGGACTTCGGTCCTTTTGACCGCGTCCAACAATCTGCAGCGTGGTGTCCTTGCTTGCCACATAGAAAGCACCGAACTTTTTCTTTTTCGGCCTCTCTTTCACAGTTCTTGCTCTGCAAGGCTGCTTTACTAGCTTCTTTTGCTTCTTTTCCTCTGGCTAGGTTTGACAGGCCTTGCGCTTCCAAATAATGGTCAGCGGCGTCGGCTAGCTTGTCGAGGTCACGGCATCCTTGCTCTTTCAGGAAGATGGCGAGCCTCTCATCGCAACGTAGCAAAAACTGCTCTGTACAATCTTATCTCTTAATGCTTCATAAGTTTTCTCTGTTTTCGCCATCTGTTGCCAATGATCGAAGTACCCGAGCAGTCGACTAGCAAACTGCAGCCCTGTCTCAGAATTCGCAGGCTTATCTTCGCGAAACTTTTGGCGGTATCCTTCTTCGGTATACCGAAATTTTTGCAATAAAGTTTGTTTTAGCTTTTGATAATCTGTGGCCTCCTCCGCAGACATGCGTCCGACCACGCTCAAAGCTTCGCCTGACAGGCAAAAGCTTAATGATAGCGCCCACTTGTCGCTTGGCCATCCTTGGCTGGTGGGTACTCGCTCGAAGCGCTGTACGTACGCGTCAAGTTCGTCTCGGCCCTCGTTGTAGGGAGGAGAACGGCTCCCGGTCATGTCACAGTGTAAAAACAAACACTCACTCATAGTTTCTCCTGATGGCAAAGTCGGTAGTACGTACTGATAACCCGGTGGGGCGACAGAAGACATGTTACCACGGCCAAACGCGGCTGCTGAACCCGCTCTTGCAGAGCTGGACATCTTTCGTGCGAACGCGTCCGTGTCCTGAGGCAGACTTAGACTATACAGCCACGCTTGAAAACATGCATTTATGCAAACAATATGATTGCGTTGGAGCCTCGTCGTCTTCGTCCACAGCTGGCGCGTTCGTACGCTCGTGCTCTGCGAGGTGAGGAGGTTTTGCGCGCTATGAGAGCGAGAGACGCATTCATGGAGCGGGTATCATGGAACGCCGTGTCGGGGTCGCAAGCTGCGCTATGCAATGCGCAGTGACGGCCTTAATTCAAAGACGAGCGAAAAGAAATTATCATCATCATTGAGTAATAAGATGAAAAGTTCGCGCGCAGTTCCGGAAAATGCTGGGCTACTATCACCCAGCTTCGCTATTTCAAGCGTTGTTTGACTGGCGAGAACATGTTGACCACTGCTCCAAATCCATATAGGGATAATTAAAAACTCTACAGAGGAGAAAGTTAGCACGGGGATAGTAGGACTGCAGATGTAAGAGGACGGAATACAACTCATCAACAAAAGAACAATCAGAATTTGGCGGTCGGTAGCAGATGACTAAACATGAATCTACCGTTGTTTAACGAGAACCAGGGCACCGCCTCCTCTTCGGCGAACTCTGTCAAATCTGTGAGTGAGCGAGTGAAAACTTTATTCAAAATGAATTAAAGAAGGCGCGATGGTTGTGGCACCTATTACAAGGCCTCACTGGCACGAGCGGCTCGCTGGACTTTCTCCAAAAGAACCAATTGGCTCTCCCGGCCCTCATCTTCAAGCCACGCCTCCCGCTACCTATTTCTAATAAGTGGATGTTGGTGCATTGTGGGGCTGTCAATGTGCGGAGGCCTCTTGGGACACTCGCATGTGATGTGTTTTAGTGTGGGTGTCTGTGCACCACACAACGGGCACTCGTCAGTGAACCTCAGAGGGTGAATTCTGTGTAGGTGGTGCAAGTTCTGGTATGTATTCGTCTGAACACGACGCCAGTCCCTATATAGTTCACTGTTTAAATTCGAGTGAGGATGTCCAAAGCGTCTCCGCTCTTGTCTTTGCTGTAAGAGGATGTCACGAGAATTTGGGGGAAAATCGTCGCTGTACCCTACCGTTGCTCGGACGTTTAATCCTCGAGCAGTACGGTCTGCGCTCGCGTTCCTTGCCAGTCCATCGTGTGCCGGACACCATGTGACGGTGTGGCACTCTTCTAGTTGCTTGCACAAAATTTTGATTATTGATTCGAGTGCCGTCCCATTTAGAAACAGGCGGCAAGCTGCTTGTGAGTGGGATAATACGACAACCGAATTGTTTAGGCACTCGGCGTCCTGAATGGCCAATGCGATGGCTGCAGGCTCTGCCACGCATGCCGAGGAGGTTTTCAAGGATGCCGTTGTTTGAATACGTAGAGACTACGGTAAAGGTGTCGGAGCTTATTCAACTGCTTCTTTCTGGGGTTTTGCGTGCCAGAACCAGTTCTGAAGGTGAGGCACGCCGTAATGGTTTGACTAGCATCCATATAATACACTCGCTATCCCATGCCGAAACCTTTCTGAAGAGCCTTTGCCCTTGCTCCGAGTCGTCCGGGATGGTACTTGGGATGCATGTTCTTGGGAACTGGGGCTACCGCCATGTGCGATTGAACATTGCGGTCTATCTGTGCCGTTTCCTCTCCACAAGTGGGGCCTCAGTGTAAATCCTAACCTCGTCAATACTTCCCTGCCCGGAGTCCAAGAACAAAGCTGTTCTTTCCGAGCATATAACGTGGTGACTGTTTACTGGTCAAATGTACTGTGGAGGCTTAGTTCCACGAAATTCTCTGTGCTAGCCTATTCGGGAAGGGCGGTTTTGAAGGCTTTCTTGATGATTGTGTTTGCCTGTTTTATCTCTTGGTTCTTCAAAGCCTGATACTGGAGGGCGTATGTGATGCGGTTGATTGCGAATGCGTGGTCCAGGCTGATCGCCTCTCCTTCAGTGAGGCCGTCTCTGCTTCTTGCCACTGTCCACATCATCCTGGAAACGTTTCCTGTGACCCCCTTTTGTTTTTGAAGGGTGTGGTGTTCCAGTGTTCTGATGTATCCACATCCCCAATACCCTGAGTGTGTCCACTTCTCGAATCGGCGCCCCGTCGAAAGTCAGAGTGATTGGCACCCAGTCCTTCTTTCTGGCGTATTTCGCACGCACCCGGATGAGTTCCGATTTCTCAGGTGTGCACGCCATGTGCGCCGCCTTTGTGTATTCCACGACGGCGTTTATAGCCTTCGGAAGAGTGTCTTGCTGGTCCCCGTAGGACCTCGTGTGATTCCAAAGCGTGAGGTTGAATCAATCCAAAGCGTGTCGTCGAATCGCCAGGAAGTCGGATCTATGCTGAATACTGTAGGCAGACGCGCAAGGTGTATATGGGAGCTTGGCTATCGGCCACGATGATTTGCATGACATTGACATATCAAGAAATGAATTAACGGCTGCTCCATACAATTGGTTCAATATGTCCAAGCACAGGTACTTTGCACGTCCCGACCATTCACTCCATTACTAAACTAATAAAACAATTATGAACCAAGACGTGAGCATTCAGTGTCCTTCGTACCAATAAAACTAAACCGTCACAACTATATGCATTCATTCTCAACCACATTCCGCGCATTTACATCCGCTTGGGTTTCTTGCTATAACACCCCACCACTTTCGTGATAATATCTTCAAAAACGCGTCGGTCATTGTCAGTGGCATTTCGGACGTTTGGCAGTTCCGGGCCTTCAATGGTTATGCTTAGCAGCTCATTCACGTGGCTATAGAGAAGGCGGCTTCTTTCTGACGACAAATCCCGGTTCAGGGACGAAAAGGAGCGCTCGATGGTGGCTTTTGTGATCAGTAGCAAGAAAAGTGACCGAGAACATCTTGCAACTTGGGAAAAATTGCGACAAAGTAGGGAACAACGAGAAGGGAAGATAAAAATGCTATGGATCTCAAATCCTCATTCAGGTGTCGGAAGATGTTGCAGTCGGAATCTAAATTTCTCGCGTGTTCTTCGTCGTACGGCAAGCCAATTGCTGTGAGGACTTCCCTCCACTTTACTGTGTCTTGCTTTTGGAATAGGCACACGTAGAATGATCGCAGGATTGAGGTGGGGTCGACAAGCCGCTGCCGAAGTTTGTCCTGAGTTAGGGGTTTGTACTTGTTTAACTCACGCTTGAAGTTATTCCTGTTCGCGTCTGCTAATACTTCCACAAAAGTGCCATTTTCAAGGAACTTCTCTGCTGGTGTTCTTACTTCTTTGAGCACTGCTTCCATAGAAATCGCCGCCAAAGCCTCCGTGGCTCTTGCAGTGATATCTGCCACTGTCGTTGCAGTTGCCGGGATGGCATTGTTTAGAGACCCCAGTGTGCCCATGAAACGATCTACAAGTGTATAGGCGAACACTTGCCGATCGTTTCCTGAGTCCATTGGCATCCAACTCTCTGCTGTAAATAGCCTTCAATAAATGTTTTCTACCACCAACACCGACAAGTATAGTAATAGCGATCGTTTTTTTCTGAACGTAGCTGTAACAACAGTACACCACTTTCACCACCCATGTCAGCACCATCTTGGTAAATGCCCTCAAAAGCGATTATCAGCGGTTCAAGCACTTTCAGTATCACAGCCAGTGATCGCTCATGAGAGACTCACCGAGTTTTGCCTTGCTGCACGAGTTTCAGCTTCAACTTCCTTCAATATCATTTTCCCCGGACACGGCTAGGCCGCACTCGGCTAACCACGTGAGGGTTCGTCCCCCATGTGCTCGGGTCCGTGGTGTCCCAGTGCACGAAGTGCCTGCCAGCCATGACCAACTCTCTTCAATAACAACGCAGCATACGATTGGGCGCATATACAACCCAGTGCTATTTTGTTTGAATAAATGTTCCAATGTTTTACTCAGCAGGGACATTGCTTTTGCTCCAATGGAAATTGCTTTCGCAGATTTCCTTTTTGTTTGTGACATACCAGAAATATATGTACCTGTACACGAAGTACATCATATGCGGGCACTGTTTCCGTTGTACATACTAAATTCACCCAGCAGACAGTTCCCTTAGTCGACTTCACCACAGTTAATGTACGTAAATTAATGAGAAACATTGAGCACGTCCATACAGGTATTACCTACTTACATTTACCTACTTACATCTATTGTTGAAAATAACTATTGAGAAAAGCATCAATATAAACTTTTCCTGTGGGGCTAAGCGGAGATGTCGAAGATATTTCATTGCTGGTTCAATATAGTGGCAAAATCGTATTTCAGCCTCACACTTAGATAAATGTCAGAGGTTACGAATAAGCGTTCGTGTTTTTATGTTGAATTTTAATATGTTTCACTGTTTTGTTCGCTCCCATTCAGTTTTTTGTTAATTGCTTGGATTTTCGTTCTCTATAATATTTCTTCTACACGCCTGAGTCAAGGGTTTCAAACATGGATCATGTCAACATAAATAGAAACCCCTTTAGCTACGGGGAAATACGTTTTTATGACTCGGGGATGCTTCACTCAGCAGCTGTACAGATGAAGCCGTGACGACATGGCAGAATGCTAGAAAGAGTATTATGCCCAAATGTCACAGGGTACGTCACTAACCCGGTTCTATTTTAACACGAAAGTGTTTTATGCCGGGGTCCACCAAGACTTCACTGACGTATTTCCGTCACGGAAATACGTCATAGAACATATTACAAAGAAAGAAACCAGAAGAAAAAGTTCCACAAACATGCAAAATTTGGCATCGAACCCTCGACCTCTCGGTCCGCGACGATAGATCGCCGAGCGTTTAACCCATTGCGCCACAAACGCATTTGCGGAGAGCTACACAGACGCGCCTTATATATCTAACCAATGCCTCCTAAAAAAAAAAACTATGCCTGGGACGTGAGCCGGAGACGCGGCGCCCTACCCTTTCCGTTTTCCTCCTCTCCACATAGTACAACCCCTAGATCCTCTCGCGGCGAACGCTTGCAACACACCTGCGGCGGCGGCGCGTCGCCGTGCCATGGTAACTCGAGCAGACGACGCACGCCCGCCTTTGCCTACCGTGACCTTTGCTTCACCAGACGACATTCATGCTACATATTGTCGCGTTGAAGTGGCGGTCTTTGTCAGTTGGCAAAGAGAGGAGGTGACTTGGGATAACAGTAGCCTTTATTTGGACGAACTTGTGTCCATAAGCGAGCTTCTGGCGAAACTATTCGGCAGCGGCGAACGCAGCATGCACGGTTGACCGTCGGCAGAAAGAATGCCAGCATTCTTATCTCCAAAGCGCTAGCGACGCGGCGCTGTACAGGAGTTAATGACGAGATAAATTTTGAGCGTAGCTCTCTTCGCCACGCATTTTTTTTCCACGATTTCGCCGCGCATTTTTTTACCACGATTTTACCAATCTTTACAAAGTTTTAACTCTTCTTCGAAAATCTGCCAAGTGACTGTAATGCTCAAAACTTCAAAACTCATTACACGGCATTGTCGAAAGACGGCCGAAAAAAGCTTATAAAAAAGCTAGGACTTGGACTCGGTCGGCATCTTCTGCCGGACGGCCCAGAGCTGGTCTTCCTTCGAAGAAAAATTTTGTCACGCAGCAGGCGCGCGCTCTACGCCGCACCTCAAATGCACGCCACGAGCGCGCAAGCAACCGCCTGCACAACGCGTATAGTTACAGTGATTCTGGCCACTGTAGCGTACTTTCTGTAACGTAGTCAGCTGCGCCGACACAGCGTTGCCGACAGCGTCACTCCGGCAGTACAGTCGCTAGCGCCAACACGCGGCGCTAGCTCGCAACGCACGGCAGCGTACCTCCAATGGCAAAGCAAGCGACGTCCCAGGCATTGTTTTTTTAGGAGGCATTGATCTAACACTCCTCCGTGTACCCGCGCTCTTGCTCGGGGCGGTGCCGCCGCCTACGAGCAGAAAAGAGAAGTACTGCATTATGACACTAACGCGCACCGACAGTGAACGCTTCGGTGGTCTCAGCACTACGACGCCTCGATGCCAGCATTCAAAGGGACGCTGGCATCAAGAAGCACTACCAACGCCACCTAGGTGGCGTTCACCGTACTCAGCACAGCGGAGCGTGGCCTCCGCAATTAGCTCTGAAAATGTTTCTGAAGTTGATCGCGGAGGCTGCAATTACGACGCGCTGTACGCGCACTAACCCGGTTCTATTTTTTGAACGTTTCAGCGTCGTAAATCTCATAGCAGTGTGAGTCGTATATACCTTTAGACTTGCGGCTACGAGGCAGGCAGATTTTGTAGTGACACCGTAGCAATCTTTCGAAAGAAAAACAATCCTGCGGAACTGACGCATGTCGGAGCGGGGCAGCGAACAAAATTGAAACATTGTTTGTACAGTCACGAATAGCTGGATATCTGCTAAAATACCATGTTTGAAATCGTAGAGGGAGAACTTCAAATAACAAATTCTTTATCGCCTGCACTTCTTTAACCAAGTTGTTTGCCATAAAGATATTCATGGAATCAAATCCACCGCGATTTTTCTCCGTGGCTCCAACGCAAGGTGAATGCAAAGTGAAAGAATTTGTTGCACTGCATTTATTTCGTTATATAAAACATTTAGTGTCAACATTCCAAATCATGATCACGTAAATTTCGCTGCAATGGTGGTCGCTGGCTGACCTTGTGGCACACGGGCTTCCGCTAAAGGTAATTTACAACTTCAAACACGGCTCAAATTTCGCGTCTGCCAAAAAAAATTAAGTAATTGAATATTTATGCTCAGCGGCGAAAATGAGGCGACTTGCGCACGCAATAATTTGATCATGCCCATGCTGGCAGATGTCTAAAACACTGTCAATTCTATAGCCACTGGCGTCTATGTGGACCTCTCTTATAGCGGACGCTTTGAAATGGGCCTAACTTGGCGGCATAGTAAGCAGAGTGGTAAGACATGAGAGGACAGTAGATTGATAAGGGTTCTAGGAAAACGGAGTTCCTTTCCTGAGAGAATTAGTAAGAAGACCAGATTAGGATTTCCAATTGGGCTTGTCGTTTTGTCATTAAGAACGTGTAGCATTGCGCGCAAAAAATCATGGACAAAAGAAGGAACACGGTTTACACACATGATGCGGAAACTCTCTGCTGTTTATTACGAGAAGGACGTGACCATATTTAAACCTTGCCACGGGCAGTATTGCGCATGACACCAAAGGCGAAACCACACCGACAAAAAGTGTCAACACGCGCGTGCCGTGCCGTTCAGATACGCCATTTGATTTGCTGATAAGGTGATAGAGGCCATGCTATTTCACTTTTCTTTTAAAATTGCGATGCAGTGAGCCTCAATAATGGAGCGTGTCATCTCATTATTCCACTTTTCAAAGATCATGCACTTTTTGAACCTTGGTCTGCCGCTGCATTCATCACAATGATGTTCCAGCTACCCTCCCGTCTTGTTAATTACGTTGTTTGCATGCTCGTGGAGCCAGTCGTTGATGCCACGACCCCTTTGTCTGACGTAAAAACGCTTACATAATAAAGGTATCTCATATACTACTCCTACATTACATTTCCCCAATTCGTTTTGGGGTTTCTTGACGCTTTTTTTCTTTTCTTTCCTGTTGGGTTGAGTCATTTTGCAGACTTTTTCAAGCTTATTTTTCTGCGGAAAACAAGACTCTAACGTTAGCTTTTTGGGCGATCTTCTTAATGCTGAGCGACAGTTTAAGAATGTATGGGATTACAGTGATTTTTCTTTCTTTCTCCATCTCTTGGCAAGTGGGGCGCACGGTGGAGCCAGATGCCCTGATATTCTTGAGGAGCTTCTCCGCTACGGACACCACCAGGTGGCTCGGGTAACCTGCTTCTAAAAGACGTGAAGTTTTCTGGACCAAACTTTGGCTCATCATGTGTGGGCAAGATTTTTCCAGGGCATTCTTGAAGAAGACATTGGCGATTGCTCTTTTTATTAATTTTGAATGGGCTGATTTGAACAAGAGAGGGGTTTGTTAGTTCGTGGTTCATAGCTCCAGCACACGTAGCTTTCTGTAAAAGCGAAAATGACATCAAGAAAACGTATGCTGTCTTCACTGGGAAGTTCACGCGGCCAGTGGGGGCCTGGACTAAAGGGGCTCCGATCATTTCACCAAAATGCTTTTGATCAATAAACGTTTTCTTCTTCTTCTTCTTCTTCTTCTTCTTCACGCGTGAGTTGCAGTGGTTACAGGCATTTCGCAACGAGAGCCAGTACATTTGCGAATGCTGGTCTAAAATGTGTCGGTTCACACTCTAAAAGAAATCATCTACGACTCGCAACACTTTAACCACCTTAGAGGGTCGAATTTCAGCGTCTATCGACTTGTTAAGGTATGATCAAAAATGTCGCAGTTTTGCCCGAAAGACATTTTGTTAAGAAACTAACCTCCAGTTAGTTCCTTAACAAAACGTCGCCTCATGCATTGAAGCACAAATTAACTGGCACGCCAATGCATTTCTCCGTAAAGTTCAGGAATTATTATCTCGAAACTCATGTCATCCTGAGAATTAATTCCAAGTGGATCCGCCTTGCGAACTTCACGGTTACAATTTGTAAATTGCAATATGGATCATCAGGTAATTAGTTAAAAACCTAATTAGTGAATTTTTGTTATACAGTCGATTATGCATCTCAATGTCTCGTGCAAGTAATGCCCGCCTCATCGAGTAGACCAGCTCATTAACCAGAATTGGGCTATCTGCCACAGGCAGCCTTATATATGTTCGAAGGTGTTAGCTGAAACACCCTGTATATATATATATATATATATGTGGGTAGGTTTTGGAAAGCTGGTCAAGCCCCGCCCTCCCCCCCCGGGAAAATGAAAACTGTCCGCTATGGTAGCGCCCGTCTAGTTGATGGCCGAAAGTGTTGATTATTGAGTGTGGTGCCGTCCCATTTAGCAACATGTGGCTAGCTGCTTGTTGGTCAGATAATGCGCCAGCCGATTGGTTTAGCACTCGGTGCCCTGAATGGCCAAAGTCATGGCTGCAGCCTCTGCCACATGCCGAGGAGGTTTTGAAGGATTCCGTTGGTACGTTGTTCGGACACTGTGATAGTGTCGGGGTTGGTTCAAATTCATTCTCGGGTTTTACGGGCCAAAACCAGTAGTGATTATGAGGCCCACCGCAGTCGTTCGACTAGCATCTGTATAATACACTCCCGGTCCCATGCCGAAACGTTTGTGAAGAGCATCCGGAATGGTACTTGGGATACATGTTCTTGGGGATTGGGGCTACATCAACGTGTGATCGAACGTTGTGGTCTATCTGTGCCGCTTCCCTTCCGCCATACTGGGGCCTGCGTGTAAATCCTAACTTCGCCAAGACTTCCCTGCACTGAGTCGAAGAACAAAGCCGTTCTTGCCGAGCATACAACGTCGCGAATGCATACTGATAAAAAGTGTTGTCCAGGCCTAGTCTCATAAATTCCTCCAGGCCTAGTCTCACAAATTTCTCTGTCCAGCGCATTCGGGAAGGGCAGCTTTGAAGGCTCTTCTTATTATGGTGTTTGCCTGTTTTATCTCTTGTTTCGTCCAAGCCTGATACGGAACGGCGTATGTGATGCGACTTATGACAAATGCGTAGACCAGGCTGATGGTCTCTCCTTCAGTTAGGCCGTCTTTGCTTCTTGCCACTCTCCGCATCATCCTGGCAACGTTTCCTGTGACCCCTTTTCTTTTTGAAGGGTGTGGTGTTCCAGTGTCCTGATGTATCCACGTAGCTTTAGCGTAACACTCCTCCCTTCTCAAACGAAGCACGCTGAGCGAGTAAATGTTACGTCCACTCGGAGTCACGTGGATGACAGCGTTTCAGGCGAGCGACGTGAACAAGCTGCGTCTTTTTAGACCGGTAACCATTTTACATGAGACGAGCAATCGAGTAGGTTACATCACTGACGCGATCAGCGATGACGAAAGGCCCGGTGTAACGAGCCAGAAACTTCTGGCGCAGGCCGCGCTTGCGAAGTGGTGTCCAAAGCCTACAATGTCCCCTTTGTCGTATGAAACATTCTTATGTTGTGAATCGTAGCGGATCTTGGAGTGGTCCTGGGATACCAACGTACGTAGCTGAGCTATGCGGCGTGCTTCCTCAGCGCAGCAGAGAGTCTGGGCAATAGAAGTGTCCGTATGAGGAGTAAAAGGTAGGATGGTGTCAAGGAAGCTGCGGGGTGATCTAGCATAAAGAAGATAGAAAGGGCTGTAGCATGTAGTTTCATGCTTTGCGGTGTTGCAGGCGTATTTCATAAAAAGCAAGATATCATCCCAATTTTTGTGCCTGAAATCCACGTACATCGAAAGCATGTTGGTCAAAGTTCGGCTAGTGTGGTAGACGAGACCATTTGTCTGTGGGTGATACGGGGTCACGTGGCGAAACTGGCAAGCACGGAGACGCAACAGCTCTTCGACTACGTGGGCCACGAACTGGCCACCGCGATCGCTCACAATAACACGAGGGGGTCCATGACGGACTATAAGCGGAGGGCAGGAGGAAGCTCGAAACATCAAGAGCCGTGGCCGTTGGCATCGCTGCGGTTTCAGCATAACGCGTCAGGTGGTCGACGCAG
This sequence comes from Dermacentor silvarum, assembly GCF_013339745.2. Classification (NCBI taxonomy): domain Eukaryota; kingdom Metazoa; phylum Arthropoda; class Arachnida; order Ixodida; family Ixodidae; genus Dermacentor; species Dermacentor silvarum. Next base: position 149,673,649 of record NC_051157.2, read on the forward strand.
ACTATAATGCAGCGGTTGTCATTGGGTGAGCGCGGGAATGGGCCGAGAAGATCTACTCCTACCATTTAGAAAGGAGGTGATGGTGGCGCTACAGGATGAAGGAGTCCGACCGGAGCAGTATTAGGGCGATTGAATTGCTGGCGCTTGTTACAGCTGGCCACATACTTTTCTATATCCCATCGCATACTGGTCCAGTAGAATCGGCCCTGAATGCGGTGGTATGTACTGGTGAAACACAGGTGCCCAGCGGTCGAGTCGTCGTGCATAGCACAGAGCACGTGGGTTCTCAATTTTTTAGGGACCACTAAGAAGAGGCGGGCACCATCAGCCGCATAATTCTTCTTGTAGAGCAGGCCACCTAGGATGATAAAGCCATTGTTACCTGTTGGCTGAGCAGCTGAGGCGAAGAGGGCATCCAGGCTGCGGTCGTCACGCTGCTCTTCCCGGAAGGTGGCCAGGTCGGGAAAAAGAGTGTCGTCGATGGCGACCAGAAACTCATCGAAAGTGTCGGCGTCACATTCACTTGTTTGTAGAGGGAGCCTCGAAAGACAATCGGCGTCCGCATGATGTCGGCCACTCTTGTAACGGACTGCAAAGTCAAATTCCTGTAAACGTAGCGCCCATCGAGCAAGGCGGCCAGACGGGTCACGGAGACCAACTAACCAACATATTGAATGGTGGTCAGTAACGATCGTGAAGCGGCGCCCGTAGAGATAGGCCACAAATTCTGGACTGCAAAGACGACTGCGAGACACTCTTGCTCAGTGACGGTGTAATTTTGCTCGGCCTTGTTCGGCCTTGCAATGGCATGCTCGGTGTCACCAAAGCGCTGCACGAGGACGGCCCCGAGGCCGATTGCACTCGCGTCGGTGTGCAATTCTGTTGTGGCAGAGGGGTCAAAATGACGAAGTATGGGCCCAGAAGAGAGCACAAATTTCAGCTGACAAAACGAGGAATCGCAATCTGCTGTCCAGACGAAAGGGTTATCCTTGCGCAGCAATGAAGTCAGGGGGTAGGCAGTATCGGCAAAGTTGGGCACAAAACGTCGAAAGTACGAGCAAAGACCCAAGAAGCTCCTGAGCTCGTGCTGTGACTGCGGTTCTTTAAAGCCGCTAACAGCAGCGACCTTCTGTGAGTCTGGTCGCACCCCGTGCTTGTCCACTAGATGTCCAAGTACTAGCGCCTCTCGTTGGCCAAAGTGACATTTCTTTGAATTGAGTGTAAGGGCAGCTTGTTCATGGCACGTCAAAACAATGTCCAGTCGATCGTTGTGCTCTGCAAAAGTGCGGCCAAAAATGACGACATCATCAAGATAACAAACAAAACTACCATTTCATGCCGCGCAGTACCGTGTCTATAAACCTTTCAAATGTTGCAGGCTCGTTGCACAAACCAAACGGCATGACGTTGAATTCAAAGAAACCGTGTGGGGTCCCAAAAGCGGTTTTCTCTTTGTCAGCTGAATGCATGCCAGTAGCCTGATCGGAGGTCCACAGAGGAAAAGTAGGACGCGGAATGAAGGCAATCGACAACGTCATCGATCCGGGGAAGTGGATACACATTCATTTTCGTCACAGAATTGAGACGCCGGTAGTCGACACAAAACCTCCAGGACCCATCTTCTCTTTCACGATGATAACCGGCGCAGCCCATGGGCTTGAGGATTCTTGGATGATGCCCTTAGCTAGCATGTCGTCGAACTGTTGAGCGATGATCTTGTGCTCTGACGCGGACACGCGGTAAGGCTTCTGCCTTATGGGATGCGCGGAACCCGTGTCGATCCTGTGGCGAGCCCGCGTAATGGGAACGCGTACTTTGCTAGCGTTCTGTTTGAAATGAAATAATGACGCATGCTTGCTAAGGACACTGACCAGGGCTTGACGCTTCTCTGAAGACAGTGACTTGTTTATAATTTTTTAGAAAAGGCAACGAGTCATCAGGGGCCAGCCCCGTGCTCTCGGGGTGCATGTGACGTGTCATCAGTTAAAGCGCCTATGCGGAGGCTGGTATACACTTCAAAAGAGGCAAGTCGCATACCCCTGGGTAGCACAGCTGACTGGGAAGCTAAATTTGACACCCACAATGTAGTTGTTCTGCAGGCTACAGAGAGGACGCATCGAGGTACGAGCACACTTTTCTTCACAACCATCGAAGGCACAGGCTCAACAATTGCATCAAATGTATCGGCGTCGACACCGCAAGCAGCAACTCTAACTCTGGATAAGGAACGTGCCGCTAAGACAGCATCTTCAATGACGGCGAGAGTGCATAAACAGGGAGCAGGTTGGTCGGCAAGAGGAGAGAGGAAAAGCTCGCCAGTACCGCAGTCAACAGCGGCACAGCACTGTTGTAGGAAATCGAGGCCAAGAATTACGTTGTGAGTGGATTGAGCAAGCAGTGCAAATTCGGCTTGATACACATTATCAATATTGTCACGAGCCTCGAGAAGTAGAGAAGATGACCTCATCATCCAGGTACACAAGACAGGCCTGCCAGTTCAGTCCAGTAAGGACAATGTCCATCATTCGCTGGAAAGTAGCCGGGGCTGAACACAAGCCAAACGGAAGCACTCGAAATTCATAGAGTCCATCTGGAGTCACAAAGGCTGTTTTCTCGCGGTCGCGTTCGTCTGACTCGATTTGCCAGTACCCGCTTTTTAAATCGAGAGAAGAAAAGTATTGAGCGCGCTGTAGTCTATCTAACGAGTCGTCGATACGCGGCAGTGGGTACACGTCCTCTTTAGTCATGTTGTTGAGCTTGCGGTAGTCGACACAGAAGCGTAGCGTTCCATCTTTATTTTTGACAAGGACGACCGGAGACGACCACGGGCTGGTGGAATGTTCGATGACGCCATCGTCAAGCATCTCCCGGACTTGCGTACGTATGGCTTCGCGTTCTTTTGCCGACACGCGGTAAGGCTGCTGGTGTATCAGGCGGGCGTCTTCGTAGGTGATGATCCTGTGTCTGGGGACGGAAGCCTGGCTTACCTTGGAAGAATGTGCGTAGCAGGTCCTGAATTCAAGCAAGAGCTTGCGCAATGCTGTCTGGCTATCGGTGGACAGTTCAGAATTGATGTCGAGATGGCCCAGAGACGTGTCTGCTGTCTCCACTACTTCTGTCGTGAAACAGTTGTTAACGTTTGCTACTGCGTCTGCAAACGCTAACGAAGTGCAGCGGAACAGGTGTCGGTGCTCGTAGCTAAAGTTGGTGACAAGCAATTGCAAACGACCAGCACAAATATGTATAACACTTCAAGCCACACAAACACCTTGCTTCAGTAGGTGTTCCAAGTTACTTTCGGCCGTCGCTTCGCCATCGCGTAAGCCACAGCATGTGACGTCGACGAGGACACTGGCTCGTGGAGGAAGCGTTACACTGTCTGCAGAAACACAAAGTACGTCATCGCGCCGTTGGCCGTCTTGCACGTCGATTGCTCGTTCGGCAGAGAAAGTTATACGACGCTCTTGCAGAGCGATAATCGCGCCGTACTCCTGCAAGAAGTCAAGCCCAAGAATAACGTCGCGGAAGCATTCGCCTAAGACAAGGCAGCTTGCTACGAATGTAGGTCCTTGAATCTCAACTCTAGTCGCGCAGGCGCCCGGTGGAGTAACGACGTGGCCGCCAGCCGTCCGAATCTGCGAGTTATTCGAGGGCGTGATCACTTTCTTCAGCTGCGTTGCTATTTTCCCGCTTAGTATCGTGTAGTCTGCGCCGGTGTCCACTAAAGCACTAACGGCATAACCGCCAACAGTAACTGGTATATCGAGCGAAAGCCGGTCGTCCCGTTCAGCTGCAGGTGATGTCGGATCGGTATCTTTCCGTAACTGTGTCCGTCGGAGGTCTTCAGCGCTTCGACCGTCAGCGACCACGCCCCCAAAGATCGCCTTAGTTTTCCCGGCGGGGACTGGTCGTCCGCTCTGGAGAATAGCACTGGGGTGGAGGTGAAAATCATCTCGGAGACGGCGAACGCGACTGCCGCCTGGCAGGCGGTGGCAAGCGCTGCTTGGACAGGTATTCCTGAATGTTCCGGGGTCGCTGGCCGTATCGGGGCGGCGGCGAGTATGCGGAAAAGCCGCGAATCCCAAGGCGCCGGTATGGGCACTGGCGGTACAAGTGGTCAGCTTCACCGCAGTGGAAGCACAGAGGCTGATGATCGGGTGTGCGCCAAACATCCGACTTCCGAGGGGTCGGGCGTCTATCGTCGACGTAGTGAACCGCTTGATCCGTACGATGGGCAAATGGAGCGGCATGAACAACGGGCGGCGGCGTGTACCCAGTGTCGTAGTACGGTATCGGCTGCACCGACTGAACTGACACCGTAGCAGGAGCACGAACGAATAGCGGCGGAGAGGAAGCAGGGCGATTCAGGGCTTCCGCGTAGGTCACACGGGGGTATTCAGGAGGTACTGCCGCTGCGTTAGCAGGAGGCAAGGTGTCACGGAGCGCTTGGTGCAGTTCGTCCTTGATAATGCTCGCTATGGAGCTTACCGTAGGTCGCGGTGTTACGGCGGCCTTTTGCAACTCTTCACGCACTACAGAGCGGATGAGTTCTCGCAGAGAGTCGCCGTTGCTTCCTATGGCCGTGAAAATGTCAGCAGCAGACATGCTGTTCGCTTGCCCCTCATACAAGTTCGAGCGATGCAGAAGCATCTTTTTCATGATCACGGCCTCGGACAAGAACTCCGCGACTGTCTTCAGAGGGCTCCGTACGAGGCCAGCGAAGAGTTGCTCCTTGACCACGCGCATCAGAAGACATAACTTCTCCTCCGTCATTCTTAGATCCGCTCGTCGGAAGAGGCGCGTCATGTCTTCGACGTACGTGGTCACAGTTTCATTTGGCAACTGGACGCGCGCCTGAATCGCTCGTTCCGCTCGTTCGTGGCGGTGAGCACTGGTTTAGGTCTCCAAGAGCTGACGACAAAACTCGCACCACGACGTCAGTTGCCCCTCGCGGTTCTGAAACCGCGTACGCGCGCCATCCTCCAGGTAGAAGTAGACGTGTCTGAGTTTTTCCGTGTCGTTCCATTCGTTCACGGAGGCCACGCGCTCGAAGTCGACCATCCAGTCTTCGACGTCTTCGAACACTGTGCCATGAAACGTCGTCGGGATCCGTGGGCTCTCAAGTGTGTACCGGTTCGACATCGTGCTTCCCGTACTGGTTGGGGTGGTTTGAAGGGAAGCGCTGGTCATACCGGTTGATGTGGTGGGAACTGTAGCGTCGACGACTTCTGGGGACAGTCCCCTGATCCTGCGGCTGGCCCGATGCACGGGAGTGTCGACAGGCATTGGATTTGTAGCGCGGATCCTTGGAGGGGTCTGCAACATCCGTGAGGAAGCTTACCCCGCACCTCCACCAGTTTGTTACGAGCCTCGAGAAGTAGTCCTGAAGGTTTAATAACCGTAGAGCAGCTGGCTCTTGGAAGACGCGACCGTCGGGGCTCGCTATATAATACAGAGAGAAAAGGCAGTGAGCGCCCACAAGTCCCTGATCCCGCCCAGTAGCAGCAGCGCAGCGCACGTCAGAAAATGCACACTTCTTACAGACGGCGTTGCTAATTAAACAAGTAATTGTACTTTAAATGTATATACATCACACATGTATCGTTAGTTAACGTAATATTGTTACGCTAAAGCTACGGAAGGACGGAAGAAGAGAACGAAGTGCGCTTGTCTTTGGAGCGGCTCGGTGTTGGCGCGGCAACCCTTTGCCCCTTTTCATCGATTCGTCTTTAAATAAACGCACCCCATCATAACAGTTTTGGTGGAGGTGCTGGGTAAAACAACGGCGCCCCCGAAGAACGACAACGAACCGACCGCTGAGGCGCAATCCGTGAAGCTTCGACGAAGTCGCCGAAATACCGGTCTGCCACCAGAGATGGCTTCTGACGGCGACAATCCGCCACCTTCTACCAGCGTTCCATGGCAGTCCTACATCGAGCCACGCACCGTCACTGGAAAAGAAGGAGAAGACGTGGACGGATGGCTGAGCTTCGCTTCTACCAACTCATCTCAGCTCTACCAACCTACAAGCTCAGCTTCTACCGAAGAGCAAGTCAGTTCAACGGCTGGAATGCCACTGCCCAGATTAACAACGTCGCCTTCTTCCTCAAGGGAACAGCGTCTGTGTGGATTGAAAACCATGAAGAAAGCTTGATAACTTGGGAGAAGTTCGTAGACTAAATCAAGAAATGTTTCGGGGATCCGACAGCTAAAAAGAAGCATGCAGAGCAAACGCTAATGCAGCGAGCTCAAGTCCCCGGCGAAACTTGCACTACGTACATCGAGGAAGTGCTTAAGTCGTGTAAGGCCCTGCGTCTTACGTCACCGCCGCCGGGAAACTAGCCAGTCATCTTCAGCTACATGCCCCTATGTCTCCGCCAGTCGCCATGTGTCATAACAAGATTCGTGTTTTAGTGGACAATGTTACTACTTTGGCCTTAGTGGACACTGGAGCGAGTGTCTCCATTATCAGCCAAGATTTCCAAACCCAACTAGGCTGTAAAGTGATGTTTCACTGGGACACCTCTAATACATTTCGTGCTGTGAGTGGAGAGTTGCTCCGACCTATTGGTGTGTGCACCGCGAACGTTCATTTCTCCGATAACGTGTATAAAACCGAATTAGCAGTGCTTGCTAAATCCACTCACGAAGTAATTCTTGGCCTCGATTTCCTACAACAGTGCGGTGCCACTGTTGACTGCGGTACCGGCGAGCTTTTCCTCTCTCCTCTTGCGGACCAACCTGCTACATGTTCACGCACTCTCGCACTCATTGAAGATGCTGTCTTACCGGCAAGTTCCTTATCCAGAGTACGAGTTGCTGCTTGCGGTGTCGACGCCGATACATCTGATGCAATTGTTGAGCACTGTGCCTTCGATGGTTGTGAAGAAAAGTGTGCTCGTACCTCGATGCGTCCTCTCTGTGGCCTGCGGAACAACTACACTATGGGTGTGAAATTTAGCCTCCCAGTCTGTTGTGCTACCGAGCGATATCCGACTTGCCTCTTTTGAAGTGGATACCCGTCTCAGCATAGGCGCTTTAACCGATGACATGTTCCATGAATCCCGAGAGCACGGGGCTGAAGACTCGTTGCCGTTTCTAAACATGATCAACAAGTCATTGTCGTCAGAGAAGCGTGAAGCCCTGGTCAGCGTCCTTCGCAAGCATGCGTCATTGTTTGATTTCGCGCAGAACGCTAACAAAGTTCGCGTTCCAACTACGCGGGCTCACCACAGGATCGACACGGGGCCCGTGCATCCCATAAGGCGTCTGGGCTACAGGCCTTACCGCGTGTCCGCGTCAGAGCGCTAGATCATCGCTCAACAGGTCGACGACATGCTAGCCAAGGGCGTCATCCAAGATTCCTCTAGCACTTGGGCTGCGCCGGTCATCTTCGTGAAAAAGAATGATGGGTTCTGGAGGTTTTGTGTGCATCCACTTCCCCGGATCGATGACGTTATCGACTGCCTTCATTCCGCATCCTACATTTCATCTGTAGACCTCAGATCGGGCATGGCAGACACCCATGCTTTCACCTGACAAAGAGAAAACCGCTTTTGTGACCCCAGACGGCTTGTTTGAATTCAACGTCATGCCATTTGGTTTGTGCAACGCGCCTGCAACATTTGAAAGGTTTATGGACACGGTACTGCGCGGCCTTAAATGGGAGATTTGTTTATGTTATCTTGACGACGTCGTCATTTTTGGCCGCACCTTTGCAGAGCCCAACCATTGACTGGGCGTTGTATTGACGTGCCTTGAACAAACTGCCGTTACCCTTAACTCAAAGAAATATGACTTCAAAGTTGAAGAAATGTCACCTCGTTGGCCAAATGGCCAACGAGAGGCGCTAGTACTTGGACATCTAGTGGAAAGCAGGGGGTGCGACCAGACCCACAGAAGGTCGCTGCAGTTAGCGGCTTTAAACAACCGCAGTCACAACGCGAGCTGAGGAGCTTCTTGGGTCTTTGCTCGTACTTCCGACGTTTTGTGCCCAACTTTGCCGATACTGCCTACCCTCTGACTTCATTGCTGGGCAGGGATAACCCTTTCGCCTGGACAGCAGATTGCGATTCCTCGTTTCGTCAAATGAAGTTCCTGCTCTCTTCCGGACCCATTCTTCGCCATTTTGACCCCTCTGCCTCAACAGAATTGCACACCGACGCGAGTGGAATCGGCCTCGGCGCCGTCCTCGTCCAGTGTTTTGGTGACGCCGAGCATGCCATTGCCTACGCCAGCCGTTCGTTGAGCAAGGCCGAACAGAATTACACCGTCACTGAGCAAGAGTGCCTCGCTGTCGTCTTTGCAGTCCAGAAGTTCTGGCGATATCTCTACGGGCGCCGCTTTACGATCGTTACTGATCACCATGTTGGTTGGTTGGTCTCCGCTACCCGTCTGGCCGCCTTGCTCGATGGGCGCTACGCTTGCAGGAATTTGACATTGCAGTCCGTTTCAAGAGTGGCCGGCATCATGCGGACGTCGACTGTCTTTCGAGGCTCCCTCTAACGACAAGTGAATGTGACGCCGACAATTTCGATGGTTTTCTGGCCGCCATCGACGACATTCTTTTTCCCGCTCTGGCCACCTTCCGGGAAGAGCAGCGTAACGACCGCAGCCTGGATGTCCTCTTCGCCTAAGCTGCTCAGCCAACAGGTAACAGTGGCTTCGTCATCCAAGATGGCCTGCTCTACAAGAAGAATTACGCTGCTGAGGGTGCCCGCCTCCTCTTAGTGGTCCCTAAGAAGTTGAGAAACCACGTGCTCCGTGCTATGCACGACGACTCCACCGCTGGACACCTGGGTTTCACCAGAACATACCACCGCAGTCAGGGCCGATTCTATTGGACTGGTATGCGACGCGATATAGAAAAGTATGTGGCCAGTTGTAACAAGTGCCAGCAATTCAAGCGCCCTAATACTGCGCCGGTCGGAATCCTTCACCCTGTGGAGCCACTATCATCTGATTTCGAAATGGTTGGAGTTGATCTTCTCGGCCCATTAACGCGCTCACCCAACGACAACCGTTGGATTATAGTCTGTGTCGACCACCTGACGCGTTATGCTGAAACCGCAGCGATGCCAACAGCGACGTCTCTTGATGTTTCGAGCTTCCTCCTGTCCTCCGTTATACTGCGTCACGGACCCCCTCGTGTTATTGTGAGTGATCGCGGTGGCCAGTTCGTGGCCGACGTATTCGAAGAGCTGTTGCGTCTCTGTGCTTGCCAGTTTCGCCACGCGACCCCGTATCATCCGCAGACAAATGGTCTCATCGAGCGCACTAACAGAACTTTGACCAACATGGTTTCGATGCACGTGGATTACTGGCACAAGAATTGGGGTGGCATCTTGCCTTTTATCACATACACCTACAACACCGCAAAGCATGAAACTACAGGCTACAGCCCTTTCTGTCTTCTTTATGCTTGATCACCCCGCAGCTTCCTTGACACCATCCTACCTTTTACTCCTCATACGGACTCTTCTAATGCCCAGACTCTCTACCGCGCTGAGGAAGCACGCCGCGTAGCTCAGGTCCGTACGTTGGCATCCCAGGACCACTCCCAAATCCGCTATGATCCAAGACATAAGAATGTGTCATACGACAAAGGGGACATTGTATGGCTTTGGACACCACTTCGCAAGCGCGGCCTGTGCCAGAAGTTTCTGGCTCGTTACACCGGGCCTTTCGTCATCACCGATCGCGTCAGTGATGTAACCTACTTGATTGCTCGCCTCGTGTCCAATGGCTACCGGTCTAAAAAGATGCAGCTCGTTCACGTCGCTTGCCTGAAACGCTGTCATCCACGCGACTCAGAGTGAACGTAGCAGTTACTCGCCCAGCGGGCTTCGTCTGTAAAGGGAGAAATATTACGCTAAAGCTACGGAAGGACGGAAGAAGAGGAGAACGAAGTGCGCTTGTCTTAGGAGCGGCTCGGTGTCGGGGCGGCAACCCTATGCACCTTTTCGTCGATTCGTCCTAAATAAGCGCACCCCATAGAAACAATATTGTCGAGGTTATGCACAACGAAGTACAATCAACATAAACGACTTGCAATATTCGCAAGAAAAAAGACAGCAGATGTCAATCAATCAATCAATGAAATTTTTTATTAATTCACAAAAAGGTTTTGCAGGTAGAGGTATACAGAAGGAGGTCACATAGTAAAAACTGAATTGGGACCTCCTGTTCATGGTTAACATAAAAGTTACAATGGCAAGAACGGTAGGTGAATGAGTACAATTGCAAAAATGATAAATAATAATACAGACATAAGTAAATAACGATATTAATAGTCAACAGTGTATCGGCAGTAAGTGATATAATAAAACTAGGTAAAACTAACATATAAGTGGAGGGAAATGAAATGGGAAAAAAAAGAAAAATTAAAGAACAACTTAAGCAACATGTTGACGTACAGAAGAACGGCAGGTCTAAAACGAAAGCGGGTTATACAGTACACTATGTCGCATACATATCACATAACAAAAAATTTTTCAATTCATGGCAAAACCTATGGGCTTTCTGTAGTTTTATGACAAATGGTAATGTATTCCATGATGACATGGCTGCAAAGTGAACGGTCTGTTTGCCATAATTAGTACGTACTTTGGGTAGAATGAAGTTATTATGAAGCGCGAAACGTGTTGGATTGGTGTTCGTTAGAGATGACATAGGATATAGCGACAATGTGACCTTGTCATTTATTAGTTTGAAAAGAAAAGTGGCAAGGTTGAACTTGACAAGGGCGGCAACGTCAAGAATGTTATTTTCTTGTAGTAGCTGTTTAGCATTGGCGGTGTGTGGACTCAACGTGATTACTCTAATAGCCTGGTTCTGGATAGTTTGTAAGGGTTTTAGGTGAGTACTGCACGTGTTACCCCAGGAGGTTATGCAGTAATTAATGTGAGAGTGTACAAACGCGAAATAGAGTGAGATCAACACAGGTCGTTAAAAGAACGCACGTGACCTAATGAGAATTCGTATTCCATATGATAACTTTTTTTATATTATGAGTTATATGGCGCTGAAATTTTAGGTTACAGTCAATAATAACACCTAAGTATGTGCATTCTTCACTTGCTGATAATAAATGGTTACCTATGGAAATGGGCGGAATGCATAGTGATGATTTATTTTGGGATGAGAAGAGAATAAATTTTGTTTTAGTGGGATTAATGGTAAGTATATTCATTTTGCACCAACCTAACAAGTTATGAAGATCAGTATTAAGCCTGGTTACTACCGTTGACAGACATTGATCGGAATTAATAATTGTTGTGTCATCGGCATATAGTATACACCTAGATGATATGAGGCAATTAGGTAGATCATTAATATATAGTAAAAAAGAGTAACGGGCCCAAAATGGATCCTTGTGGTACACCTAAATTTGTCATTTTTGGTTTAGAATAAGCATCGGAAACACTAACAATCTGATATCTGTCTCGTAAGTAGTTGCGCAATAGTAGTAATGGAGGACCTGTTATACCTATTGAATCTAGTTTAACACTAAGAATCTCGTGGTCAATGCTATTAAATGCCTTTGAAAAGTCTACAAATAAAGATCCTGCAAATTTACCGTCATCAATGGCTTTCTTTAGTTGGTCAGTGACGGATACAAGCGCTAGGTCAGTAGTATACCCGGAGCGAAATCCAAACTGGTCAGATGAAAGAATATTAAATTTGTTTAAGTACTTTATCAATCGCTTTTCGATTATTTTCTCGATGACCTTGCTGAAGAATGGTAAAACACAGATAGGCCTGTAGTTAGATGGTAATGATCGATCACCTTTCTTAAAAACCGGAGTAACCCTACCCCGTTTAAGCTCGCGAGGAAAAGTGCCTGTTTTAAACATGAGGTTAATAATTTCAGACAGAACAAATGATGTTGATTTGGAAATTAATTTAACGTGACCAGGATGAATGTTATCCAGCCCAGCGCTTGTTATTTTTAAATTGTTAATTACTGATACCACCTCATCAGGAGCGGTTGGAAACATATAAAATGATTGTGCAAGGCGCTTTGGTGAATATAAGTACTGTTTAGCTTGAGTAGAGATGTTAGGAAAGAAAGAATCGCTGAAAGCATCGGCAATCTTAAGTGGCTCTAAATAAATATTGCCATCGTGGGATATTTTGGGTATGTTATCAGCTCCCTGTCTCCTATACAAAAATGAATTCACTATTTCCCAGTCAAAAAATCCGACAGGCTGTCGGCTTGTCAACTATATGTTATTTTGGCCTGTAAGCCTGTCGGTTCGTCAGCCTGTCGGCGTCCGCCTGTCGGTTCGTCAGCCTGTCGGTGTCGGCCTGTCGGTGTCGGCCTGTTGGCGTCGGCCTGTCGGCGTCGGCCTGTCGGTTTGCAAGCCTGTCGGAATATTCTATTCCGACAGGCTTGCGACAGGCTTGACAAGTGAAACTATCGCTGAAAGTGATTGCCAGAGAATACTGCCGCAATTGCGGCCTGTCGGAATATTCTATTCCGACAGGCCGCAATTGCGGCAGTATTCTCTGGCAATCACTTTCAGCGATAGTTTCACTTTCGCGAGAGTTCATGGCTCGGCCCACGAAAGCTCTTGCATTTTCCCGACGCTTGTGCGCAGGCATGCAGTGCCGATTCTCGCGTAAGTGAAACTACTTCCGAATGTGATTTTCCGAGAATACGATCCCTAGTGGCGTCATCAAGCATGTTTGATTATGCTGTCCGACAGTTCCTAAATAGAAAATACACCTTTGGTTGATGGTTTCAAAGTTTTATTGCACAGTAATTCACACGCAGCCATCTTATACATGCAAACAAAGATACCGTATTTACTGTACATAGGTCCTTTTTCTCTAAATTAATGAAGCTACCCAATCTATGTTACCAACGAATTTCTACCTATATTCATGAAAAAAAGCTATATATATATATATATATATATATATATATATATATAGCAGAAGTACCGAGGCAATGGCATTCCTCTGCCACGCCTGGGTTCAAGCAGCACATGGGCGCCTGCTTTAGTAGTACATTATTTGTAACCTGTAGTAAATATACACAACAAAGTAGAAAGCAAAACTAGTATTAAGCAATCTAATAAAGTATGTTTGGGGACCATCATGGAGACAAGCAAAGTCTCAACATGGGCTAAGAATGTGCGGGGGGCCTGCCAGCTGAGATTCAGACTGGTTTTAAATGATGCTGCATATACAGAACACTCGACAGCATTAAAGACATCGTCATTTGGGGTGCCGAGGACGCCTGTGCAGCATCCATCAAGGATGACTTCTCTGGCAAGTACGAAGAGGATCCAGCTTGCCGCATTGACTCGCCTCCCTTTTCAAAAGCTAAAAAGGCCAAGACGACCAAAGTGAGCGCCATCATCAGGGCAGCATACGAGGCTTCTCCGGAGCTACCAAAACACACGAGCATCAAGAAGTGGAAGCTTTTGGTATTTACGTCACATATGAATATACCACGGTGGTGGTCGTGGCACACCGAGAGCATATGAATTCAACAGAACTAGGAAGGGTCCTGCTGTAAAAGGTGGGATGCCCCTGAGTGGGCAGTACAGCAGGGAAGAAACAGTTTTGCTGCTTAACATACAGAAGAAGGAAAAGTTGTTTCAGCAATCCCAAAGAACATGAGCACGGAACACAACCAAAGCAGAAGAAAAGCACGATCAAAGACCTTACAAAACAAACATGGAAGAAATCCAGACGTATACTACACGGACTTGCGTAGAGTGGCAACAAATTCACAATACTAGCCACAATAGTCCACAGTGATAACTGGCTCCATTCGGACCCCTTTGGCCTGCACCGAGGAGGCAGCAGCCATAGTGCTGGCCTTTCAAGATGCAGAGGCAGAAGAACAATCTCTATTGGTCCTGACGCGCTCCCAGGCAGCTGTCCATTCATATATAACGGGTACCATTCCACACAAAATCCACAGCATGCTAGGCACCACCCTAGAATGGCACCACGGAATGATGGCACCACGCCCGGCACACACTGGGCTCAAGGGAAATGAGAAGGCCGACCAAACTGTTCGAGGATCCCTACGAGGAACACCTGATCCACCCGCACGATATCCTCGAAGACCAAATAGACAAAAATACAGCCACCTACACCCAGACCGTACAGGGAAACAGGCCAGGTACTGGCACTTCTTACGAACACACATCATCATCAACCTATATTTATGTCCACTTCAGGACGAAGGCCTCTCCCTGCGATCTCCATTACCCCTGTCTTGCGCTAGCCGATTCCAACTTGCGCCTGAAATTTCCTAACTTAATCCCCCCACCTAGTTTTCTCCCGTCCTCGACTGCGCTTTCCCTTCTTGGTATCCATATTGTAACTAATGATCCACCGGTTATCCATCCTACGCATTACATGGCCTGCCCAGTTCCATTTCCCCTCTTAATGTCAACAAGAATATCGGCTATCACCATTTGCTCTCTGATCCACACTCTCTTCCCGTCTCTTAAAGATAGACCTAATATTTTTCGTTCCATCGGTATTTGTGTGGTCCTCCACGCATATCCATACATCCAAATACTTCGCAAGATGCATACACCCTGCAACTTCCCTTGGTGTAGGGAGCGGCCAAGTCTCGTCCATGTAATGTGGATATGTAAGCAACGACTTCGAAACTCTAAATTCACCCGCTAACGGCGCAAATTCCAAGTAACAGGCAGCGTGACGTTTGGCTTGCTAGCAAAAATCTAGAGAGCCAGAGAGCTCTTCTCGATCAAGCCCAGCGAGCCACAGAGACCAATGGAGCTCTAAACTGAGGCACCCACCCACCACCCAAGACCCTTAAGAGAAATAATTTAAGTTTACACTACTACTGCTAAAGAAAGATATTGGTCGACTTAATTCAAACTAAAATTTTCTAAATTCCTCAACTAATTCAATATATAGTGGTCGACCTATACTCATGTTGGACCTATTTTTTACTAAATACGGTAAGCACTAACTTCACAAAGAAAGGTAGAAGTGCTAAGCTGGTAAGGTCAATATACAAAGTCTGTTCCAGAAGTTTGAGCAGTTCATGTCACTACATGCACTGCCGCGTTTTTGCTGGCTCACTGCACAAACATTTGGGACAAGCCCCGTAGCTATCAGTACCAGTAGCACTACCTTCTTTGCACGTCAGTGAGTTTCTGCGCCAATTGCCTGCGCACTTCTTTCAATCTTTTTTTCTCGTCTTCCGGCGTGACACTGTTGCCCATGAAGATCTGGAGGAGGCCTGCGCAAGAAAAGCAATCACGAGTACAAAAGTAATGAAACCATCTAAACAATTATTTGCAGCATGCACATTGCAAGCTCCCAACAATATGCCCACGGTTGAATGAAATATTTTTGCAAAGCTCCATTTTCAATAACCAAACTGCAGGTTACTTTTTGCATGTTCACTCACATGCCTCAAATTCTTTCTACACTTTTAACATGAAATATTTCAGTAGCAGATGATCGCAACACCGTGCTTTAGCACTAGCTTTGCTTTTACTGTGGCTATTTGCATGTGCTATCTATACATGAGTAGATCAGTTAATGCACACAGCTAGCACCCATCAGAAACAATTAGGATAAATGCTAATGATAGACTAAAGCATTCTGATCAGCACTGGGGCTCTCAACTGTTAACACTTAGGCTTGCTCGTTTATCATCTTCCAGAAAGTGAAGCGAAATTGCACCGTAGTAGTGCTCCTACAAATCCGCATTCTCCCTTGCTGATGTAATTTCACTGCACTTACCGTTGTCAAGGAATTCTCAGGCACACTGGATAGTGCTGCTATGCTTGTGCTCACAGTACATCAAGACAGCATAAAATTGTAATTTCTTCCGAATGAAACAGACCACAACTGTATGTAGATTAATAGCGGACATGTTTTTAAATGTCTCCTTTATATGAAATTTGGTTGATACGAGCCACTAGTTTGGACTTTTTCTATAGCAATAATACATTCAATAGTAAAAAGCCCACTACTCTGAGGAGTTATCATTAAGGAAGGCACATCAATACAGGTTAAGTGCACTGTTTTGTCGAGCGTAGCAGCACCTTCAGTAGTTGTAACAGTTCAGTGCTGCTACATTTGAAAAATTATTTTCATTGGAACAGTATGTTCATATACTTTTCAAGGATGACAACTTTTGTGGTGTCACGGCTGGTCTGGCCTCAGTCGTTCCCTTGGATCGCGACTTGATGGACAAAGTCCCGGTCACGCTTCTGTTCTTAAGCTCATCTCGCATCCAATACATTGTGGACGCCATACGGCAGAACATAGTCAGACGTAGACCGCAACAATGTCCCCCAAGCAGCCTTTTCTATCCATTTCCCGGATCCAGCATACACCTACAATATATAATAACACATACATAGCTTGTAGCTCACAGGTTTTATACTGGACGATATACACTATGCATTTTCTCAACTCTACTGTTTTCTGGCATTCTGGCACATTTATTAGTTGTAGTGGGCTGACCTGCATGAGCAGAACTAAATTATACAGTAAAATTTTAACAAATCTTTTAGACACTCCTACATAAAAATCTCCCAAGCATAAATAGCAACCACTAAATTTGTTAAATTGACAATGATCTGCAAGAATATTCACTGCTATCTATAGCTAGATGAACTCACTAACATCTACCTTGACATTGGGTAGCCGAATTTCAAATACATGTGTTGTCTGTACGACCACTTTTTTTTCGTTTATCTGTGCGGTCACTAGATGCAGTATAGAAATGTGCACAAGCATTGCGTTCCAAGGACTGCATGATTACATAATTATGCCATCAACATTAATGTACACATACAAAAAACCTTCACACGAGTGACATGGCTGAATAAACGTACACTCACCAACTGAAGAACACACGTAGCACGCCTGCCTGGCAGTCCTGGCAAGGAATTTTGTAGATGATGCCGGGATATTTTTCTTTTTCGAGGCAGTCTTTGACTCGGACGAGTTGTTGTTTTAGCTTGCTTGAAGGGACGTGGCAGATTTGTACATCATAATCTTTGAAAATTCTTGACATTGACTCGCTCACGCCTCGTGCATAGGGGAGAGCCGCCCGTTTCCTTGTTCTCATCAGCCTGAGAGGGAGTTCAGCGACACGCTTTTCTTTAGTCTTTATAAACTGGCCGTGGTAGCCATTACTGACCAAATCCTGCGTCACTCTCTTCAACTCAGCTCTGCGTGCATCAGTAGTCGAGCACAATCGGAATGCACGGGTGAACAGTGTAGAGGCAACAGATCGTTTGTGTCCAACGGGATGGGCCGAATCAAAGTGCAGATATTTCCCTGTGTGGGTAGGCTTCCGATAAACGCTTGTTGAAAGGCCGGATGCAGTACGCATGTCTTTAACGTCATGGAAAGCCAGGCGACCATTAACTTTTTCTTCAATGGTGAATTCTATTGTGCTTTGGAAAGAGTTCAGGTGCTGCAGAGAAGGTACGACGTCTTTGCGGCGGATGATGGAAAAACAATCGTCGACATACCGTAGGCACAATTTTGGAGCGGGCTGGAACGTCGTGAGGGCTTTATCTTCAAGGGCTTTCCAAAGCACAATAAAATTCACCGTTGAAAAAGAAGTTATGGTCGCCTGGCTTTACTTGATGTTGAAGTCATGCGTACTGCATCCGGCCTTTCAACAAGCGTTTATCGGAAGCCTACCCACACAGAGAAATATCTGCACTTTGATTCGGCCCATCCCGTTGGACACAAATGAACTGTTGCCTCTACACTGTTCACCCGTGCATTCCGATTGTGCTCGACTACTGACGCACGCAGAGCTGAGTTGAGAGTAATGCAGGATTTGGTCAGTAATGGCTACCCTGGCCAGTTTATAAAGACTGAAGAAAAGCGTGCCGCTGAACCCCCTATCAAACCGATGAGAACAAGGAAACGGGCGGCTCTCCCCTATGCACGAGGCGTGAACGAGTCAATGTGAAGAGTTTTCAAAGATTATGAGGTACAAATCTGCCACGTCCCTTCAAGCAAGCTAAAACAACAACTCGTCCCAGTCAAAGACTGTCTCGAAAAAGAAAAATATCCCGGCATCATCTACAAAATTCCATGCCAGGACTGCCAGGCGTGCTACGTAGGCGAGACGGGAAACTTTAAAAGAAGGCTTTCCAGTTTGGCCGACTGCTGTATTTCCGAATCTACGAAACAGCAATAGAAAGCTGAAAACCAGCCAAACTATTTGAAGCACTATTAATTATCGGACATCACTTTTTAGTGCAATTTTTTCTATCGCTGAAAAACTTGCAAGAAAAGTTTCTGCTGTATGGTGGGAAGGGAAAAAAATGGAAACAGTGATTTTAGTGTCGCCATGAGGTGAGTGATGTTGATAAAGACGTATGAATTCAGGATACAGTACACACAGCAGCTGCATTGCACTAACTTGTTTTCCATTCTTCTTGGAATTTGACAGTTTGCATTTCTTTTACCATTCAGATGTGTGGTTTCTAAGTAGCATTTGGCCCAAGGCACAGATGCTGACCTCTTAGTTGCTCGTCTAACAGAAACTGCATGGCAATGCCACTATAGACCTTGCGTGCACCATAATATAGAGGACTGTACCCATAACAAAGTTGAAAGAACCTGACTAGGACTGTCCAAGACGTGCGGTATTTGTGAGCCATGCGAAATAGCCTTAACAACACCACTTGCACTGGAGTGATTGTGTTTGTTGAAAATTGAAATTATTTTAATCAATGCTCAGGGCCACTCGAAACATTACTGTGCACTGATGTTGACATTGTAATTCACAACTCAGTTGAGTGTAGTTCAGGATGTCGTGCAACTGTAAGTTTCAAAGAAACTTGTCAGAATCACAGATGGAAAAAAATAGCAAGCGTTCACTTCCTTGCATAAAAATGCATAATGTAGTTAAATCAATCATATTTTACTTCAACAGTAGCTATACTTCTAGAAAATCTGTCAAAATAGGCTGTGATAAAATGCTGCTCATGCTGGTTGTTTTGTGGCATATATGCGCAAGAAAAAAATATGTGTCCTTCGTTTCTAGCTGGTATCTGAAATTTCTACTTCGTTGCCCTTTTTGTCGCGGTAAAAGATGAACCCGGGGAATGTTAGGAATATTTTGCATGGCTCATGCAAACTGCAGGTCTTGGACAGTCCTAGGCAGGTTCTTTCTCTTTGTGGTGGGTGCAGCCTTGCAACATGGCGCCTTTTCCCCACTTGTGCTGTGCTGTCGAGAGATGCCATCAATTTTGCATGAGGGCCATCTGTGAAATGTTTGACTACTGGAAGTGTTTTGAAGTCTTGCATATTTTCACTGCAGTGTCCACCTGAACATTCTAAATGCAGATATCATTCTGATGTTTATTACAATTGATGCTTTGCCTGCAGGCACAATGAAGTACCCTTTCAACAGCCAGAATGCACCTGACAGGACACACAGTGGTGGGCTCAAAGGAATGGTTCAAGCAGCTCAGCTTAAGGAACCTGTTTGTGGCATCAAGGAACCATCAACTCTTATCAGGTTGCAAGGGCTTGATCTTGTTTGAGGGCTGCCACCTGACTATATGCATTGTGTTTGGGAAGGCATGACAAAGAAAGTGACTGAATTGCGGCTATCATGTACTGGTTCTTCGTGGTACATAGGCAGGCACTTGAAGTTTAATTGTGGATGCAAGATTACGTTCAGTAAGGCCACCCATAATTTTGTCAAGGTCGGGACAGCCCTTGTCAGATCGGTAATATTGGAAGGCTGCTGAATGGCGCTCTCGGCTTTTATTTTAGTATTGTCTGTCATGATGCATACTTCCTCGAGCATACGTGGCACATTTTGTGCTACTTACACAAGCAGTCTTTTTTTTGTTGAAAGATACTGTCACAGAAGCTCAAATCTGTGCCGCTGAAAAGTTGCTCTTAGCATTTGTTCAGCAGACTGCAAAGCTGTACGGAGAAAGTGCAATGACATTTAGTATGCTTTAGTTGTTGCATCTTTCAAAGTGCGCACAGATGTTTTATCCCTTTATGGGGTACCCCTACCCCAACATTTCCATTTGAAGATGGCATTGGTAAGGCACTCCAGCTTGTAACAGCTGCCAAGCATGTGCCTGTTCAAATTGCTGAACAGTGCATCATGCACCAGGCCTACCGGACTGCTTCAGCACAAGTGGAACTTTCGTCTTGTCTGTTGTCTGCAAAGAAAGAGGTGGAGCACACGTATAAGAGGTGCTTTCAAACATGTGCTCTTGGACAAGCACGACCAATTCATGATATTCCACAAAATGTGAAAAGGCTTTTCGTATCATGATTTGGTACCCTCCCACAAAGGTGCAAGTGTTTGAGGTGCCAGGTTGGCCCGATTGTCTTCACAGTTCTGAGTACTCTGTTCCAAGAAAAACGTGCTCTTCCTATGTAAAAAATGTCCGATGGCATGTACTGTTATATCTTAGCCATTTATGTTGTTTCGGGTACTATGTACTTTCACTGCCAGCAGCTGCTCACTACACCCGGTGAATTTGATGTGCCGCCGTCATCCGCCTCCATCCGAGAACCACGTCTTGTATTGTGTTGGCGACATAACATTGCAGTGTGTTTTCTTAAATGTTGGCAACGTATCATATTTGTGTGAGTTACTTAATAAGGTGGAAAAGAACTAATCGGATTTTGAATGTTTATTTCATATTTCAAGATTGCAGGTACAATTGACTCTGGAAAGTGAGTTATAGAGTCAATATTAAGGTAGAGTAGTTGTATTTATGAATTCCGAATTGTGTCATCCGTCGAACTGTAGCAGGCTGCTATAATTGAACCGTATGTACTTTCTTCAAAATATAGGCTTCTAACTGAAAAATTATGATCCATCTTTCTGGGGCAACTGCTTTATGTCTGAGCGAAGTGCATGGCTATCACCAAAAGTGTTGCAGTGGACTGAAGCTCAAACTCATTCATCAAGTCACGAAGACTAATGCATCAGTTGATCTAATTCTGTTGTTGAGCGCATGAGAGGTGCTCAAGTCAAGCTTGGACTACTTATTTTTTAGGATTATGAAACATGTTTACATGCATGGAAGTGATCTCATTTTTCGAGGTAATCCCTTTTCATTTTGGCAGTACAAGGATGCCAGCAGCGTAGAAAGATTTCTTTTATGTTGCTGCCATGCATGGACAGCCTACTGTATTTCATTATCCTAGTGGCAAAAAGAAATGAGTCTTGGAGTGAAGTTGGGCTTTTATAGCAAATGCTGCAGCACCTCTCATCCAAGATTATTTGTAAATTGCCCATTGTGTGGTGCACTGTATGTGCACACATATTTTCCTGGATGAAGAGAATCCCCATGGTATTTAAGCAGGGCCGTTTCTTCCTCAGTGCACTATCTACACGTTGGAGAACCTCACAGCTGTACTTGCTCACAACTCGTGTACTTGCTCAGCTAGTCTCGCTACTAGGGAGGAAATCAAAATGATGCTACATCTACCGCGCAAAAATTAACCCATGACCATGAGTTCACCTGCCGACTGAGTTGCTCGAAACTTCTTGTGTTGGGAAGCTTCCATATGTGTTCATTGTTTAGGCAAGTGTAACTTTTATAAATGATTCACCCACATCTTGTCATAGGTGATGACCTGGCAAATAAACCTGTCACAAAACCTTTCCTGTCACAACATTCTTCAAGCTTTATGCTAGTTTGCAGTCTACTGTGCCAGTCAAAGACTGCGAGTTGTCTTGAAATCCAGTATGCACTGACATTGCGGAACATAAGGTGTTTGTGAATGATAGTATTCAGTGCCCCTTAAGAGAGATACAT
This sequence comes from Dermacentor silvarum, assembly GCF_013339745.2. Classification (NCBI taxonomy): domain Eukaryota; kingdom Metazoa; phylum Arthropoda; class Arachnida; order Ixodida; family Ixodidae; genus Dermacentor; species Dermacentor silvarum. The sequence continues at coordinate 149,695,437 of NC_051157.2, forward strand.
CTGTTCCCCAGTTGAAGCATCAGTTGGTGGCTTTCAAGGATTTGACACTTCACTTCACAGATCCTCACAGGATTCCTGGAACTTGATTCGGGTTGGGGTCGCTTCCCGTTTCTGCTGCACTGGTGAAACTTCCTCCAGCTGAGGAGCAGTGGTGCGTTGCTTGTACACACTTCCCTCCCTTCTAGGATGGAGTTGCGGTAGTGATTTCGAGGGCGTCATTCCCACTGTGGTCATGACGCTGCAGTCGTGTTCCGCTCTGTATCCACAATTGCAGGATAAGGGACAGTACCGCGATGTCTAGCTTGCTCACTGGTGTTCCAGCTTCCTGAGAGGCTCCAGTGTTCCTGAGCGGCTTGCAATGACATGGGGTTATCTGCTCGTATCCCAAATGTACATGGGAGTGGCACGTGCTCATGATTAGCGTACAGCTGTTATCCTATATCGCTCAATCTTCTATGTTGTGTCTCAAAGTGCTGGGCTTGATGTGATCGCAATGTTGTCGTACTAACTTGTTAGGACCTTTAATGAGCCGCAATCTGTGCCCTAGCTTTCTCAAAACTGTTCCCTCCGTCCAGATAGGGTTCCCTCCGAAGTTTCAAAAGAAAACTGCTTGTCCGACAGTGAGTGCTCTCTACACTGTGTCCCTGTGGCAGTTTGTATAGGTTTTGTTCTTGCTTTGGGCTGAATGTGCAGCTGGTGTTTGACCGCGGTGTGAAAGGAGCAGTGTGAAAGGGTTAAGTGGCCTTAGCTCTTGCTTTATGTCTACTGGTTGTTCTACTCATTGGTTGCTAACCACGTGCCACTTGTGCTCTCGGCCTTGGCAACGACAGCATAGCTTTGTTGCATTGGTGGACAAAAGCAGCTGCTTGAAAAAAAATTCAAGGTGCCTTTTGTCAGTTTTGCTGCTTTTGTGGTATGAAAGGTTAATAGGTCATGACTGGATGCTGTGTAAATGACAGTGAGGGAGAATATTAAAAAATAAATATTAAGAAAATAGTACTGCTTCATTTTTGTAACATGCATTTGTGAGACTCGACTTGCTTAGAGCATGCATGGCAGAAAACCAAGAGGGTTGACTCCTATTAGAAGAAAGGGGACTGTAGCAGCGATCCAAATTCACTTCTGTTAGTTATTTTAATGTTCGCTTCCTGTATACTACGCATTTTTTTCGGTTTGTTTTTTCATGGTGCCGTCAACTGTGTCTTGCACACTAGCACAAAGGGAACTTTTACTGCAAGTATCTATGGTTGTAATACTAAGTCATGCAAGTCTTAGCACTGTGCTTCACTTGGTGGCTATTGTGCGCAGTGCTAGGAAGTGACATTGTCATTTTACAAGCACTCTTTTCCTATGCATTCGCTTTTGTGCAATGTGGTCAAACTTTTTCATGTCTGTAATCAACGAGGAACATGTATGGAATAAATCTATGCTGTTCCAGCAGCAAACATTTGGGCAGTGTTGTGCGATGCTTTCTACAGCTGCTTCTAGGTGTTGCAGTATTTTACATTGAGACCCTGGTGTAATTAACCTCTGATGCACCAATAAAGTGATTGGTTTATTATATGATAAAAAATGAAATGAAACTTGTATTCATTCTTACAAGAGGGGGAATATCCATACACAAAAAGATATGTGTAAAATAGCTTGAATGCGCTGCCACCGTACACGCAGAGTGGGCACGACAGCTACGCACGAAGTCAAAGTTAAGCGTAATGCAATCTCCCTGGGGTGATCGACTTGCACCGAACGAAACATTGATACGCTTCCGATAACATCGAGCGCGCATACGATCAACTGTTTTAGCTGAGCGCTTGCTGTGCGCCCCGCTCCGACCGGCATATGCTAGCAAATGCCACACAACCGCTTAGCGGGGACGATATAATTGCGCTTGCGCACGACGCTCATACCATAGAGAAAGAAATTCAACAAGAGGGGACACTCCCATAGGGCCCAGCGGCCGAACTGACTGCAGCGTGCCAAGCGGTCGGTGTCGATCACTTACATCACTTCCGGTTTCGGTTTTGGGCGCACGTATTTTGAACGCAAGCTAGCACGCCGGCTGCGCCCCCCCCCCACTTTCCTTTTTTTTTTGCTCTTCGTACAGAATCGGTTTATTTAGTAAAAATGATTGCGAACGATCTCGTAAAGTCCCATCGAATCTGTGCCACGTGCCATTTCACAAAGTAGACGCAAGACCTTTTCTGCAATGAGGAAATATTTATTTTGCTCTATATAAAAGCTCGTTCCGCGCTTTTTGTGCGTTCATCCAACGTTGTGACACCAGCAGGTAAGGCAGTAGTTCCTGTATGAAGCTCCACCGGACGGTACCAGCTGAAAAAAAAAGTAAATTACAAGCATGTTACATTTGCAAGCACGTAACAGCATGTTACAAGCATGAGTCATTTTGGTATTTAGACATAGGAATACTGCCAGACGAAACGTGCGAAAGCGGTGAATGAGCGGCATTACAAAAAAAAAAAGAAAAAAAGCAATTCGCTTTTACATACATGGCGTAGAAAATACCCGACTCATCCCGAACATATATGTAAACATCTGATTTCCAAGCGTTCCCCAATTTCCGGGCATTATTTCCTGCACTTAGGCAGCACAAATACACGAGCGACTGCGCGTTTCCAAAACTTGGCCTCGGGCGACGCGACGGTACGCGACATACACAGAGACGGACGCAACAGGCACTCAAGACAAATGCGTGGGTGCAATGCCATTTTTTAGTCCTTTAAAATACGTAATTTTCGAATTAGAAGTTTCTGATATGTTCGTCGTTCGCGCGTTCTGCCGGTGCCAGCAGCACACCCCATGTTATCACTCTTGGCAATCGCCCATCGCGTTTTCAACAGGCGTGAGTACCGAAAGAAGGTATATGTTGTTGCGGAGCCACAAAAAACGTCACAGACTTGTCCCTCTAAGATTCATTACACGCCAAACTAACTTTATCACCACGGCCGAGCTGCTTATCGCTAACTGCGTCACAGCGCGCTGTGCGGCCAGCGTGCCTCAAAAGTAGCCCAGAAAGTAACGAAATTACTTTTCAGTAATGTCTGGCGTCAGAGAAGGCGGCACAAACTTCTCCTAGCAAGATGCACTAGACTACACACCACGGCTGAGTTCTCGCTAACTGCGACACGGCACCCTGGGCGGCCAGTGTGGCTCAAAAACCGAAATAAGTTACAATAGTCCCATAGGAAGCGTCGGAAACATGTCTCAGCACGATTCATTAACTCAAATTAACTGCGCCAGGATGGCCGAGCTGTTTTTCGCTAACTGCGTCTTAAGTCTCGGTCCCGTGCCGTAAGCCTAATTGCGTCGTAGACTGTGAAACAAGATTTCTCACCTTGCCGCAGTCCAATAGTGCAGTGGTGTCTTGTCCCAGTGCAGAAGGAACGCAAGAATACGCCGAGAGCCCAATAAACCAGGTTACATTTAAAAAAGAAAAAAAGAATGAGACAGACGGGTCGCCGCGCGCGAGCGCTCAAACGCGCGCGCAGCCATCCTCGCTGGCTTCGGGGGAGTGTCTGGCGGATGACGCATGTATCTGGCGCGTCATTGACCTGTGGCTAGGTAAGGCAAGGAAAATAAGTCGCAAAGCTTAAGTTCATTTATACGCAAAACGTTTTAGTTTTCGCGGCAAAGAATTAAAAAAATAAATGAATGCCTGTTAACTTAAGTTCACTTTCTTTTTTTTCGATGCTCGCGGCAGCTAACGTTTGGTGTCAAAAGTATAGCGTGACGAATGGTGACGTGTTTCCTGTTGCCAGTTTTTGCCGAGTGTCCCCTCTTGGGGCTCTATTCTGGACACACATGGCGGCTGCACGGCCGCCATTATCCGCCATCTTGGCTGTCTTATTGGCTGTCCAGAGGTCACGTGTTTTGAAATTTGTGCCGGGAAACGGAAGTTTTGCTAAATGCAATTTTGCGTTTTCGTCAGAATGATGAAACATGACGTGGAGCTGCAAACTTTATGGACTAATACTTTTTTGTGGTCCTTGGCACCTCTATTGCGACTTTAACGATTTAAAAAGAAAGTGGACGGTAGCGTGCAGAAGCTCGTACAATGCATCTGCAATTTCGCGAATATGTGGTGGCGTTCCAAGATAGCCGGCATGTCAGCTTGTTCATTGGCTGAAGGAATATCCCGTGAGGAGCGTCACAGGAAGGGCCGTTTCGTAAACGTCAATTTGACGTTGCGTGACGTTGCGCTGGGCCGCCATTGCAGAGATTTTCCGCCATAATTTGTGGTGCGACGAGCCGCGCGAATTATGGTAATGAGCGGCCATATGCAACGGCAGTGGAGAGGCATGCGTATCGCCGCATTTTCCCTGTCATTTCAGGCCATAAAAATCTTTTGTTCACAACGCGTGTTCATAGCATTTGCATCGCTTTCGGGTGGTGTTGGCATTTGTGTTTTGCACCATCATTTTTATTAAAAACACGTTTATTTGAAATAATATTGGTTGAAACTAGCAAACTTTCTGCGACATTTCTCACTTTTCACTATTGCGTTTGTATTGTAATCAATATTAATGACTTTTCGCATCATCAAAGGCTATGACAACAGTGACTTTTTAATTTACAAAAAGAAATGTACGCAAGACGGCGCCTTGAAGTTTCCTCTCGCGGTGCGAGTAAGCAGCGAAGTGCACAAGAGATGGCAGTGCTGGCGTTTGCGTCGCTCAAGCGGATACCTGTGGCGCGCGCAACGCTATCGATGATATTCGGCCGCTTCTCAGCCAGACGAGTCGGGCTGAGTCACTTGCGGATCACGACATAGCGATAACGCGGCCTAGAGCTTGCGCTCATCATCACTGGCAGGTCGCGTATGTTGTCTCAAGGTAGAAAGCAAGCGCGTGGGCGCCAATATACGATGACTCATTCCGTTTCCCGAGGACACGCATCCTATCTAATGAAGCAGACGACAGCCTGCGCGCATGCAGACGACGGAAGCGAGAAACGATTTTGATGGAATAATCGTACGCTTTGAGCTAGCTGCTTTATTTTTACTGGGGAGGAAAACTGTCTTGCTTTATCGAGAACGCTATGTTCAATGCCTACATTACAGTTTCTTAGGCGAAACGTCAAATTTGCGTCACATTACGAAAGCAAATCGGGGCTATCGGCGCCATTTTGTAAGCGTCGCGCGTACGTCACGCTTCGAAGAAAATGGCGGAATGTCCAGAATAGCGGCTTTGTTGAATTTCTTTCTCTATGCTCATACCGGCAGCGGAACGAAGACCGCATCCCTCGCTCCGCTACAAAGCCGACTGAGCAGAGCGTGATAGCGTCCAAGGTAAAATTGGCGTGTCTACTTGGCCTCTTCGTCGTTTTGCAGCCGAGTTGATAGCGCGTCGCTTGCGTCTCGGAAGGACGCGCTTATCAAATGCGAAATCTACGCAGTTCCCTGCAGTATCTCAGAGCGTGAAGTCTTAGAGGCGCGGAGCGCAAGCAGCGCTCTTTACCGGTGCTCGCATATAGTTGCCGCGCGCGAAGCTCAAATCTTCTGAAATACGCCGGCATGCAGGCCAACTGAGAAGGCAACTTTGGTCATGTGCGCATGCACCCGTAGACTCGCTCTTGTCTTCACGCCGCTCACACGCGTGGACGACTGTTTTCAGCGTTTACAAATAATGCCGGAGCCATGCAGAAGAGAGGGCTTCCTTGGCAACTCATTGCGACGTCTTTCCTACTTCATTGATGGCTCACCATACCAATCTACTTGCATCGATCTTTCATGAAGATACACTTTATCGAATACCTGTGGTTTGGTGTCGCCTCGTGCCTTCATAAATGCGTGCATTAGCTAACATGCGTCGACGCCGCGACGCATTTCGCAGTGCCCATCTAATCGCGGGCGCCATATTGGCGCTCCGTCGTTAGTGTCGATCTGCTAGTCAATCGTGCACACAGCATTGCTGTCGGTGTTGTAAGGCAGCAAACAGGCTTGCTGTCGTTGCAAACAGCATTGCTTTCGATGTCAGAAGGCAGCAAACAGGAATGCTGTCGTTGCAAACAGCATTGCTGTCGGTGTCGGAAGGCAGCAAACAGGCATGCTGCTGTTGCAAACAGCATTGCTATCGGTGTCGGAAGGCTGCAAACAGACATGCTGTCGTTGCAAACAGCATTGCTGTCGTTGTCGGAAGGCAGCAAACAGTAATTCTGTCGTTGCAAGCAAGAATCTTGTCGTTGGCGACAAGAATGCTGTCGTTCCGACAAGAACGCTTTGACAAATTTTTTGACTGGGTTGCCATTTTTTCTTTACATCAGAACCGCATTTATGTATTTTTTCTTCACAATATAAGGTTTTCGCTTTTTTAAGCCGAGCAGAAAGTGAGTTGCAGAATTTTTTTGTACCGCGCGCGCAGGTTTATATTGAATGGTTGTCGTTTTGTTTTTTTTATAAAGCTTTTCTCGTGTGCGCATGGCTTTTAACAGACTATCGGTGAGCCATGGGTTTTGAGGTGACGCCACTTTCTTTTTGCATTTGCGCATCTGAGAGTAGGAATGATAGTGTGATAACAACTTTGTTAGAAATCGCGAGAAGGCTACCTGTGCATCGTTGGTGTCAAAAACGAAAGACCAGTCAGTATGAGATACAGCTTCTGAGAATAACTTTTTATCGAAAACAAGTTTGGTGTAAGTGTTAGGACAAGAATAGTGCGCAGATGTAGTGCGGATAAAGACGGGAAAATGGTCAGTGATGTCAGTTTCAAGTACTCCTGCATCAGGTGGATTCAAAAGGTTAGACAACGCATGATCGATTAGAGTGCTGGAACCGTCAAGAACTGAACGAGTAGGGACATTAATAAGACATTCGTAACCAAAACCATGAAAACAAGATGAATAACTGACAGAGCTCGGGGATGACTCCATTAAGTTTATGTTCATATCACCCATAATTATGACATTTTTGTTCTCCATGGATAACGTTGTTATTATATTTTCGAGAGAAATACAAAAATCAGGAGCTGGTGAAGAAGGTGAACGGTAAACGCAACCAAAGATGAAATTTCTATTATCAATGTTGAGAAAGTTAGGATCGAATTCCAACCAGACTGATTCGCAGTTTTGAGTATTTAACGTGACGTCGAGTCTTCGATTGTACGGGATTCCGGACGAGATATAGACAGCAGTTCCACCGTGGTTACTAGACTGTCTGTGGGTATACTCCGATTTATATGAAGGGAAACCGTACAAGTTTTTATCAACTTCACTAAGCCAGGTCTCCGAGACAGCAATGATTTAAAAAGTGTAAGAAAGAGTTGAAAGCAGATTCTGGAAGTCATCTTAATGTTTGCGGAGGCTGCGCGCATTGAAATGAATAAAAGAGCGATTACTATTCTGAAGGAACTCATTTACCTTGCTTGTGTAATATGACGGCATGATGGACGAAAGGGTGTTAAGGCAGGTATAAACTGAACACTTTTTAGTTAATGATCGCTAGGTCTGATTCATTGGCAATGCGGTGCATTCTGGTTCTCTCGGCTTTTCTGGCTATGATTTGACATTTGCTGATCCACAGAAATGGCCATTTGTGTTGTTTTCTCAAAGCCAGCGCCTTCGAAAAGAGTGCCTTATTTTGCGGCGTCAAATGTTCATTGACGTAAACCGCGCTGTCAACAGAAGCTTTCACACCGATGTCGCTAAGGTGAAGCTTAGCCTTATGTGCCTTGCTGACAATATAATCCTTTTTTGTGCGTGAACAGAATCTAGCTATGATGTTCTTTTTGTCTTGCACTTTTGTAGGGACTCGATGAGCGACATCAAGGTCAGCCACCGTTAATAGACACCCAATTTGCGTGCCGATGGTTTGCAGTACAGTGATGCAGTCCTCACCTTGGGTACAGGGGACGCCCCTAACCTCAACATTGTTCATTCTGGAGTATTGCTCCTGCTCAGCCATCCTTTCAGACAGTGCTTTGTTCTCTGATGCGAGCCTTTTATTATCAGCTGCAAGCTGTAGCTTCTCCTCCCGCAGTTTTTCAATGATGTCATTTAAGAGACCTACACTTGCCTCCAGGTTTTCAACTTGTTTCTTTAGTTCTACAGCATCGAGCCCACTGGACTGCAACCTTAACAGAACTTTACCGAGGATGTCGTCAGTGAATTGACTGCTTTCTGTTTCTAGTTTAGCCTCAATCGCTTCAATCCTCTTGGCAAGCTCTTAATTTGTCGGCATTTCAGGTTCGCAAGAAAGCGGTAACCAAACAACTTCGCACGCAAGAGCACAAAGGGGAAAAACAGAAAATGTGGCAGCAGCGACAGCGAACAGGTCACAAGCAGAAGAATGGTCAAAATTTTAACAGAACTAACCTGCACATGCAGAGAAAATGCGTGAGGCAATGCCTGTGCGCCGTCGCTGCCACCAGTGAAGTCTCGGTGATGGTCCTGCTTGCTATGAGCGGTGCTCAACGAAGCCGACGACACCTGTTGGGCTTGCAGGAAGCTGTCGCTCACTGGAATCAGTGCTTGCTCTCCACGTGTGAATGATGATAGGCAGCAGGCCAAGATAGCTGCACATGCAGAGAAAATGCGCGAGGCAATGCCTGTGCGCCGTCGCTGCCACCAGTGAAGTCTCGGTGATGGTCCTGCTTGTTATGAGCGGTGCTCAACGAAGCCGACGACACCTGTTGGGCTTGCAGGAAGCTGTCTCTCACTGGAATCAGTGCTTGCTTTCCACGTGTGAATGATGATAGGCAGCAGGCCAAGATAGCTGCACATGCAGAGAAAATGCGTGAGGCAATGCCTGTGCGCCGTCGCTGCCACCAGTGCGCGCCCTTGCAGAATTAAAACCAAATTTCGAGCGAAGCTGTTCCTTTCGAACAGTTTCAATAAAAGATTTAGTTTCCTGAATTATATTGCATAGTTAAAAAAGTTGTCGAGCACTTCTTGTTGGAAAATTTTAAAACGCCAGTAATTGCTTACACACATGTTACTTCGCCATAATGTTCACCATGGTGCACTCCCTCCCTACAACATCCCCCCCCCCCCGTCCACTCAAAGTTTTGTAGATTTCATATCGGTTGAGTGAACAGTTCTCCCAGGGCAGCGGGAGATATTCTAATTTGGTCGTAACACACATTCATAAAGCTCTGGATTGCTTGCTTGCGTCATTTAGTGCGAATAACATAATTATTGTCCCCTATCATAGAAGTTTGTTTACATAGTGCCCACACTGGGACCTTTATTTTCGCCAAATATAAACCAAGCGTCGTGTTTAGTTCACCGAGGACATCGCTGAAACCAATTAGGAACGGCTTATCCCGTATGAAAAATAGGGGGGGGGGGGGGTCACGACGGCTCAGTAATTATTTGCAACGCTTATAACTACGCCAGGAGCGCAAAAATTTTGTCGCACTTACCATGACCCGTCTTCCCTTTCCATGAAATATAAATCTGTTGTAACCAACAGCTATGTCGAGACACTGGGAAGCATCGCTGAAAGTGGCCGTATCACACGCTCTAGCACTTGAATAAGATTTTTTTCGAAAGAATCTGTTTGATCCAACCTCATTTAAATTCGCACAGAGAGTTTTCATGGCGTACCACCAATTTTTGCTAGATTTTGTCTTGGTGGCATTCACAGTTCTGTCAGGGCATTGGGCTCAATTGTGCCCCGCTCGTTAGACAGGCTCACAGCAGACTATAGATTGCTTGTATACGTAACTTATTGCGAAAGTCCTAATTACCCATCTATTTGTAATTTTACTGACAGGTCAAACGTTACCTGGTCCTCAGAGTCACAAACTATAAAGAAGTTGCTTCCTTTATTTCAGTGAGGGCACCAGGCGAACCCAATATATCACATTTGAAAAAGTACAAAGTATCAAATGAGGGCTCAATAATTATTCGTAACGCTTCTAAGTGAGTCATAAACGTTAAAACTTGGCAACACATCGTACTTAAAACGCTGCCTATTCCGTCAAAGTGTAAAGTAACTCAAAGGCAGAGTTCTCTTGGGACATTGGAAAACCTAACTAATAACAGCAGCGTGGTACTTCTGAATACTTGCTTACAGTTTTTGTAAAAGCTGTATTTTATGAACACGCATATGCCATCGCACATAAACTTGGCGTATTGTTCCCCCTATGTTCACAAAATTTGACTTTAGTTGTAGTTGTAACTATGACAGCGCAGCCGTCTATACTATTGGAAAAGGCAAATTCGACCCACTCATTCGGAACATGGTCTACATATTGTCCGGATATCTACATACATATTTACTACATCTACTACATGTCTACATACACCGTCTACAGATCTAGACTGTCTACATTGAACATTGTCTACATATCTACAGCGTGGACCCGTGTTCTTTCTCTTGTCCCTCCCTCACTTTTTACGCTATTAATGAACTCTTAGTATGCTCGTTACCTACTAGCCCAACTTTGTGCCTTATCTACATATTGCCCATACCATGCCCTTAATTTTCCCCAGATATAAACAAGATGCTTGGTTTAGCTCGCCGTGGACACCGGAGAAAAACCACGAATCTCGTATGATGCACGAAAACACATGCGCAAACGAGGGTTTAGTAATTATCGGCAACACTTGAATTTAAGCAGGAAAGTGAAAGTTTCGCAACGCATCGCGCTCAAAATTCACCCTATTGTCACGGCATTTCCACTCCGCATCTCGTGCACTTGTTTTAGGAATCCGGGAAACATTTCAACTAGCTGCAGTATGACACCCTGGAACACTTCAGCGAGTAACTTTCTACAAAGGCTGTAATCAACCTACACAGAATAAACATATATCGCTCGTCACTCAGAACATTCCTTCATAGTTCGGATAAGTATAAACACCGTGCCACACATAGTTTACCGAAGATACCAAGGGGAAACAACTAAGCGCCGTGTATAAAGCATAAAAATTTGGAGAAAGCGAGAATTGAATAACAGCTTTTCGAGCACATAAGCAACCTACACAGTTCAAATTTTCGGTACACGTTACCAAAAAGCGGCTTTCATTTCTTCAAAATATATCTGCTGCGCTTGCTCCTGCCGAAAAACGTGTAATAGTGTAGCCGGTTTCGCCATGCGACCCCGTCAAATCCGCCTATCATCAATTTAGAAACGGCCTCAACACGAAATCGAAAAAATCCGAAGTGATACATGCCTTTAGAAAATGTCATGATATGGACGGAAGCGCGCGAAAAACAAAAAGACATTGCCGTGTTCGCCGTGCGGGGGCGATGACGAAGTGGTGTGATCGTGTGGCGCGTGGCGCGTGGTGCGTGCAAGTGTTCGGAGCTGCTCGGCGTTGAAGGCCAGCCGGTTCTCGCTGGACGCCCGGTCCAGAGAACCCAGATCGCCCACTGCGCCGTCCTTGGACGCAAAGGACCTGTGTTCCTGCTGGGCAACCAGTCCAGGGAGCCAGGCGAACGAGGTAACTCGTTCTCGGATGCCGGTGACCTGCGTTCCTGCTGGGCAACCGGTCCAGGGAGCCAGGTGAGCGGGGCAACCGCGGTCCAGAGAGCCAGGCGAGCGGGGCAACCGTTCGAGAGAGCCAGGCGAGCGGGGCAACCGGTCCAGGGAGCCTGAAGGGCTTGTGTTCTTGCTGGACAACCGGTCCAGGGAGCCAGGCGAGGTGGTCGCTTTCCCGGGCCACTGCCACGACCAGCCTGCTGCCGGAGGCGAGAGCAGTAGCGAGAGCTGTTGCACGGCTACCACGGCTGTGTCTGCTGCCGTCGCTGCTGCAGCTGTAGATCCCATGATACCGTGGGTAGGCCCATGGTGACGTCGTCCAGCCGTCAGCCGACCCTTCGGGACCGACATCGGCCTCTACGCGTCAACGGACTTCACGCAGAGGGAACGCACGGCGAGAGACATTATATTATATGACAGGACACTCTATAGTAGCAGCTTCGGGACTGCATGCGTTAACATAACTTAATTACATGTCCATCGTGAAGTCTGTACGTTTTGTGCTGTTAATATATATTCTGTGTTTGTGTGCACTCGAGTGGTCGATTGCGTTCCTTGGTGAGTGGTCCTGGGCCCAAACCTCATTAGTCTCATCACCAATCTAACATCACTACACCATCATTTTCATCACAATCTGGCGAGCTTGCCAGGATACCGCTCGTAAAATAATCGAAGGAAATTATCCTCCCTCGAGTGCACGCTCACAGAAACGAAACGATGGATACAGAAAGATTAGCCACTATTGGATCACAGCTAGGACTGTCCGGTGTGGAATTGCGTACGTGGATTGAGAATGAACAGGCAAAACAAAGAGCGGAACGAGCTGCGGAGAGAGAAGCAAGTAAGGAAGCCGACGAAAGAACTCGGCAAATTCTTGAGCTCAAATTGAAGCTCCAAGAAGGAGCTCAGAGTGAATCCGCACGAATCAACACTGATTCGATGTCTCTTCCGAGTGCCGCCTCTTCAGTTCTCAACCCGCAAAAGTTGCTTCCGTTGTTCGATGAGCGACGCGATGATTTGCATGCGTACTTGCAAAGGTTCGAGCGCGTGGCAACAGGACAAGATTGGCCACAAGAGAAGTGGGCATTAGCTGTGAGCATGTGTTTGAGTGGTGAAGCGCTAACAGTAATTGGCCGAATGACTGCCGCTGATTCATTAAACTACGAGAAAGTAAAGAAAGCTTTGCTGCAGAGGTTTCGCTTCACTGCGCAAGGTTACCAGGAGAAATTTCGTAAGGCAAGGGCAGAGGATGGAGAAACCGGGAAACAGTTAGCTGCTAGGCTCTCAGGATACTTCGACCACTGGATTGACATGGCTAACGTGTCCAGAACGTTCGACAGCCTTCGGGACCACATGGTCGCGGAACAGTTTATCCGGTGTTGCCATCCAAAGCTTACTATATTCCTGAAAGAACGAGAATGCAAGTCACTCCAAGAGCTAGCTGATGCGGCTGATCGGTTCATTGAAGCTCAGAACTTATCGAATCTCGGGAAGGTTCCGGAGGACGCAATAGACGTCACTAGGAATCCCACCAGCGCTCCAAGAAAACCACCACCAAGGTGTTTGCTTTGTAAGCGCCTGGGGCATCAAGCTCATGAATGTCGCAACCAAGCTAAAGAAGTGACAAAGTGCAAGTTCTGTGGGAAGGTTGGTCACAAGAGCGACGACTGCTGGAGCACGAAGGCGCACAAGGAGAAAAGTTCAGCCTGCGTGGTCAACGAGAACCGCTATGATTTTTCTTTGTGTCACCCAACTGGAAAACACAAGAAAGGGAAAAGTCGGGACACGTTTGATAAAAAACCGGATGAAAGAAAACCCGTTTTTCTGGTGGAAGGAATGCCAGTAGTTGAAGGGCAAGTTCTCGGTCGAACAATTAGGGTTCTTCGTGATACGGGCAGCAATACTGCAATTATACGAAGAGACATAGTTCCCGACCAGCGTTTGACCGGAAAGAGTAGCAGAGTCCTGCTTATTGATGGCTCTGTAATTGATGTGCCAGAGGCCAGACTCCACGTAAATACACCCTACTTTACTGGAGAAATCACAGCATTATGTATGAACAAGCCGCTTTATGATCTTGTGCTCGGAAACATACCCGGTGTCAGAGGACCTCACGAGCCAGATATTAACTGGAAGCATGCTACAGCCGACCAAAGAGACACTGCGTCGCTGAACTCGAGTGTGCAATTGGTACCTGTGGAGCACCCTCACTATGTTTCCGCCATGGTCAAGCCACAAGAGAATAAGACGACTCCATTGTGCGCACCAAAGATAAAGTGGTGTGACGTTACCAAAGACCAATTTGCAGAGGAACAGCAGAGAGACAAAACGTTGAAATCTGTGTTTGCTAAAGTGGACAGAAAGTGCAAGTCACCAAAAGGCCACTGCTACTCGTTCCTTGAAAAAGGTGGGCTTCTCTACCGACAGTACTGTCTTGCTACCGGCAGAACATTTAACCAGCTCGTCGTGCCGAAGATGTTTAGAAGACCTATCCTTGAAGTGGCACACGAAGGTCTTATGGCCGGCCATCAAGGCATTCGGCGCACGACTGATCGAGTCTTGGCGGATTTTTACTGGCCAGATCTGCATGGCGACGTGAAACGTTTCGTCAAGTCCTGCGATAAATGCCAGCGAACAACACCAAAAGGCAAAATAGGTGTTGCGCCTCTGGGCAATATGCCTATCATACGTACACCTTTTGAGCGTGTTGCGGTCGATTTAATCGGTCCTTTCTCACCAAAATCAGACCGTGGCAACCGCTATATTCTAACCCTCATAGATTTTGCCACACGATATGCGGATGCCATTGCTCTCCCTGCCATTGATGCTGTGCACGTGGCAGAGGGAATGATTGAGATCTTCTCTCGCATTGGTCTACCCAAAGAGATCGTAAGCGACCAAGGAACAAGCTTCACAGCAGAACTTATGGAAGAGGTGGGCCGTCTACTTGCCATCAAGTTTCTACGAACAACTCCCTATCATGCCATGGCGAATGGGCTCGTGGAGAAGTTCAACGGTACCCTGAAGACCATGCTGAAGAGGATGTGCCAGGACAAACCTCGATCATGGGACAGGTACCTTGCTCCACTGCTCTTCGCCTACAGAGAAGTGCCGCAAGCAAGCCTGGGCTTCTCGCCTTTTCAATTGATTTATGGCCGACACGTACGGGGGCCACTGACAGTGCTCAAGGAGCTGTGGACCAATGAAGATATCGACGGCGAAACTCGCACAACATACACCTATCTTGTCGATCTTCGAAATCGCCTTGAGGAAACATGCAAACTCGCCCATGACGAGTTGGAGAAGGCACGCGCAAAGCAAAAGACCTACTTTGACCGGAAGAGTAGTCCTCGCAAGTTAAACATTGGCGATAAAGTACTTATTCTACTGCCGACTGATTCCAACAAACTACTCATGCAGTGGAAAGGTCCATTTGAAGTCGCCGAACGGAAGAATGAGGTCGACTACGTTTTGAACATAAGTGGAAAAAGAAAAATATTCCACATCAATATGCTCAAGAAATATGAGGAACGCGAACCTTTACAAGTGCAGCAGGTCTCTGCCATAACAGAGATCACCAAGCCTTTGACAGACCTCACACGGAAAGGACCAAACAACAGTCTCGCGTGGGGACCGGCTCAACAGCAAGCGTTCAGCATTTTCAAGAATAAGCTCGGCAATGCTCCCATTCTACAAGCACCGAACATGACAAAGAGTAGGATAACATCGGAGCGGATTACCTGAGCCGTGTCTAAATCGCTGAACGAACAAGTGTATATTACCATAGAGTTAAAATTTTTAACCTTTGGATTGCTAAAGGACAAGAAGACAATTACCGATTTTACTTTTAAAACAACAGTTGTATATGTAGTGAACTCGTCAAAGTATACCTCCGCGCAACACGTTGGCCTTTGTTTTCCGCCTTCTTCCCCATTAGAAAAGTTGTAAACAACTTTCTTAAAACCGGGGGTTGTCATGATATGGACGGAAGCGCGCGAAAAACAAAAAGACATTGCCGTGTTCGCCGTGCGGGGGCGATGACGAAGTGGTGTGATCGTGTGGCGCGTGGCGCGTGGTGCGTGCAAGTGTTCGGAGCTGCTCGGCGTTGAAGGCCAGCCGGTTCTCGCTGGACGCCCGGTCCAGAGAACCCAGATCGCCCACTGCGCCGTCCTTGGACGCAAAGGACCTGTGTTCCTGCTGGGCAACCAGTCCAGGGAGCCAGGCGAACGAGGTAACTCGTTCTCGGATGCCGGTGACCTGCGTTCCTGCTGGGCAACCGGTCCAGGGAGCCAGGTGAGCGGGGCAACCGCGGTCCAGAGAGCCAGGCGAGCGGGGCAACCGTTCGAGAGAGCCAGGCGAGCGGGGCAACCGGTCCAGGGAGCCTGAAGGGCTTGTGTTCTTGCTGGACAACCGGTCCAGGGAGCCAGGCGAGGTGGTCGCTTTCCCGGGCCACTGCCACGACCAGCCTGCTGCCGGAGGCGAGAGCAGTAGCGAGAGCTGTTGCACGGCTACCACGGCTGTGTCTGCTGCCGTCGCTGCTGCAGCTGTAGATCCCATGATACCGTGGGTAGGCCCATGGTGACGTCGTCCAGCCGTCAGCCGACCCTTCGGGACCGACATCGGCCTCTACGCGTCAACGGACTTCACGCAGAGGGAACGCACGGCGAGAGACATTATATTATATGACAGGACACTCTATAGTAGCAGCTTCGGGACTGCATGCGTTAACATAACTTAATTACATGTCCATCGTGAAGTCTGTACGTTTTGTGCTGTTAATATATATTCTGTGTTTGTGTGCACTCGAGTGGTCGATTGCGTTCCTTGGTGAGTGGTCCTGGGCCCAAACCTCATTAGTCTCATCACCAATCTAACATCACTACACCATCATTTTCATCACAGAAAGCTTCAGTTCAGCGTTCTATTGGAATTGAAATGCTCTGCACGTTCGACCTAGGTCATTTTCACGAAAATATTGTTATGGAGCAGTGGGGCATGGTGTGTCCATGAACAACGAAGACGATTTAGCTAGGAGAGCGCGCGGCTGTTTCGTGCAGCCACCTTGTGTATCCAGCGTTGCTGCAATTTTGTAAATACTTGTAAATACACCTTCGCTTCACTATTTCTGCCCCGGGGCATTTTGGTAGAGGTGCTGGGTATTCCCAAGACACCACGAAGCTCCGCAGCGGTCGTCGCCTTGGTATTAACGTCATGACAGAGGACGCGGGACCTGCGTCAGCGGCGACAACCACAACCATTGTCGTGGCGTATCCGAAAGGTCCAGGAACGCTCTACGGAACTGGTAACATCGACGTGGAAGATTGGACCACCCTGTATGAGTGTGTGAGTACCCACAACGAGTGGGATGCAACTTTAGTGCTAGCTAACTTGTTCTACTTGCAAGGCACGGTGAGGGTGTAGTTTGACGCTCACGAAGATGAGCTTGCGGACTGGGAAACGTGCAAGCAGAAGCTGAAGGGCTCGTTTGGCCGTCCACTTGGGTGGAAGAACGCAGCGAAGAAAGACCTAGTGACTCGTGCACAAACTTCCATTGAATTATACGTCGCTTATATTCAGGACGAGTTAGATCTCTGCCGCAAGGCTTGAATGAAGTAGTCATGATAAAATTAGCTGCTAAAAATGCTTCGGTAGAACATTTACACTGGATAAAAGTTTAAATGGCTCCCTCGTGCAAGTATGAGTGCAAATGACAACCACCATGCAGGTATGCTAGGTGGTATGTTTTGTTCTCCACTCACATTCAATAGCGCCGAGAGCAGCCGAAAACTTTCGAAATGGCGTGCCCTGCACATAAGCCACAATTTTGGAGAGATAGAGGCATTTATTATGAGAGTAAAGCTATAAGGCTCGGCTTGAACTACTTTATTGACACGTGTGCTTGTTTAATCTTTTTCCGGTGACCGCATATAATAGTGTATCCAAGGTCAGACCGAATCTGAATGTCTCGGAGGCAGTGAACTGTTCCACATACCATCCTGATGTGAGCGCACTCACACGACGCACGAGGCCCAAGCAGACTTTACTGCAGACCGCAGTGCGTGCAGCCACTACCAACAGACTGGTTTGAGAGTACTCGAAAAGATGGAAGTTTATACGAAACGGCATTTGGCCGTGATGGCTGTCATGCTATCGGAAATTGACGAGGAAGATTACTTGTTTCCGCGACAACGGTCTTGTTGGCAGAAAGACTGGATGAAAAGAAAACAGTTGGGAATACAAAAACAAATCCAAACAGCTCCTGGACACTGACCTCGACGAATACCGGAGGCTACTGTGTGGCAGATGAGAACAGTTTGTGCAACTGCTGTCGCGCGTGCGACCCAGCATACGAAGGGAAAATACCGTGATGCAGCGATCCAGATGGGCAGAAACACAGCTGAAGGTCACACTGCGATACCTAGCCTTTGGTGTGTGTGCCATGTTGACAGATTTTTACAAGATCGCCGTGGTAAAAGTAACGATTGCCGCAACTGATTACAGATTGAGAGCACCTCCCGTTCACCCTTTCAAGCGCTGCACATATCTTTGGCTGGTGTTGTGGCGGCTAGCTTCGATCGCACTCGCAAAATTCAATGAAGATCGAGGATGTGCATGTGTAAAAGGGGTATGACGCGTACACACCATATTGTCACGTTTCCGTGCTGGGGCATCAACTTTTTGCGGATAAACATATTCATAATCATACTCATCTGGATACTCTTAGCTGCAGCGTTGACTGTAATTGTTTTTGGGCGATGTTGTGTTGATTTGCAGCTTTACAGGAGCGAGGTATCATAAGCATTTGTGCCAATCCTACGTTCTCGTTCTCTTCTACCAAACCGTTGATTGAGAACGTTTTTTTTTTTGTTGCAGGAGAGAGCCACCATTCCCTGAGTCGCCAATGCAGGTTATATAGCGTGAATGACATGATTTAAAAACGTGCAGCGCCATTTATGAGGAACGAGGCAGTGACTTTATAGGAAGACCCCACAAGGAGGAATAATGCAAAGATGTGATGGCATCCTTCAGTCAGAAGTGAAACTTCTCAAACTGCACTGGGGCCATGGATGTCGAGCACGTGCTGATGAAAAAGCCACAAAGGTCTAGAACTATTTATAGAAATTACAAGAAGGGTTCCAGTATAACTCTCTACGCTGTCGTCGATGCTGATTACAACTTTTTTTGTACTGATGTCGGTGCACCAGGATCATATGGGGATGCAGCTGTATGGCGAACGACACCCCTGCAAAAAGACGTGGAAAAATCTGCAGGACGCTTAAGCGTCGGCTTGAAGAGTGGAACACGATAGCATTCAGAGATCCCTGAATGCTTGTCAGGCTTCCGGGCAACTGCAGCTTTGTGTTTTCGCCAACTTCGCCCGACTTCGCCTCCTCATGCGGCTGCCGACGAGGCGAGCGCCATCTGGATGGTATGTTTGCAAGGAGAAAATCGCGGTGCGCCGCTGTATGAGTGGTAGAATTGCAGGAAAAGGGACTTGTTTGTGAGTTTAAGTATAACATCATGTTTTCTCGTATATTCAAATTACAACCCGACGCTATCAAGCATGTAGGTGGTGGTTAAGACGTACTTTACAATTTTTCTGACCTATTTTACTTTGAGAAATCCAATTAGTTAACTAACGCCTCTGCTCCATACGGGGGGCCAGCGTCGTCGGGGTGGTTCGGGATGACTTTCTCCGCCACGGACACGGGAAGTTACGCAGACGGCCGATTTTCGGCGACACAGGGCTCTTAACACTGTCGCGTTACAAAGCGGCCATCTTGCCGGAACTTGTAAAGGTGGCCAGTTCACCCGATGTGCACCTGCCACCCGTATTCGCCACAGACGACGCGTTTCCAATGGGGAGGAATTTAATGAAACCTTTCGGGGGCACACATCTCACTGAAGACAAAGGTATTTAATTAGAGGTAATTGCACGGACGCAATTACGACGTAAGGGAAGTAATCATGACATAAATTTGCGGGCAGTGATACCTTAATTTGTGCAGAATTTAGATAGGCCTTAATTAGACACAGGGCGTAGGATAATCTGACGTGCAGCTCCTGAGGTAGTCTAACACTTCCTATACGCTTAAGGTTGTCCAGAGCTTGGCGTGTTGCAGAAAACGCCTTCGCGATTTTGGCGAACCGCTTCAGGCGTTTCCACACAGCCATCATCACTACACTGCCAGAGAGGTTCGCAGCGTCATGAGTGGCAGGAGTTTCCCCAGGAATTAAAATTAGGGGGCCTAAATTTTAGGGGGCGGGGGTCTAAATTTTACGGGGGGGGGGGGGCATGGAGAATAGAGGAGCCAGGAGCGGTAGTCACCTTTATTTTTTATTTGTGTCCTTGACTCCAGCACTTGTGGCAACGATTGCGAACATTTACTTCACTTTACACAAGGATGAAAGTCCGGTTTTTGAGCAGACATAATTAAAGAACAGTGACTAGATGAAACGTGTCGAGAAACTACGCGGCAGTTCAGAAACTTGCAATAAAACCTACAAAATCTAGCTGTTCCACGCCACTTGCGGACCGAAGACGTGGAAAATGCTGTAAAACGCGCACTTGTGGAGCAGGCATAACATATCAACTGTTAATAAGGCACACACACACACACACTAGGAAGTCGAAGCACTGTAGGCACACGCGGAGGGTGTATATGGGAGCTTCGATATCACCCACGACGATATGCCTGACATTGATGTATCAAGATATGAATTTACGGCTGCTACACACAATTGGTTGAATATCTACAAGCACAGGCACTTAGCACATCCTAACCATTTACCGCATAACTTAACTCAATTAATATAATTATGAACCAAGAAGTGAGCATCGATGTCCTTCGTGCCAACAAAACTAAACGCTCACAAATACATGTAGGCATTCTCAACCACATTTCGAACGGTTACATCCGCCTGCGTTTCTTGGTGTAACACCCCACCACTTTCGCGGTAAAATCTTGAAAAACGCGTTGTCATTGTCAGTGGCATCTTGGACGTCTGGCAGTTCCGGGCCCACAATAGTGATGTTCAGCAGCTCATTCACGTGGTTAGAGAAAAGGCGACGTCTTTCTGACGACAAAACCATGTTCAGGGCGAAAAGGAGGGCTCGACGGTGGCTGTAGTGACCAGTAGCAAGAAAAGATGGCCGACAACATCTTGCAACTTGGGAAACATAGCGACGAAGTAGAGAACAAAGGAAGATAAAAATGCTGTTTATGTCAAATCCTCCTTCAAGTGTCGGAGGATGTTCCACTCCGCATCTAAATTCCTTGCGTGTTCTTCGTCGTACGGCAAACCAATTGCTGGGAGGACTTCCCTCCACTTTACTGTGTGGCTTTTGCGATAGGCACACGTGGAATGATTGCAGTGTCGAGGTGGGGCCGACAAGTCGCTGCCGAAGGTAGTTCAGAATTATGGCTTTGTACTTGTTTAACTCACGCGTAAGGTTGCTGTTGTTCTCGTCTGTTAATACCTGCACAAATGTGCCATTTTTAAGGAGCTTCTTTGCTGACGGCTCTACTTCTTTGAGCACTGCTGCCACACAAATCGCCGAAATTGCCTCTGTGGATGATTCAATCACAGGGCAAAGATATACCGCTGTCGTTGTAGTTGCCTGGATGGCATTGTTTAGATTCGTCAATGGCCCCAGGAAACGATCGACAAGTATAATATTGCGATCGTTTTTTTTTCTGAACGTAGCTGTAACAATAGTCCACCAGCTTCACTGCTCATGTCAGCACCATCTTGGCAAATGCTTTCCAATGCGAGTATCAGCAGCTCAAGTACTTTTAGTATCACGGTCAGCCATCGCTCATGAGAGAGCCACCGAGCTTTGCCTGGCTGCACGAGTTTGTTTGAACTCGACAGCATCTTCGATGTTCAACAAGAATACTGAAGCGTTCAGCACTCTTACTGAAGAAAGAATAGAGTGACGATAAGAGATCAAGAGTCCTTTTGATTTCCTTCGATGACTCTGCAGCACGCACTAAGGCAAGCTGGAGTAAATGACCTCTGCAGTGAGTGTAACAGAGATGAGGGTTGCATTTCTGCTTAAGTAAACCCTGCAGCCCTCCGTGTCTTCTAGAGAAGTTCGCAGCCCCACCAAATGAACAAGAAGCCATCTTGGTTGCGTTGAGTCCAGACTTGCTCAACTCGTGCAGGATATGCGTGGTCACAGAAGCCGATGTGTCAGAGGTAACTTCGACCTCGAGTAACGCGTCCATCGGTTGGCCATTGACATCAAGATAGCGTGTTCAGTGACTCAGGATTTCGTGGCCATCAATTTCGGTGCACTCGTCGGCCATGTAGGAAAACTTCTTGAACGTGAAACAGAGGTTTGGACCTTTTCAAGAGTTAATTTCTGTCGACCACATGCTTGCAACGAGTCAGTTGAATTCCTTGCAAAAAGGTAATGCGCATTTACGGGTCTTTCCCTGAACCACTCCTCGATTTCAGGATTCGTAATGGAAAACATACTCAGCAAGGATCTCCAGTTCGTAGTGTGGACTACTTCCTGCTTGAAAAGAAAGTAGGATGCTACAGCCATGTTCTTTTTCATAACCTTAATTTGGTCATAGGCACTTTTTGCAGCCTCATTTATAACCCCTGTAATTGTCTGCGACTGGCTCAAATTGTTTACAGCATGCTTGTAGTTACTAAGGCATCGTGCTTCGTGGCCTTTTCACCAAGCTTTGTTGCATTGGACTTGCTGACTGGCTTGATGATCCATGCACCGCCCTTTTTTTCGTCAACAAGAGGGATCCCTTCATTATGTGCCGCTTTGAATATTTTGCACCAGTAGCCGTCACTGGTAACCTAAATGAAGGAGCTAGAGAGAGAAAAAAACATTTATTTAGACGCACTAGATCGTTGATCTTGACGATGAGTGGGTGGTGTCCTCATTCCAGGACTCCACTGGCCATGGCTGCTCGACGTACTTGCTGGAGGAGAGCTTCTTGTCCCGCCAGGGTATCGCCGGTCAGCTGTACCTCCCACCGCTCAAAGGACGTGTTAGGCGTCTTTAAATGTTCAGGTTTGCCCCCGCACCCCCACGAGATGCGAAAGAGTTTAGGGCGTGTGTCGCCGCACCAGGGGAGATGCCGCGATATGTTTGTTGGTATATTTTGCTGTATCTGTGTAGGTTTGGGAATGTGTTTGGATAAGTCTGAGGGCTATTGCCTCTTCAGTGCTGAGCTTTTTGTGAGGGGGAGGATAAATCCTGCGGTTAAGTCGCTGGATCTCGAGTCGGTCGCAGTAATTTGATGGCAGGGGCACAAAGGTAAAGGGTGGGGATTGATGAGACGATTGGTTTTGCCCTGCTCGGTTAATTAGCGCTCGAGCTAAGGCGTTCGTCCCTTCGTTCCCCTCCAGTACCGCGTGACCCGGCGTCCACGTGATTTGATGGGATTCTTGCAGTCTCGGGCCTAGAATCTGAGCCGCCAGCACCGGTGTCCGTCCGTTGGTGAAGCTGCGACAGGCCTGTTGCGAGTCGGTAACGACATGAACTTCCCTGCCCACCCTGTCATGTTGCTTTATTACTAGCGCCGCGGCTATGGTTTTAGCCGCAACTGGTGTCTCTGCCCTGACGGAGGCCGCGAGGGTTAAGGAGTTGTCTCTCCCGTTCACGGCGGCTACCGCGAAGAGGCCCCCTGCAGGGTACGCCGCCACGTCCACGTACGTGGCGGCGTACGTCATTTACGTTCGTAAAAGAAGGAGAATCTCGTGATCTATGAACACCACGAAAGACATTTCGGCTGAGCGCACTCTTCTGTGGTCCGTTCCGGGCTTTGTGGCGGGAAACTACTCTCAGATGCACTAGCGGAAGTGTCCCACGGTCTTACGCTTTCATCTTGTTTCGACGTTTTCAAAGGAAGGAAGAAGCTCCGAATAGGTTGTTGCCGCTGCTATGCCGGCTTAACCTATACAACAACAAAAACACCGCATATCCACGAAGTGAATGATGATGAGCGGGCGAAGCACCGGGGGGATCATTCGGGCAAAACGCCGGAAGTGTTCTCCGGAAGCCGGAAGCCGGAGCTTGGCGTACATATACTATACATATACATATATACACATACACTTCTATATATATATATATATATATATATATATATATATATATATATATATATATATATACTGTACACGTGTACAGCATGTGCAGCGCTTATATAGCTCTTGTGCACCGTAGCGCCCCTAGCGGTCTCCATGCAAACCAGAGCTACGGACAACGGACAACGGGGGACAAGGCTCGGCCCTAAGGTGCTTCGCCCCTAAAACAAATTTGTAAGCCTGATGATTGAATTCTCATGCGTGTTCGTTACATCTACTGTATGATCTGCCGTAACGAGTCTGCTTCGCGGGATAGCCCATTTCACAAGCTCTTGAGTTCTAAGGCAGAACACCTTTCCTGCGTTATAACTTGTTTTTCACATTGCGCCGAAAGACATCTCCGATTAGAATCAAAAGTACGTGTTTGTTGCTTATACTTTTTGTTATTAGACTAAATAAATGTTTCAACAACGCTTATCATTTTTTATTCTACTGTTGAGAAAAATCACAGCAAACGTGCGCAGAAATAATCTCACGACCCGGGAAATAATAAATTCGCGAATAAATAAGATTGCCATGTAGCATACCAGGGATAATATGCTATGAACAGAAGTTTACATTCTGCGCAGGATACCGACAAACAAAGGCGTGACTGTTATGGACGGTGCTGAAAGAAATCAGCATTTTTATATACTTAGGCGAAGCACATATCTCGATGCCTACTCGAAAACCTACTCGAAAACAATGCTAGAAATGTTGGTCATCTAAATAGATTATTCTGAGAAAATATTTTGAACAGTTTATTCCGCAACATCTTCTTGCATAAGATATTAAGAAATACGAGATATTGGGAAATTCGTGAATTATGACGCCATCGAATTATGCTTGAATATCGTTTCGACAGTATTATTGTAGCTTTTGTTATTTCTATAAAGTCAAAAAATCGAAATAAAGCAAGAAAGGTTGCGTAGGAAGCCTAGTCAAGAAAAGGATTACTTACCGTAATGCGGAAAATGTGTGGTCAAAAGTGCGTGGAAACAAAAGCAAGTTCATTGAGTGGTGGAAGTTTTGACTACCTCAGTCAGCCTGTGTCTGACCTAAAACCTGATTACATTATGGGGCACGCTCCTTTATGAACGTGCTCGAAAAATCTTGAAACGGAAAGGGGCGCTGAGAAAGTAGGTGGGTGGCGCAATACGTGGAATGTTACGTCCCTTCCCCTCTGTCTTCTTGACAGCTCCAGAACTTTCTCGAGCCTACCGTCGGCGCGCGCCGCTTCGCAAAGGTCGCGGGGAGGAGGATCCGGCCGAGGCCGTGTGCTGGGACATGTTCGCTGGCGCACGCACGTAGGAGTTTGTTCGACAAGCACTTTTTTTTCTCCGATGCGCGCGCCGCTGTCCCTAGCGACATTACGGACGGCATGTCACCGCCGTTGACGGGGACAGATGAGGCGTTCGGATGCAGCGTTCTGTTCGGTGTCACCATGCGGCAACACCGTCCTTGCTGCACGCTTCCTGAATGAGCGTAGGTAACGAGTTAAATCTGTATTATGTGATTCACCATTTCAGGAAACGAAGCGTGCAATATTTTTCTTCTAGTTAGCTGAGTAAACGCACTTAAATATAAAATTTGCGGGGCTCAATATATCTGCGAACTGTCCTTTTTTTTTTTTTGGGGGGGGGGGGGGCGTCTAGTTCAAGTGATGCCTTGTATAAAATATGTATCCCGTGTGCAATTCAACATTACTTGGTCAGTCTTACTTACATAGTTTGAGGAAGATGGGTGTTTTTTCGCCATTCGCAATTTGCACTCCCTCCATTTAGCAGTGCCTATCATTTCCAAGAAATGTTGCACGTCAAGAAAATCTTTTTCTTAATACTCATAGATACAGCTGAGGCGCTGGCAAAGTCACGTCATTTGTTTCTATGCAAGTGTTCTTACATTATATAGCGCCCGTCCGAGGTTCTACCACGACATCTCAGACATCGTCCTGTACTCCCGCCTCGAAAATAATTTTTGTCGGCATTGACCGAGCCGCTCCGCTGTCAGAAGTGATGACGCAGTAAATAAATTTGTGTCTTTCGTTTGGTCCATAGATTAAGCACGCTCTTCCCAGCTTTTACACAGACATTTCAGAGGTATCTTTGCATTGGCATCTCCAAAATATTCTGCGCTGTCATAAATCTTTCCGAGCCGCCGTGATGAGTGCTGACGCATTAACCGTAGCCATATTCTCTCCTGTTTTTTAGATTCCATTGCGTTCTTTTATTGACCTTCAACAATATTCCAGACGTCCATATGACGTAACACCAGTTCAAGTGTGTTAAATAAGATGCAAGCAAACATTTGTAGCTCTTTTAGGGGCGAAGCTCCTTAGGGTGTGGGTCTGTCCCTCCTCTGTAGTATGTAGTAGTAGTAGGTAGCCACGTCTACTTTTATAAAAAAAATCCGAAAGTTGTGTCCGTAGCGCGGAATCGAACCAGGGACTCCTCGCTTCCGAACGCGCGGCGCTAACCACTGCGCCACGAAGCGCACATGGAAACACGCACCACGATGACAATAAATACCCAACATTAACGAAAGACTGCGCGTTTCTAACGCGTTTGTGCTAGCGCGTTACGGCCCGTGTAAGAAGCTGGTGTAAGACGCTGTGGCCTCTCCGCCTTACCCCCGTATTCATAAACGCTCCTCGACTTGAACTTGACTTGCCACCGCCTTGGGCAGCGCGTTCGAAACGCGTTGAAGGCGGTGGCAAGTCAAGTTCAAGTCGAGAAGCGTTTATGAATACGGGGGTTATACTCTCTCAGCAGTCATGTGATGGCGTCGGCAAACGCGGTGCACGTTCCGGCATGTGTAAACGGCTGCGTAAGACGCTGTGGCCTCTCCCCCTTACTAGAGAGTACTGCACGTTTCTAACGCGTTTGTGCTAGCGTCCTCTTAAGCGGGAGATGGTGCAATTATAATGAAGGGCGCTGTTATAAAATAGGAATGACGTCACATATGGCGCGTGTCATTGGTGGAATTCAATCGTTCGATTTAGTGCGGCGAGACTGGGCGAATTACACGGAAGATTCACAGTTTACCGATGATTCCCTCCGGAGCTTCGCCCACTCATCATCATTCACCCTGTGGATATGCGGTGTTTTTTTTTTTTTTTGTTCTTCAGTTCATTTTCCTCACCTCTAAAAAAATTTACAAAATTCTAAAGCCTCCATCTGAAAACACATTGGCAATGTCTGTCTACTGACTTCTTGTGCCTACCACTGTCATTGGCTTTGCCATTGACTAGAAAAACAAGCATGCCGTTGTACTGATGTTATTCTTTTGAAAGGTAGTGTTATTATGTTGAGCGAGCACTCTTACAGTTGAGGTAGTTTCTCTGTTAGACCTGAATCTATGCTGGTTGGGGCAAGTGATATTGCACCTAATATTGTAGTTTTATAGGTGCGCAATGTATTTTTCCAACAATTGTAGTAATGACGCCTGAAACTAACACAGGCCCATAACTTGAAGCATTACACTGGAATCCATGTCCAAGTATGCTACCACTTTTTTCACCTTTAGTGGGTCAGGATAAACTCTTGCCTACAAACAATAAATAAACATGTGCAAGAGATGTGTTATCAATTAGTATATATTATGTTGTTTTCCTAATTTTACAGCAGTTTTATAAAATCCAGCTGCCTGGCTACTCACGTGGCTCACCCCAGCTGTTATTATAATCTTCGTTATCTCTCTGGCACATTGTCATTAGGCGCCCCCCCCCCCATCCTCCCCCCTCACGTCGTCTTCATCATATCTCACACTGTGTGAGGCTGTTATTCTACTGCGCTGTGGCTATATACAGGTGGTCACATCACAAAACTCGAATATAAATACGTGATCATTACAAGCCGCATGGTTTCTTTTGAGATGAGCCAAAGAGCATGCCCCATTTCGTAATTGCGAAAGAAGTCGCGCTAAAGTCAAGATTTTGATACCGTATGACAGGAAAATCTGAATATTGACGCTCATTTCTTCGGCTAGCTAAACTATGGCATTCTATGTCCGCCAAACAACATCAACGGGCCACGATCGCTGATAAAAGTCCTCAATCTTATGTGACCGATTAGATATGTTATGTAAACAACTCAATATAACTGCGAAGCGTTCAGGTTACTCAGGATCGCTATGTACCACTTCCTTTTTATTTTCCTTGAAGTGCATGCTGCTTTTATAAAAAATTCAAATCATGGTCAACGAAACATCGTCAAGTCTTTCCCAAACAAGGTCCAAGGATATTGAATGCTTTTATACTATTCGCATTTTTTACTACCCCGAGTAATCAGATATAACAAACCCACATCATTAAGTACATTCAAGCTACCTACTCGTGGTAAACTAGCTGCAACTAACAAATGTCTGAACGTATCAGCTGCTAGAAACACATATGAGTGGAGGCTATTGAACTGAATCCGTGCTCTTACACCGAATGATATTAAATTACCAAGTAGTTTCAATACGCCAGCGAAGATGGTATTTTTTTATTATTGAAAATTCATTTCCAGCTGGCGCTTATATAAACCTGATTTGACGAATACATGCAAGTTTTATTGTACATTTGTTAGTATTGCGTATTTGGTGCAAATATGTTGTGTTGAAATGCCGCTGCATGTTGGGTATTTTGAAAAGGTGTTTTCAAATTTGGACCTTTATTAGCCATAGAATCATGGGCCCAAGCATTTTTTGCATATATTGCGAGGCACTCATTTCTGTGTCAGTAAAAACAATTAAATCAATAAAAACTATCCTCTATTTACAATAGAGATATATGCGCGTAGTAAATGTGATGATCATCGCGCATAGTAGCCGACTCTTGGGAACGAGAACTGAGAAATTACGTGACGATACAAACAACGTTTGGCTTCTGGGTGTCGATAGAAAAGACCAGCCGATTCCATCCAGCAGAGCTTTTGTGAAGTGCGTGACGAGGTGACCTACTATTTTATTGTGTGGACTACGCTGTGCTCAACAGATTCGTCATATTATAGACTTCCGACAGCATCATAAAATGCCTCAACTACAAAGGACCCCATTATTTTGCAATAATATTCAGAATTGGACTTAACCAGCAGCCTGTAGTGCTCGTCTGCAGCAGCGATTCTCTGCACAAACCCGAGAAGGTACCAACGAAACTAAAGTCCATAGCCAGTTGCATAGAACGCATGGTTTAACAATGCACAAACTATTTTTACAGCGTAAGCTATTATGGGCTCATTCCAATAGCCGTTTCGGTTCGCGATGGTGTCTGCCCCCATCACCTCCGCCGCCGGTGTACGGCGACCATAACCGCTATCGCCGGAAATGCGAAAAAAAAGTACCTGGTTCCCGCCGGCATCGAACCCGGGCCCCGTGCGTGGGAGTCAGATACTCGGCCGCTGAGCGACGCAAGAGCTTGCTATCACGCCGGGGGAAAATGTCATATACAAGCGCCCTAGCGCGCCATCAACGCGATCCCGAGCCTCCGCCAGTATGGTGGCGCCATCTAGCTAAGGCACTGCGAACGCAGGGTGCCGGACAGGTAAGTTGCATGTAGCAGTTGCATGCTGCATGTAACTGGACCTGGTGAACTCAAGCAGGCTACGTGACTATTTGTAACCAGCCCGTTTTGAAGATCCCAATAAACAATCATCATCATCACCATCAACAACAACAACGTACCATGCCACGGGTCAAGGGATGAGAGATGTGCGCCACGTATTCCGGATACCTCTTCAGTACACGTTATGTCGTCTCCTTGCAAGCTACGAACCGCTGCTGAAGAAGCTAATCGTAGAGCTACGTGCGCGGCTCAGCAGACTGCTGTGCAGAAAGCATCACAAGCCGCAGCGCGCCGTCGACGCCCGGTGGACAGATCAGATCGTTCTCATCAAAACGAGGTGAAGAGACTGTGCCGCGAAGACCCTGCTGTGCGTGGTGCTAAATTGGAGCTACTCTTGAGCCGCTCCACCACCTTAAGCTGTGACTGTGCTGCGTGTGCCGCGCAGGCTTGTGACTTTTTGTTGTGAATGTATAGTGTACCTTCGTCTAACAACTTCGACCTCCTGCTCCATCGCACGGGGCGAACACTTAAAAGCGACTGTTTGCTTTTTGCAACAAACATTTCCGTAAACTTTGGTTATTCCTATCAAGAAGTATTGTGGAATCCTTCATCCATAAAATGGATATTTGAATTTCCTTTTACGCTGCAACGACTACAGCGTTTTGCCTTTAGATTCATATTTATAAGTATCCCGCCTCTGCTTCTCTGATTGAAATAAACAAAGTTGCCAACCTTCATTAGTTAGCATTTAAGAACAACTCTCGAAAGACTAGATTCTTTAATGAATAACCCACTAACACCTTCATATAAACAGGTCCACTAATCTTGATGCTAGCACAATTGAAACCTATATACATCGACACTCCATGCTTATCCCTGTCCCACCTACCCGAAATGACTCAGTTAAGCGAAGTGTAACCGTGTAAGTTAAGTTCAGTTAAGCGAAGTTAACCGTGTAACAAAAAAAATGGAATTGGGCTTCCCCCTTTTCATTGCACAATCAACACCACATGATGATTTTGTGAAATGTGTCAATAGTGTTGCGTATGGTGATCGTTAGCTTTTAACATTTTCAAGCTAGTGCAGTTTTATTATGTTTTTTTGATATTACTTTTTGAGTTGTACAAGAACTCTTGTGTGCATGATCATTTTTAAACTTTTTATGAGATTTACAAGACTAGCGCAGCTTTACTATATTTGCTGGTTTCCATTTTTTTGAGTTGTGTGAAAAGTGTTAGTACGGTGATATCAATACTCTGTGTTTTATTAGCATGTTCACAAACATTTGTTATGATTGTTTTAAGTATTAGGAGTTTATGCCGCGCAGAATTATATTGATTCTGTACGAATCATTGTTTACCAATTTACTCTTATGTTTACTCTTACCAATTTACCCTTATGGGGTAGAGTTTATTTACTCTAGTCCTTGTACACCTTCCGGAAGTCGCAGACTTCATTTACTGCCCCCTTGAGATAGTACAAATGCCGTATTGGCTTGAATATTAGTAGTGGTGTTTTTCCTAAATTTTCATGGATGCGTCTAGAAAAACGGTATGGCCGGTGTATGCATAAAACCACGCACACTTACCACACCAATATGATGTGGCTTTTTTTCACGATTGCAAAAAAAGTGCGCAGTAGCATTCTGAAAGAAATCAAATCTTGACTTAACAGTAGAGCGCTAATGGCGACATATGTTAGAATTTGTATGTGCTTGTTCAGGTGTGGTTAGACCATGATTCAGGTTCAGGCACGCGTGTTGTTATCGTTCGCATGTTCGTCCCCAGCATGCCACGCCGCAGAGGCAATGCTAGCAATGTTCTTACAACGCCTTTTAAAGGTTATTCAAAGTCCGATGATGGTGGCCCAGCGTTGCTGCTGGCCGAAGTCGTTGAACTTTTCCACTGCGTCGGAGTACGAAGTCTTCGATGGCTTCTACTGAAGGGTTATTTATTTATTCACGTTGTCTGAGAGCATTATGTGAGGAGGGTGTGAGATTACATCATGATAAGCCTATATTTATATCCACAGCGGGACGAAGGCCTCTCCCTGCGATCTCCAATTACCCCTATCTTGCGCTAGCTGATTGCAACTTGCGCCTGCGAATTTCAAAACTTCATCACTCCACTTAGTTTTCTGCCGTCCTCGACTGCGCATCCCTTCTCTTGGTGTCCATTCTATAACTCTAATGGTCCACCGGTTATCCATGCTACGCATTACATGGCCTGCCCAGCTTCGTTTTTTTCTCTTAATGTCAATTAGAATATCGTTTATCCCTGATGCACACCACTCCTTTCCTGTCTCATAACATTAAGCCTAACATGTTACGTTCCATCACTCTTTGTGCGGTCCTTAAGTGGTTCTCGAGCTTCTTTTTTAACCTCCAAGTTTCTGCCTCATATGTTAGCACCGGTAGAATGCAATGATTGGAGACTTTTCTTTTCAACGACAGTGGCAAGCTCCCAGTCAGGATTTGGCCATGCCTGCCGTATGCACTCCAACCCAATTTTATTCTTCTGTAAACTTCTTTCTTATGATCAGGGTCCCCTGAGAGTAATTGACATAGATAAACGTATTCCTTTACAGACTCTAGAGGCTGACCGCGATGACACTGCCGGCTTTTCTCCGTTCTACCTGTTCTTTGCCGCCACCCAACGTGGCACTTTGAGACTCTCCTGCCATCAGCTGCCGAGGCTCCAACAGAGTACGCCCGCGATGTTGCTGCTAGGGCTCACACCACTCGCCAGGTTGCACGGGATTGTCTTTCTGCCTCGCAGATACCACAAAAGGCCCGCTATGACAGCCACCATAGAACCGTTCACTTCTCTCCAGGTGCTTGGTCCTTCTTTGAACGCCGTCCCGTCACGTAGGCCTGTCTTTGAAGCTTCTGTCTCGCTACTCTGGCCTCTACAAGGTCCTCCGCCAGCTCAATGAAGTCACATACAAGATCGCCCTGGAGGACCCGTTGTTCATCACTGTCCGTACCACCTAGTGTTGTCCTTCACGTCAGCCGTCTGCAGCCTTACTTTTCCGACAACAACCACTCCCTTTTCCAAAACCCGAGACGGCGCTTCAAGCAGCGGGTTGCTTGATGAAGATGGCTGCTTGATCTTGACCATGATGGCTGCAAAGTTGCAGTTGCCCAAGATCTTGTACCTCCGAGTACAATTTCTACGGGCAATTTTTAGAAATAGATAAAATGGTCCGAAGAACAAAAACAGCTATAAATGTTTGCTTGTATCTTGTTTAACAAACTTGCACTGGTGTCACGACACATGGACGTCTAGAGACTTGTTGAAGGTAAAAAAAAAGAGCGCGATGGAATCTAAAACAAAAGGAGGCAAGACAGGCATGTGGTTACTGCGTCAGCACTTATGATGGCGGCTCAGCAAGATTTATGAGTGCGTAGAAGACTTTCTAGATACCAATTCAAAACTACCTCTGAAATGTCTTTCTAAATGTTCGGAAGAGCGTGTTAAATGTATGAAGAAGAATGAAGGCACAAATATATTTACTGCGTCAATACTTCTGACAGCAGCTTGGAAAGATTTATAGCACCAAAAAAAGATATTTTCGAGGCTCTAGTACAAGACGACGTCAAAGATGTCGTGGCCTAACTTAAGATGAGCGTGATTGTATGGAAAAACCGA
The DNA here is from genome assembly GCF_013339745.2 of Dermacentor silvarum. NCBI lineage: Eukaryota > Metazoa > Arthropoda > Arachnida > Ixodida > Ixodidae > Dermacentor > Dermacentor silvarum. The sequence continues at coordinate 149,728,166 of NC_051157.2, forward strand.
AGTGTACAACAAATGACGTTTCTCCGCCACGGACTCAGCTGTAGCTACAAGTACCAAGAAACTGATTTTCCTGACGTGCATTGATTCTTGGAAATGATAGGCTTTGCCATTTTGCTTTTTCCATAGGCTTTGCGCTCGAAGTAGCCATTTTTGGCTACTTCGAGCGCTTGAACAGAACTGAACGAACGCACAGCAAAAAAAAAAAAAAAAAAGAGTGGTTTGCCATTGTCTCTTTCTTTTGAGTAGAACACTAGTATCTAGATTGGTATTGTTATATACTGCCCCATGACTAGATGTAATAGTTTACATGGCTATGTATAAATAGAAAATAAAGTATATGCAACATATGTGTTGCGAAACACTCAGCATCGAGCTAGTATTATGATGTGTCGACAATTTGCTAGTTTAGACCAGCCTGCTTGATGTGTGTTGCTAGTGCATGCGCGAATAAAAAAAATGGAGGAGATCCAATAAGTTGGAATGTATATACAGCGAAGGTTTGTGTAAGTACATAAATAGTCGAAAACGAGTACACGCACGCACGCACGCACGCACGCACACACACACACACACACACACACACGCACGCACACACACACGCACACACACACACACACACACACACACACACACACACACACTTTTAAAAGTAACTCCCAAATATTTATATAGCTGAATCAGATTCAGGAGAGCGTTTTCTAATGGCAAATATAGATCGCAGTAGTCAATCTATTTTATTTGAGAGTGAAAAACAACAGATTTATTGATTCAAACATTAACGGTTAACTGACAGCATTTAAACCATAACTGGTACTCTTTTCATGTAATCATTTATTAGGGTTTATAATTCCCTCAAACTTCAAAAAAATTTATACCGCTGTGGCATGTGCATACAATAATATTTCTGAATAAACTAGGCACCTCTGGAAATCAATTACACACATTGTAAATAATATCGACCAAGAACAGATGATTGAGGTAATCTAAAAACTACCGTTCGTTGGGAAGACATGATGTCATCTATCACTACGCTTCGTCATCAGCCTAAACCATTATTTTTCAAGAACAAGATGTGCTGCCGTGAAAACCGTATTTCTCATATTGGTCTACTACAATTTTGTGACTAACAATGTCTAAAGTCTTTCCGTATGTCTATAAAAAAACTATACTAATTTTACTGTTTCCAAAGTAAACGTTATTGTTGTGAAGAGCAGCGTTAATTTGATGAATGAATGAATGAAAAACATTATTTTCACAAAGGAGGTATTCCGGCGACGGTGGAGCCCTCAGTCCAAGGTCCCGGTGACCTTTGCCATTTTGCGAGCTTTCTCAATCAGCTTGAGCTGTCCTTCAGGCTTCGAGCAGGACAGTTCAGCCTCCCACTGCTCCGGTGTTGGTGTTTTGTGTACTGGCGCTACCTTTGGTTCTTGGCAGGCCCCTGTACCCTGGTAAAGCGTTGCGTGTTCCCCGCATAGCGGGCATTTATTGGGATATGTTGCCGGATAGACTTTGCTGAGTACACTCAGATTGGGGTATGTATTAGTCTGTAGTTGTCTCCAGGCAACCGACTGTGGTCGGTGTGTTGAGGGGGGTAGATCCTCCTTAGGGCTCTTTGGTTTCCTAAAATTGCTCCATAGCGTCTGGTTACTGTGTCCGGTTCCCCGTCGTGGTGCGCCCCCCGGTTGGCGTATGCTCGGGCGTTGGCGCCGGCACGCTGGTTCCCTGTCACAGTTTCATGGCCTGGTGTCCACGTAATGAAGGATCTCGAAGAGATGATTTTTCTCGTCTTGAGTGTGCCGATGGCCACAGTGGATATGCGTCCACTGCTGTGCCTTCTGCACGCTTCTTGCGAGTCCGTAAGCATTTCCTTAGTGGCCTCTTCGCCCTGGTGAGTGATAGCGAGTGCGATTGCCGCTTCCTCAGCCTCAAGGATGTTGTTGGCTTTAATCGAAGCGAAATTGATTTCCCTACGCTGGTGATCGACACAGCTGACTACCACCCCGGAGTGTTCTTTGTATCTGGTCGCGTTCAAGAAACGGTGGCACCACAGAGGCAGTGGCTTTCTTAGACCTGAGTGTACACATGTATATGTGCCAAATGATAATGAGCTTGCTAAGGTAGTTTTTATAAGTGCATAAAATATTTTTCTAAAAATTGATTTTGATGCTTCAAACTGGTCTCCATGTTTAAAATGTGCTACTACCTTAGCCAGATTTAGGGTGTCAGGAATAACTCCCGATATTTATATATTATTTTTGCTAATTTAACCGACATTGTTATATAATCCAGCGGATATACAATTATCCTGCATATTCCCTTCTGCAAATATATTAATCATTATTTGAATGTCGAACACTTGCATTGCGTAACCCTTGCCTCCCCATCGGCCTCCATCGTAAATCAAACGATGCGAGGCAGTCTTTCTGTCATCCTATCACAATATGCAGGTAGGTGTTCACATCATGAAACACCAATATAGATATGTCGTCATTACAAGCCGCCATTTTCGTAATTGCGCTATCTGTTATCAGGAAAATGCGCTAAAAATAACGATTTCGCTAAGGGAACAAAACAAGGTGTAAATAAAGACTCTCGTTTCTTGTCTATATAAGCAATCGTAAAATGCGTCTGCCAGACTGTTTCAATGTGCCGCATTCGGCGATTCAACTCGTAAATAAAATGGGACAGATTAGAATGAGCATGGTAACGAGTTAAATTTGCATTATCCGATTCACCATTTCATGAAACAATGAGTGCAATATTTTTCTTCCAGTTAGCTCAGTAAACGCACTTAAATATAAAATCAGCGCGGCTGAAAGTATCTGCGAACTGTCCTTTTTCTTTTGGGGCGGGGGGAGGGGGGGGGCGTCTAGTTCAGGTTATGCCTTTTATAAAATATGTACACCGTGTTCAATTCAAAATTATTTTGCCAGTATTCCTACACGTGGTTTGAGGACGATGGGTGTTTTCCCATTATTCACAAATTTCACTCCCTCCGTTTAGCAGTGCGTATCATTTCCAAGAAATGATGCACGTCATGAAAATATTTTTCTTAGTACTCATAGATACAGCTGAGGCGCTGGTGAAGTGACGTCATTTGTTTCTACGCGAATATTCTTACAATAAATAGCGCCGTCTGGCATTCTACCACGACATCTCACACATCGTCCTGTACTCCCGTCTGGAAAATAATTTTCTGTCGGCACTGGCAGAGCTGCTTCGCTGTCAGAAGTGTTGGCGCAGTAAGTAAATTTGTGCCTTTCGTCCGGTTCACAGACTAAGCATGCTCTTCCGAACTTCTACACTTACATTTCAGAGGTCTGTTTGCCTTGGCTTCTCCAAAATATTCTGCCCTGTCATTATTCTTGCTGAGCCACGGTCATGAGTGCTGACGCATTGACCATATCCGTGTCTTCTCTCTCGCTTTTTACATTTCATTGCGTTCTTTTCTTGACCTACAACATTCCAGACGTCCATGTGACGTAACACCAGTTCAAGTATGTTAAATAAGATGCAAGCAAACATATGTAGCTCTTGTTATTTTTCAGTTCATTTTCCCTACCTCTAAAAAACTTACAGAAATATAAAAGCCTCCACCTGAAATCATATTGGCAATGTTTGTCTATTAACATCTTCTGCCTACCAGTGTAAATGGCCTTCCGATTGTCTAGAAAGCAAGTATGCTGTAGTACGGACCATATTCTTGCGAAAAGTAGCGTTATTATGTTGAGTAAGCACTCTTACAGCCGAGGAAGTTGCTTTGTTAGACCTGAATCTACGTTGGTTCAGACAAATGATATTGCGCTTACTATTGTAGTTTTAAAGGTGCGCAATGTGTTTTCCCAACAATTGTAGTAATGACGCCTGGAACTCACAGGCCTATAACTTGAAGCATTACACTGGAATCCATGTCCAAGTATGCTACCACTTTTTCCACCTTTAGTGCGTCAGGATAAACTCTTGCCTACAAACAATAAATAAACATGTGCAAGAGATGTGTTATCAATTAGTATATATTATGTTGTTTTCCTAATTTTACAGCAGTTTTATAAAATCCAGCTGCCTGGCTACTCACGTGGCTCACCCCAGCTGTTATTATAATCTTCGTTATCTCTATCTGGAACATTGTCATTATGCCCCCCACCCATCCTCCCCCCTCAAGTCGTCTTCATCATATCTCACTGTGTGAGGCTGTTATTCTACCGCAGTGTGGCTATATACACGTGGTCACATAACGAAACTCGAATATAGATACATGATCATTAAAAGCAGCATGGTTTCTTTTGAGATGAGCCAAAGAGCAAAGCTGATGCCCCTTTCCTAATTGCGCAGAATTGTGTTTTCAAGAAGTCGTGCTAAAGTCAAGATTTTGATACCGCATGAAATGAAAATCTAAATATTGACGCTCATTTCTTGGGCTAGCTAAACTATGGCATTCTATGTCAGCCAAACAACATCAACGGACACGATCGCTGATAAATGTCCTTAATCTTATGTGACCCATTGGATATATTATGTAAACAACTCAATATAACTGCGAAGCGTTCTGGTTAGTTGGGTTCGCAAAATATGTACCACTTCATTTTTTTTGGTTTCGTTTAAGTGCTGCATGTATAAATAATTCAAATCACGGTCAACTTAACATTGGCAAGTCTTTTCCAAACATGGTCCGAGGATGTTCAATGCTTTTATGCTATTCGCGTTTTTGACCACCTCGATTTAGCAACGCCTATCATTTCCCTGAAACTATGCACGCCAGTAAATCAGTTTCTTGGCTCTTGTAGCTATAGACAGCTGAGTCAGTGGCGGACAAACGTCATTTGTTTCACACTTCTGTTTTTCCATAGAATCACGCTCGTCTTAAGTTGTGCTACGACATCTTTGACGTCGTCTTGTAGTAGCGCCTCGCAAATATCTTTTTTAGCACTATAAATCTTGCCAAGCCGCTGTCGGGAGTATTTACGCAGTAAATATATTTCTTCATTCTGTCTTCTTCATACATTGAACACGCTCTTTCGAACATTTGCAAGTACACTTGAGAGGTGGCTTTGTATTGCGTCTCAAAAGTATTCTACGCTCTCATAAATCTTGCTGTGGCGCCATAGGCAAGACTCGGATGCGCAGCAACCGCATCGGTGTCTTGCCAACTGTGTTTTCTTTAGATTCCAACAGGCTCTTTCTTTAACCTTCAACAACATTCCAGACGTCCACGGGTCGTAACACCATTTCAAGTATGTTTATTTATTTTCACATACTGCAGCCCCTGGTGGGGCTATAGCAGGAGTGGATAATACAATATAACACAAAAAAGAAATACAACAGGCAACAAAGAAAGTAAGTTAAGCGCAATGTTGAGGGAGCAGAGACAAGAATTCGTTTAATGGGAGAGAATGGTTGGTTCCTGGTAGCGAATTCTAATTTTCAATTGTTTCAGGGCAAAAAGCTATACATAAAGTATCAGTGCTCGCAAAAACGGTGTAATGTTAAGCACGCGATCTCTCCTACTAGAAGAGAATGTTGCCAAAGTGATATATTGATTACCTGAGAGGCGACTAGACGAATGAATACTGCAGTGAAAAACTTTTTAAGAATTAACGTGTCGCTGTTCGGCGAGAGATGTTAGGTTGAGTGAGGACATGACTGATCATGGTGAGAACTGGTGGTCATAACGTCGGGAGATAAATCTACTGGCTTTCCCTTGGACTGCCTCAACTCTGTCTATTTCGTACTGCTTTTAGGGATTCCAAAGGATACTACCATACCCAAGTATAGGGCAAAGAATAGTTTTACATACCAGTAATTTAGTGTAGCGCGGAGAATTAGACAGCGTACGACGTAATTAACAGAGTTTTTGTAGAGCTTTAGTCGTAATGGAATCATTGTGGTTTGACCACGACAGGTTAGTGGTGAAAGTAAGACCAAGATATTCATATTCAGAAACGCGTTGAATTAAATTATCATTAAATTGGTAGCTGAAAAAGAACGGGCTAGCTTTATTACATAAGGGCATAACGATAGTCTTGCGGAAGTTAATATTCATTTGCCATGTTTCACACCATTTGGACTTTCTGATGAATGATTCAGTAAGGCGAACATGATCAAGGGGAAATTAAATGATGTCTTATAATACGCAGTCGCATGCATACATTTTGATTTTAGATGATATCTCACGTGGTAAATCATTAATATATAGTAAGAAAGGAAGAGGACCGAGGACCGATTCTTAAGGGACGCCTGATGACACATCCACCACCGAGGAATTGATCGAGTTACAGTTTATGAATTGAGAGTGGTGAGACAAAAAACTCTCTATCCAGTTCACTAATTGAGGGTTGTTAAGAATGGCATTTAGTTTGGGCAGTAGTTTTGAGTGCAGTACGGTATCGAAAGCCTTGGAAAAATCTATGAATATAGCGTCAATATGAAATCCCCTATCGAGGTTAGGAGCTATGTCATGCGTGAACTCGAGAAGTTGTGGTATTGTGCTAAAGCCGCGTCTGAATCCATGCTGTACATTAAAGAGAATGCTATTTGATTCAAGAAATTCCATAACGTGTTTGTAAATTATATGCTCTAGTATTATGCATGAATATGGTGTTAAAGATATTTAGAAAGATTTTGATTACTACTTGACTTATGTAACGGAAGCACCTTAGCCATCTTCATCACGAAGGTACTATGCCGGTAGTTATTGATTAACTGAAGATAAGAATAAGGTAGCGTGAAGGCCATTAGGCATACCGAACGAGAAACAAATTCGGGATTCCATCAGGCCCTTCACTTTTCTTTGTATCAAGATTTAGCATGATGTTTTAGACACCTTCTGTGCTAAGATATAATATTGGGGCAAGGTAGATTAATGTTTGAAAAAGGAGGAACAATATGATTGTCGCAAGTGTAAACAGATTTAAAGTATGCGTTGAAGGCGTTGGAGATTATTAATGAATCACAAGTCGTTTCGTCGTTCACACATGAAGATGTACAAGAGCTGTCAGGAGGAAAAGTGTAACCCCAGAACGTCTGCGGGTTACTTTTCAACAGAAGCGGCAGATGCACGCTTTAAAAAAGTCTTTTGCTGATTTGGTTTTTGTACGCAGATCGTACAAAACCAAAAGCGCTGATTACAAAATACATTTTTTTTCAAGTAAACTTTGGATCAGGCCGATTCCGTATATAGAGGAGCTGGAAAAACGGAGAACCTAACAATTGACCGAAGCAAAAGGGCGACGCCGCCCCCTTTGCTGTTTTGTCTGTCCGTCCGAATCGCGCTATAGTCCGGTAGAGTGAATTCCGAGTCAAAAATCCCATTGTGTAACCACGTTGTGTTTTGCAGTGTGCTTAAACGATTGTTGTGTATGTAGTTATGAAATGTCTGTTTTACAAATTCGAGTTCACGCATGACATTGCTCCTAACCTCGATAGGGGATTTCAAATTGACGCTATATTCATAGATTTTTCCAAAGCTTTTGATACCGTACTTCACTCAAAACTACTGTCCAAACTAAATGCCATTCTTGACAATCCTCAAATAGTGAACTGCATAGAGAGTTTTTTGTCTCACCGCCTTACCAAACCTAGCAATGTGTATGGGGTTATGGGAGTCGTTCAACCGTCTAAGCCTGCAAACATGACATGAAAGATGTAGTATCTTTGCTCATCTAAGGAATTTTAGTATTTTTCTTTTTTGTTTTGATGGGAATGAAGTTTTCAATACATGACATGGCAATAGTTACTAAATATGTCACGAGAACATTCACGTCACTTGATATACTGAGTGCTTCAAAAGTGTCGAAGCCATCAGCCAATGTATCTAGAATAGAGGTGTTATCAGCCTGATTGAAATCGCGAAAGGTAAGAACGAAGGATGCTTTAGGAACAATCCACGGAAGGGAAACAAACAGCCTCATGATCAAAAATGCCTTCTACCACATCACAAGTGTAATCATTCGCGGCAAGGTTCGAGCTAAGAAAGACCAAGTCCAAAAGAGCCTTCTTGGTCTTTCTGCCTGCTAGGCTCGCAAGCGATCTAAGTAAGCCCCAAATACAGGCTAAAATTTATAAGTTCTTTATCGAAAGTGGCATCATGACCGCGCGTCGATAGAGAGCGCCAATGAGTGCCCGGTGCGTTGAAATCACCAAGACAAATACAATAGGAAGGGCCTAGGTTGTGCATGTGCATGAACGTATCGATTGCGTGAAGTGAGTCGACCGTTGTTACCGGGGGGGGGGGGGGGGGGGGATAGAAAGCGCTGATTACACAATGCATTTTTTTTTCAAACTTTGGATCAGGCCGATTCCGCATATAGAGGAGCTGGAAAAACGGCGGACCTAACATCTGACCGAAGCAAAAGGGCGACGCCGCCCCCTTTTCTGCTTTGCCTGTCCGTCCGAATCGCGCTATAGTCCGGTGGAGTGAATTCCGAGTCAAAAATCCCATTGTGTAACCACGTTGTGTTTTGCAGTGTGCTTAAACGATTGTTCTGTATGGTGTTATGAAATGTCTGTTTTACAAATTGCTTTTGTAACTTGCAAATTCCGCTATATCTGCTGCTGCAGCGAGGTAAGACCTACTCAGGAGGTTTAAGCTCTTCTTTTGCCTTACCGCGCGGGCACACTATGTACCTGCTATACCCGAATAAAGTTTCACGTTTCCGTGATGGCAACAACGTGAGCACCGTACGAGTAAATAAGAGACAAGAAAGCAGGCAACTTATTGGTGATACTTCGTGCATTAATATTGAGTAAACGAAGGCAATCAAGCGATGTGGAAGCTGGTCAAAGATGCGATGATGGTGATACAGTATGACTGCTGGTATCGGCACGGTTGGTAACTGAAGGCACAGATGAGGAGCGAAACAAATTACTGGATGATTTCACCATTGAGTTAGATGCGTGATCCCAGTGATAGCGAATCTTATTAATAAAGGCATGATCATAGCGCATTTTGCAACAAAACCTTTGTTGCGAAATGAGCCGGAGGCCTCCCAAAGCTTTTTGCGTAAAGATCTCACATTTGAAGACAGATCATCGGTGAAGCGCAGATCAGAATTTTCTAGTTTAGAGGCATTTTAGAAGATCTGAACCTTATCCTGGAAATTTAAGAGCTTCATTATTACAGGGCGCCGGTGGCCTTCCCGAGGCCGACCAATCCTATGACACCACTCAATTGGCGGACATTACATCGTCAGTGTCTCAGAAAACAGCCGTGAAACATTACCTAACAATGTTTCATGAGTTTCGCCAATCGGTTCATCAAAACGTGTAGAATTATATTGTTGCGAGGGGACCTGCTTTCTAGTTCATCATTCTTATAAAGTAGCCGTATCACAGTTGTCGAAAGCGAAGCCACCTCTGCCTGTAGTTTGGTGCGCAGGTCTGTGACCGCAGGGACGTTATCCGCTGCGGTCATGCATTTCTCTAAGTCCTCGAGAAGCGAAGAAACAGCCTTGAATTTGTTTTGACTGAGACAAGCTTCTAATTCACCATTTATTCACTGTGGCTGGTATTGCCAGAATTGTATTTTGCACATCATCATACACAGAGCCAGAGGCCAAGAATGGAGATTCAAGAGTAGCTAGACGGCTTTCAAAGGCCTTGAAACGGAAGTCAACGGACGTCTTAAGATGAGCAATCTTGCGAAATTCGGCTCTGCCCAGCGAGGAGCTGAGCAAACATATCACCAACGTTGTGAAGGTCAGTAGCCGCTGCTGGAGACCTATCGAGGGTAGGGGTGGATCCGCACTGTGAGTTTAGCTCTGTGTTGTCTTGAGGGTTCCTTCAAGGAGGCCCGGGTTCGTCTCAACATCACCACTCAACAAAATGGTACTAACAAGATGCACAAGCTCTGCCGAATTGTATGCAAAAAAGGAACTGCCACATTCTGGGCAAGGCAACAACAACCAATAGGGTCGTCAGATCGAATGCAGTAAGCACTGTTAAAGTGACATACCTGCACAAAGACGAGAATTCGTCTTAGCGTTGCGGCGTTGCGGTCGCCTTGCCCACTGAAAAAAACGGCCAGCGGTGCTGCTCTTATAGTGGCAGCTACTGACGTCACAGCGTTGGATAACAATAGGACTGGACATTCCGTGATTAAGTGGTCGAACGGAGATACAAGCAAAAACAAGATACAACCAAAATTTGCAGCTGTTTTAACAGCAGAGCTCTTTAAGCCGGCCGTTAGTCCGTCCGTCGCATACAACAAATCTGGGTCGATCCTGGCCATCGTGCAGAAAGGGTCCAAGTGCAATGGCACATACAGTGAACTAGCGAAGCTGAGCCTGTCGAAGTCTAGCTAGGCATGGCTGGGACTACTTAAGTTTAGTCCGCATCGATTCTAGGAACGCTAGAGGAGAGATGTTGGTCGAATTCGCGGAAAGGAATAGGCTCCGAATAATGAATACTTTCTTCAGGAAGCGCAGCAACAGGAACTGGACCTGGAAAAGTCCAAATAGAGAAACAAGGAATGAAATAGATTTCATACTCTTTGCCGATTCCAGCACAGTGCAGTATGTAGAAGTGTTAGGTAGCGTAAAGTGCAGCGACCATACGTTAGTGAGGTCTAGGATTTCTCTCAACTTGAAGAGAGAAAGCGTAAAATTAGTCAAGAAGAAACAAGCCAACCTAGATGCAGTAAGGGTAAAAGCAGACCAATTCAGGCTGGTGCTCACAAACAAATATGTAGCTTTAGAACAGGAATATGAAGACAACATAGAGGTAATGAATGAAACCATAACTAGGGTGATCTCAGAAGCAGCAACTGAAGTGCGAGCTAAGGCACCAAGGCAACCATTAAGTAAGCTCTCCCAAGCAGCAAAGGACCTAATGAAGAAACGACAAAACATGAAAGTGGCAAACTCGAGAGATCACATAGAATTCGTTGGACTGCAAAACTGATCAACAAGAACAAAGTAAGGGATAATCGAAACTATAACGTGGAAAAGATTGAGGAAGGAGTAAAACATGGACGCTGCATTAAATCAGTGACAATAACACGTGGCATAGGACAAGGCGAGATGTATGCACTGAAAGATAAACAGGGTAATATCGTCAACAATTTCGATGCCATAGTAAACGCAGCGGAAGAACTCAATACTTACTTGTACAGTTCCCAGAGCAGCCAAGATACTTTCATTCGAAGCAGTGATGACCAGGATACAGAGGCTCATTCTATAACTAGCGATGAAGTTAAAACGGCCTTGTAAGACATTACCTGGGGAAAAGCTGATCGAGAAGATGCTATAACACTCGATTTAATCAAAACTTGAGGAGATATCATGCTTGAAAAGCTTTCAGCCCTTTATACGCAATGGCTCACGACTTCAAGTGTACCAGAGAGCTGGAAGAATGCCCACATTATACAAATCCACAAGATGGGAGACGGTAAAGAATTGAAGAATTATAGACCCTTTAGCTTGCTTTCAGTATTGTATAAGATTAAGTATTGTCAACAAGGTAATTTCCAGTAGAACCAGGGCAACACTTTACTTCAGACGACCAATAGAACAGGCTAGCTTCAGGAAAGGATATTCTACGATAGCTCATATCCATGTCAACAATCAGGTAGTCGAGAAATCTGCGGAGTACAATAAACCACTCTATATGGCTTTCATAGATTATGAAAAGGCATTTGATTTAGTAGAGATACTAGCAGTCATACAGGCATTGCGGAATCAAGGAGTACAGGAGGCATACGTGAATATCTAAGGAACATCTACAAGGATTCCACAGCTACCTTGGTTCTCCACAAGAAAAGTAGAAAGTTACCTATCAAGAAAGGGGTCTGGCAAAGAGACACAATCTCTCTAATGCTATTCACTGCATGCTTACAAGAAGTATTCGAGCTCTTAGACTGGGAAGGCTTAGGAGTGAGGATCAACGGCGAATATCTCAGCAACCTTCGGTTTGCGGATGACATTGTCCTCTTCAGCCACAATGGAGACGAATTACAACAAATGACTGAGGACCTTAACCGAGAACGTGTAAGAGTGAGATTGAAGATTCGTATGCAGAATACAAAGCTAATGTTCAATAGTCTGGCAAGAGAACAAAAATTCAGGATCACCAGTCAGCCTCTATACTCTGTAAAGGAGAACGTCTATCTAGGTCAATTACTCACAGGGGACCACGATCATGCGGAGGATATTTATATAAGAACAAAATTGGGTTGGAGTGCATACGGCAGGCATTACCACATCATGATTGGGAGCTTACCACTGTCGTCGAAATAAAAAGTGTACATACCATTCCATTCTATGCTAAGATATGGGGCAGAAACTTGGACGTTAACAAAGAAGCTCGAAAACAAGTTAAGAACCGCACAAAGAGCGATGGAACGATACATGTTAGGCCTAACTCTAAGAGACAGGAAGAGAGCGGTGTGGATCAGAGAGCGGACTGGGATAGCCGATATTCTATTTGACATTAAGAGGAAAAAATTCTCTTGCGCAGGCCACGGATAACCGGTGGACCATTAGAGTTACAGAATGAATACCAAGAGAAGGGAAGTGCAGTCTAGGACGGCAGAAATCTAGGTGGACTGATGAAGTTAGGAAATTTGCACGCGCAAGTTGGAATAGGCTTGCGGAATACAGGAGTTCGCTGGACATCAATAATTGGAAATCGCAGGGAGAGGCCTTCGTCCTGCAGTGGACATAAATATCGGCTGATGATGATGACGATGAAGCTTAGTCAGTTATCGATAGCCAATCAATAGCTAATCAATTATGCATCAATAATAAATTCCGGAAAATGTTAAGGATGACTTGGTAGTGCTTAGCCTAGCCTAAATACGTAGCCAATACCTTGCGGTAGCCAATCAATAGCCAATCATTAGCTAATTAATAATTAATCAATAATCAATTATTTCCGGAAAATGCTGGGGATGACTTGGTAGTGCTTAGCCTAGCCCAAAAGCCAGGACTAGCTAGGTGCCCATCAGCTCCACTGTCTCTCTAGCGTCGCGCCTCCAATGCAAGCTACGCTAATTTTGTTTGTCCTTCAGTTCAATTTCCCTACTTCTAAAAAAATAACAAATTCTAAAGGCATCCCCATTAAATCATATTGGCAATGTTTGTCTATTAACATTTTGTGCCTACTAGTGTCAATGGCTTTCCAATGGTCTAGAAAACAAGTATGCTGTTGGACTGATGTTACTCTTGTGAAAAGTACCGTTATTATGTTGAGTAAGCACTCTCAGAGCTGAGGACGTTGCTTTTTTTACCTCAATATATGCTGGTTGGGAGAAATGATGTTGCGCTTACTATTGTAGTTTTATAGGTGCGAAATGTAGTTTTCCAACTTGAAGCATTGCATTGGAATCCATCAGCAAGTATGCTACTACTTTTGCTACCTTTAGTGCGCCAGGATAAACTCTGGCCTCCAAATAATGAATAAACATGTGCAATAGATGTGCTATCAACTAGTATACGTATATTATGTTTTTTTTTTTCTAATTTTACAGCAGTTTTATCAAATTCAGCTGCCTGAATACTTGCGCGCCTCCTCCAAGCTGTTATTATAATCTTCGGTATTTCTATCTGGAACATTGCCATTCCGCCCCCCTCCTCCCCCCTCAAGTCGTCTTCATCATAAATCACACCGTATGAGGCTGTTATTCTACCGACTAGTGGTTATCTACTAGTGTAAGCTTATATATCAACCTTGTACCGCTACCTACACAACTGCTACATGGCGTGCCACCTGGTGTAATAGTATTGCAACTGCAATGCAATGCAAAGAGCCTACGTATACACTCTACACGGCGGGCATCTCACATCTCATGGCAAGTGTCACGATACGATGCTAATAATGATGATGATTAATTGGCATCCCCTTCGAGACACGGCAATGACATTGTAACCTAGCCAGCTTGATTTGACGAGTGGCACGATGCGATGGTAATAATGATGATGATGTTGATTTAATGGCATTCCCTTTGAAACGGGACGGTGACAAACGGTCGCCTAGCATGCTTGAATTAGTCAGGTATACGATAGCTGTTTTTCATTACATCAATTTTTATTCATCTTGATAACCTTCTTTTTCTTCCTCAAGACTTCTCTATCTACCTTGTAACGCTACCTGTGCAACTGCTACATGGCGTTCTACCTGGTGTAATAATATGCAACTGGAATACAAAATGTGCACGTATCGACGCTACGCGGGGCGCATGTGAAATCGCGTGTCTCTTCGCGCGCTAGCACGCGTTTATGGGGCATCACGCTACATGCTGGGAAGCGATGGCATGTCTGAGTGGTCGCGTAGCTGACTCCCACATAGCGGACCCTGGTTCGATCCCTGCGGGAACTTGATATTTTTCTTTTCGCATTCCCGGCGGTAGCTACTACGGACAGCGGACACCGGCGGTGGAGGTGGAGGCGGCAGACACCATCGCCAACCGAAACGGCTATTGGGATGAGCCCGTAACAGCTTACGCTGCAAAAGTAATTTGTCTACTATTCACCCGTATATCATATTGGGCTGACTATGTGCTTGAACCGTTTTTGCCAAACCGGTACCCGTTATTAGTTTGTTTATCTCAGGTTTCGTTCGAGTATAGGTAATTTTAACAACATAACTTCGTGTTTGGGTTAAGTTCCGGCTAAAGTCCTGGTTGGGCTCCGGCTTACGGTTCGGGTTCTGGTTTAGTAGGACACAGCAAATCGTAAATCTTGCTGGCAAGTGGTTGACCAACCAAGACGGAGTCCATGGAAGTACCGGAAGAAATTGGCTGTGAGACTGCGTGGTATTACTACCCGTAAATGAAAGTTACCGTCATCATCGTTGGCTTGAGGAGGCTATTAAAGGAAGAAACCTTCCTCAGTGAGGGTATAGGAGTTGATGTAAACACTATTGGGGGCGAGGAGTTACGGAGTCACCATCTGTGTATCATATATATCAAGGGCCCAACGCTCTATCCTGCAAGATATACGTGCACTTGTTTGTCGTGCGAATTGTACCGCTCTACACGCAAATATGAAGGTAAGTGGGAATGCTTAGACGTTCTAGTTGACGCGGAAATATCGGTAAGCCTCTTATATTCACGTTTATTAGCAGACCGTAAGATTCAAAGTCATGAAAATTCGCAGATACAATGGAAAGGCTAGATTTCTACGGGTTCGGATAAGTATTACACTAGAATAATGTTGTGAAACTTTACATTAAATTTTGTAGTTATGAGAGAGGTTTAATTGACTTTCATATCGTCAAGACCTCACATGAAGCACACGAAAGTTAGTATTTCTTTGATGGACAAGCTCACGTTGATTGCACGGCCATGGAAGCCCCTGATGCACGTAATGGGCATCTTCACATCGTCAAAAAACCAGTAGATATTTCGATCTCCTATCCAGACCTAATTTGCATTGTAGCCCACCCACCGGCAACATCGGTGATCGAGGTGCCGTGTAAGCAGAAATACGCAACAGTTGTTCGCAGAAGATTTATAGCCTATCTGAGGAAATGAAACAAAAACAAATGGCAAGTGCTGAGCGCCAAACAATCAGGCCGTCAATTTCAGCTTTAACCCCTCCCTTTGCAATAGTATTGAAGGAAGAAGCTACGCTTAGAATTTGCACGGATTTTCATCCTATCAAAAGCAAACTAATTTTTCCCCTTTCCGAATCTGCGAATCGATGACACTATCAAATAAACGGTAGGCTGCCGATAGTTTTCAAAAATTGACATCTGCAAAGGATACCGGCAGATGCCGCTGCAGTAGGAATACAAGAAGTACACGGCTTCCGTCGCATCCTTCAACATGTAGGAATACAACAGGCCACCATTCGGTTGTAAAACGTCTGGAGCAAGGTTTCAGAAAATGATGATTTTAAGGTTGGAACACTTGACGGGTTATTGTTGCAATGTCTATATTGATGATTTTATTTTGAACTCTCACACTGAGCCGGAGAGCATGAACGTCACTTATCACAAATTCTGGATACATTAGTAAAGCGAATCTGAAGATTATTAAAAAAAGCGATTTCTCATGAGAGGAGGGCGCTTAATTAGGAAGAATGTTCGACGGCCTCACGAAGCGCACTAATGAGGAATCGGTTAAGGGAATGTTGTGTCTGACCAAGTATCTTTACTTGCGCTTTCTGAGAGTGTTCCTTGATCTTGAAGAACATTGCAATGCCTTTATTGAGCACTTAGAGTCTAAAACAAGACGTCCGATTTTGCTTACGCAGAAATATGTTCCGTTTACATGGAGTGCAGACTGCCAACGTGTGTATAAGGAATTTGTGAGAGCTATCTCTAGTGACCCTGTACCAGTGCTGCCAGACTTCGGAAATTCATTTGAGCTCTGCATGATGTATTTTACGCCATTACACCGGTGCAATTATATACCAGCGAACTACCTCTAAAAGTACCTGGTTGTCAACTAAATATAGTCAAAGAATCAAAAGCCCCTTTCTTAAAGAAAAGTAGATGAACGCGAAGCTTTAGCCTATGCACACTGAGTCAAAGTCCAAAGACAAGGACCACACAACGAACCCAAGAAATGATGAGCGATCCAATGCGATGCATATGTGATTTGATTCCCTGTTTAGGATTGTATTTTTTGAACGTTGAAGTTGAATGAAGACACGTTTCGTTAAGTTGCATAGCCTTTATATTATATCATGTAACCATTGATTACACGCACACACTCACTACTTTAACTGACTGCATGCCGTTGCTGATACACGGGATCCGCTTTACGGGCACGGTCGTGCTCGCGCTTACGTTCGCGTACGGCAGCCTCTTCTTTTGCCATGCGCTGCACCCGCGGCCTACCCATGGTGACGGCCGGGAATACATTGCGTGACGCGCGTAGAGCAATGCATATGTAGACAGTTCGTCTGGGTAGCGTGCCGTTGGAGTTTCTATTGTTCTTATCGGTACAACTGCGAATGTCAGCTGAAGTGTTCTATGATTGTGTGCGCAGATGTGCAATAGTTCCATTGTGTAAGCTGGCTTTCCTCCAGTGCGTTTTCGGCATTCACGGACGAATCAGTGAGATGTGGAAAGCTTCGTTTTGATATTACTCCTATACGTTCAGCAAATCAGAGGAAAACTGCAACCAAGCGGAGAAAGAGGCACTAGAAGTTTTAATGACACTAAGGCATTTTCGCAACTACCTTGAAGGTCGACATTTTAAGTGGTGACATACAGGTGCTTATTCACCTTCTTATGACGCTAAGCTAAAAAAAGGATTGCAAGATTGTTTAGCGAAATACAGCAGTTCGCTTACAATGTGGTACATCTGCCCAAAAGACAAGTTTACTGACACAGACGCCTTGTGATGATTACACATCCGAAGCAACGACACAAATGAGAGAACACAAGTGGAACTAATTTGGGAAGGCACACAAGAAATTACACTGAAGGGTGCAAAGTTCCAGCTGAAGGCAACAAGTCGTTAGGAAATTATGTACCCTTACCATGAGAGCCCTGAATTTGGGGGAGATGACGTATGTTAGAAACGGAAGAAACCTCAGCCAGCACTTTCCCTGGAATAAACTAGAAAGATGTGTACAACTATGTAAAGACCTGTGTGCACCAACAAACGCTAAATATCGACCAAGAGGAAAGAGATGACTATTCCTCTGTGCTCCTTGATTCCGTTAGAAGTAGTGCCGCTTGGCTTCGCAGAAGTAACGATGAAGGGGAAGGGAGAGCGAATAACACAAGATTTCCTGGTTGCGGTTGAAAAATGCACCAGAATAGACGTCGCAAAGCCAAGAAACGAGGATGCCAATGTGGGTATCTCACTGAAGCTAGTGATATATCTTCAAGCACACAAAAGTCAGTGTCTCGCGGAATGCTACCAGCCTTTCGGAGTGAGAAACAAAAAACTTGGGTGGAAGAAAGAGGTATCATAATGATACTTGCCATGCGATATCATCGCAAAGGCAGCTCCTTAACAGAGCCTTTTATTCGCGATATTAAGGATGGACATAGGCTTGTACCCGAACTTCCAAGCCGGCTGGAAAAGTGCTCTTGGGGCAGCTGTAAAGCACCACATTCGCACAAGCACAGTAGTCCTTGGCTGCGCTTTTCACATTGCTGCTTAAAAAAAACAGCCTCTAAGTAATAGCGGATCATCATCTCGACATAGCAGATAGGATATTCATTCATGGAACTCCGAAGAATGTGCACCAACGGGAGAAATAGAAGCAATCGATGACAATGTCTTTACGCTATATATTGTGCCGAAGTTCCAGATGTTGAGCCAAGGGACTTTGTTGTAGTATAGAAGAGGCTCGAAGGCTCGAAATGACTATTTACTTGTCCTTGTGTGATTATCAAGACGAGGAAACAACAAGGTATTATGAAGACAGTATATTACGAAGGACCAGGGAAGAAAATTGAGGCCAGTACTATAGGAAACGTCCTTCCATATCACCCAAGACGGGACGAAGACAAAAGCTGTTGATCATGCGAAATAGTTCACACGAAGACAGCTATTGAATTGAATTTTATTTCTCGTTCATTCAAACGAGGGTAGACTGAGACTAATGGCATAAAGCCTGACAAAGGTCTCAGCCCCCACGAACGACAGGTTTGACAGCAAATCACGCACATATGCACAATTTTGTGCGTTACAACAGCGTTGGTTACTGTGAAAGTTCATGGTTGCAATGTTCATGGTGATTAAACTCTTCAAATTTATTAAAAAAATGAACAGCAACAGCTAAGTACAACTAAGCATTTCAGATTCTAATGGTGCGCTATAATTGTGCAATTATACACAAAATAAACATCAGCGAATTTATAGAGTAATATAGAGCAACAACATGCGCAAAAAAACACATCCTCATTGTGTGCCAAAAAAATTAAAAATCTGGCAACAGGACGTGGATGCAATAATATTTATGTTAATACAAAACGCAAAACTATTAATGAAATCACATTATGTGGACCCTGAAAAAAATACATGTAAATTCATGGCAGAAACATTTTACGTTTAATACATTCATTTATTCAATGTTAAAGTATATATCTTCCCTATCTAACCAATCTCTTATTTCTATTAAATATCATTAAAGGAGTAATTTCGGATACAGATGCACTGAATCTGTTCATTAATTGTTTACCGTAATTGGTCCTTGCTTTTGGTGTGTGTCGTGTGCTGTGTCACAAGAAGTATCCGGAGAGGTTACGTTCATTACATTGTGCGCCTGGGTTTCTATTTCTGATTTCTAGAAGAATTTGCATATAATATATCCTGTCCGCACGCAGCATATCATATTTTTGGAATAGTGGACCGGTTCTTAGATCTGAAAAGCAGCCGTGGTAATTTGCATATAAACGAATAACTCTTTTTTGTAAGGTTTTTTGTAATTTCGTGTAATTTGTTCTGGTGGTTGTACCCCAAACCAATATCCCGTAGCAAAGCTTTGAATAAATAAGTGCATTATACAGTTGTTTTTCAGCTACAATCACAACACTGTAGAAAATGAAGGGGGGACCAGGGAGAAGACGAAGAAAATGGTGGAATAATACCATCATCTTGTGTGTCTCTTAAGTTTGTACCGGCGCCAATTTGATGTAGTAACAGGCCATTATGTGTTCGGCTGGCTATCCTCACGGAAAGACCCCTCTGGCCGCGGCACACGGAACCAAACCTACAAGAGTATAAAATTCGGATTGCGTACCACTCTGAACGTAAACTCACCGATGTCGGCACTCTCTCTCGCTCACCGATTTACTCTTACGTAGAGAGCATTTTTACACTCAATTTCGGGCTGTCAGCGTTTGCCGTCGATGACATGCGTTCTGAGCAGAGCAATGAGCTATGGGTTTCTTCAGGTTTGGAGCTTTATGTGGACTCTAGGGTGGCAGGCGCATCACTTTTGAGAGAGCAGCTCTTGGGCGTACGTTCCTGCGGCGAGCGTCGGCGCCGGCGGCGTAACCGAGTGAACTAGCAAAGCGAAAGGGGAAAGAGAACGCAGAGCTCAGCGGAGGAGGAAAGTGGAGAAGGTTGGTGCAGAGGAACCATGAGGTGGAAAGCGGATGAGGGTATGGCGATAGCGTGAGAAGAAAAGCGACATGCGGCAGCGGTGGCTACGAGACGGCACTACAGTAGTGCGCGTCATCTAGTAGGCCTGTCGGTGGCGGCTGTTGTGAATAGCACCCACGCGTCACCCACGCACGCGCTCTCGCGATCTCCAGAATAGCGAGACAGTCGCGGCACACTTCGTTCCGTTTCCAACGTGCCGCACGAGACAGATTGTCCGCACCAGCCAATATATCGCAAAAGGAAAACACATATAGAGCTGTGCTCAAGTTTCGCATTAGGGAGTATCGTAATCGTCGGTGATTTTTTTTTAAGTAACAATCACCCTGTGAGCCAACAGTAGCTCCTGGTCATACCGCGTCAACTTCGAACTTATTCCTGCGCGGCGTCTCACAATGATTGCCACTGTGTCCGCGGTGGTGTGGTAAAGACTGTAACAGAGTGCGTGCCCGAGTGGCGCTCTCGACATGACCACCGTTGCCACCGCAGCCGCAGCGCCGCTTTCGCGACGGGAGAGAGAGAAGCTCTGGAAAAATGTGACTTCGGGCGGCGCTTTCTAGCTTCACGTACCACGCATGACGGCGAAATTTGGCTGAGATATCCACAGCAGCGTTTGCCATACGCGGACTGTGTTTCACCGCAGCCGCAGCGCCGCTTACGCGACGGAAGAGACAGAAGCTCCGCATTGTTCCTCAACTCGCCGGGACTGTTCGTTACGTGAGCCCCCGGCACGCGACGAGGGAAGGGGTAGCCACGACAAGCAGGCAGATCGGTTTAGAAGACGTAGTGGCGTGGTGGTGCATAGAAAGACAGCTGAAGATATCGTTGGTAGGCTGAAGCCCCAGGCCGGAGTATAGGCGATAGACCGACAGACGGTTCAAGTCCGTGATGATCTTTGACAGCAAAGTAGCAGCAGCCGGGCGCTTCCTCAGATCAGGATCTCGACAAACACGACACATATAAGCCTCGGGTTCCAACCTGCTCTCAAATCTTTCCGTTGGAGTCATTTTTAAATCGCGTTTAATCTTATGTGGATTTCATCATCGCGGTTTCTTTTTCGTGTATTCTGTTAGTGTAGTGGTTGTGAAATTTACTGCCGTGTGTATTTTTCAGATGTGTGGCGTAGTTTTTATTATTTGATATTGACTTGTATATTCATACACGGTTGGCTTTGTGATGCGCGTCGCGTCAAAGTTTCCGTGTTGGTTGTGACCAGCACGCCTTCAGAGAAATTTCGCGGTTATTGTTATCGAGTTCCTCATGCTCAGTCGCGCAACTTAATTCTATTGTACTCCTCTGTTTTTACGTCGCCTCCCATGTCAGAATCTTATGTTCCTCAACTAGCCGGGAGTGTTGGTTATGTGAGCCGCCGGCACGCGACGAGGAAAGGGGTAGCCACGACGAGCATTTAAAGTGGTTTGAAAGACGGAGCAGCATGGTGGTGCATAGAGAGGCAGCTGAAGATGTCGTCGGTAGGCTGAAGCTCCAGGCCAGGAGTATAGGCGATAGACCGAAAGACGGTTCATGTCCGTGATTATCTTTGACAGCAAAGCAGCAGCTCTGATCCGCGGTCGATCCGCACAGTGTCTTGACAGTGATCGGAGACATGGGCAACGTGCGCGCCCATGCGAGCCTCATCTACAAATCGATCTAGGAAGTGGACAAAGTGCGCCCAGTGCTGGTAGCTTCGTATTCGCTGTGCTTTCGACGTTCGTGTAGAAGCAAGAGACAGCACGAATGTCAATTTTCTCTGCGCGCTTCCTGACTACCGCGTTTTGACAACTAGTTTTGGCGCTCGTCGAGCGCGATGTGTTCATGTTTACTTGTGTGCGCGTGACACAGTGCTTGATAATTTAGTTAGCCAGCCAATGTTTGCAAGTTTGTACTGCTGATAAAACCAATATCTTTACTTCGTACAGCTGTCTACTAATTTGCTATCGCAGTCGATGCTTCGCCTTTCGGGCGAAACTGCGACTTTTTTGCAACTCTACGGCTGCGAAAATTCCCGCACCCTTGATACACTTCTACCCTACGAGTTCGCGTCCTCATGTGTTCCTTTGTCACAAGCTGTGTAGCATGCTGAAATGAAACAGACGCGGCAACTACTTCTCTGTCACGCAACACTCGTGCTTGGTAATTCTTGCGTGGTTTTACGCTCGTTGCATACTAAAAGTGTGCTGGTGTCCGTGCATGCATTTCCAGGTCACAAAAATCAATACTTCAGCGGACGAGGACGACGTTGCGCCCATCAGAAAGATGTACTTAAAAAAATTGTGGTCTCAGGGGCGAGTGCTTGCTGGCTGTTGCAGTAAATAAATTCAGCGCCATAAGAATTGCAGAAGTGTGCTGATTATTTGTTTTTATTTGGTCAAAGATTGCAGAAGCATGCGGTGGAATTGAAGGTACTCTGATGCAAAAAACTTTCGAATTATGGAAGCGCGAATTCGCGCCTCTTAAGCTATTTGAAAAATTGCAAGTGCAAAGAGTAGTTTTCCTCTGAATTTATAATAATTATTTATTCAGACAATATTAAGTTTCTCAAAAACAGGAAACATAGAACTTAGTGGCAGTCGGTGCGTAAAGACGGTGAGAAATAGAAGTTTGCGAATATCGCAAAACATTTGTAAAAAGGGAGTCATCGTGCATACGCATTAAAAGCCACTGAAAAATAATCATCATGTCGTCTTGCACGTCTGTGCACGATGACAAGTCCGCGAAAAGAGAACTCCTCAAGATGCACTAGAAAGCACAAAGTAGGTCCAACGCAATGACGCTGTGCTCTACCAGAATCGACTCTGTTGTGGGAAAACTTACAGTTACATGGCGGTCCCTAAATAGTTGGCTCGGGCCAAATTCCCATGTCAGCAATTCAAATGCTTGAAAAAAGCAGAAATGCCTTTGGCATGATCCTTCACCGATTTTAATAAAATCTGTTGTAGTTGTGAGAGATAGTGAAAATAAGTGACTGTAGAAAGCGGTAGTTTGATTTACGACCTGAATTTCTTAAAATAAAAATTGCGCAGATTGGCAAGGTTGCAATTATTAGAGCATGAAATTTACAAATTTGAAGCTCTGTCGTGCGGTGTGTCGTGTAGGTCGTGCGGCTGTCGACCACCAGGGCCGGCAGACGCATCCTAGAAGAAGCAGGCATAAATGCAGAGGTAGAGTGCAACGCACGCAAGGTCGCGCTCAGCGCGTCGGTCAGGAGCACTTTCAAGGTTGAACCGCTTCCGAGAAACGTCCACCCGCAATTCAACGAGGGGCGCCGAAAGGCGAGGGCCCGAGCACTACTGAAATCGACCGCCAACTGCCCGGGACTGGCGGCATTTGTAGACGCGGCCCAGTATGGGCGCAGCGACCGGTACGCGGCCGTCTCGATACGCTGGGATGGTACGATCATTAACGTGGCATCGGTCAGGGGGGTAACGTCCGAAGTGGCCGAACAGGTGGCAATAGCCATGGCAATGAGGGACCCCGAACGTCCTTACGTGTACACAGATTCGCGATCGGCGGCCAGAGCATTCGCCTCGGGCTCCATATCGCGGGAAGCGCCGGCCGTCCACGGCAACGAGGGAGCCGCGGGTCATCACATCGTCAAATGGTTTCCGGCCCACATGGGGGCCGACGTGCACCCCGACTTTCCCAACGCCAACGAGCTGGCGCACGACCGCGCGCGAGGACTCACGCACCGCGGCGATCGTGGCGAGCGAACTGGCCGGGAGGGAGGGGAGGGAGGGGAGCACCGAGACCCGCTGCTCACCTTCAACGAAATAACAACGCACTATCAGCTGTCGAGGAGGGCCTTCCCGCTCCCACACGCTAAACTCAATAGACCGCAGTCATCGATATTCAGAATGCTTCAGACAGGGTCGTTCCCCTCGAGAGGCAGACTGAGCCTTTATTCACCAGAGGTAGAGCCGCAATGTCCGGATTGTGGCGAATCATACTGCTCGCTAGCGCACATGCTACGGCAATGCTCCGCGTTAAGCGGCACCATGTTCCGTAAAGAAGAAGACTGGGAGGACGCCCTGTGAAGCGACGACCACCAGACCCAGCTCCGGGCTGTCCAGAGGGCTCACGAAAGGGCGGAGGTTTACGGGCTTCCCGTTCCAACGTGGGTGCGGCCCGCGACCCTTGCCGACCACTAAACAAAGAGTGGGTGGGGAGGGGTTCCTCAGGACTCCTTAAAGTTATTTCCTCCTCCTTTGAAGCTGTGTAGGAACAAAGATAATATACTTCTGTAAATTAGATCGGTTAGACCATCTGAAGCGGACATATCTGATGCAGTATTTTACAGCTGGCATGAATTTGTTACATGTTTACAAGAGTTTTTTAAAAGTCTTGTTCACATTAGAAATATTGTTTCCATGGGTTTATAATAAATCAATTTTGTGCACTTAAGACGCATTATAACAGTAGATCTTATAATTGGGATATTTTTAATTGCTGAGTTGTAAACTTGATAACATTGTTTCTTTAGGTTGCAATTTTCAATCATTTTTGGTATACAAATTCAAATCTTAAATAAAAAATTTGCTTGGAGCAGTGACTAGATAAGTTTTTTCTTTAAATCCCACAAACCTCATCAAACTTGGCACAGTGGTTGCCGAGAAAACAGATTCCTCCTTTCCCATGTATTAGGATAGGAAAATGAACGCCTGAAAGCGCAAAGCTATAAAGTTCAAAGAAAAAGGCCACATTCATCTCGCTATTCACTGCAAGGATTGCCTTTGCAAACCAAATATAATCACATGTTGAGCTGCAGGTGGAAGCGAGGAAAAATGTGCTAGGGAAATCACCGAAACCATGGTTGAGACAGGTGACGATTGTGTAAGCGTGTCTTCCCTCTCGCTTTCCAACAACGAAATTGCTTGCCTAAAGAA
Source organism: Dermacentor silvarum (assembly GCF_013339745.2). Classification (NCBI taxonomy): domain Eukaryota; kingdom Metazoa; phylum Arthropoda; class Arachnida; order Ixodida; family Ixodidae; genus Dermacentor; species Dermacentor silvarum. The sequence goes on from NC_051157.2 coordinate 149,753,054, forward strand.
TAGCGCGTACTGAAAGTGAGCACACCATACCACGTGCTGTATATTAGCACATATTCTGTTTCGAAAGAAATCAATTTTATTAAGCGGTTCATGTGTCTTGTACGCCCTTTCTTTGTCAGCGTCTAATTCTAGCGTAAAAACAATTTCGCAATGCATCGAAAAAAATATCGAAGCAGGCAGACATGAAACCTCTGAACTCCGCGAAATCGCAGTAGAAAACAGACTATAGCATACCAGCATAAAATGCATTGAAATAAGCTACCTGTGTTGTGTAGCTCTCACAGAAAGGGGTCTTTACAGCGTAAAAATAACGCCATCAATTAACTCTACATAGAATTTCGCATAGTGGCAGCTTTGTTACTGCAGTACGAGAAACATATGAACCTGAAGTATTGATATTTTTGAACGTCATTTTGTCCTGCAAATTGCGCGGTATAGATCATTTTTTATTTCTTCTGCGTACAAAGGAAGGGACAACGCAATTGCCTGCAGCATTGATATTAATCTGAGGTGCGTATGGTATATAAAAGAGTGGTTCACTCAGTATTTTTAATCTTTTTCTAGATGCGAGCGTATGCGTTTGTCCTGCCGAATATGCACGGAAAGGCAATGAGACCTTGGTTCCTTGCCGCTGCCATCCTCGTACCCTTTCTATGCAACCCCTCTGAAGGAGGAGAGTATGGGGAAGTGCGCATAGACTTTGACCCGAACTATTTCAATTATCAAAACATCACAAAGGTAAGAGAAATAAATATTGCGAGCTGTGTGAAAACGGCTTCAACTTGACAGCCAATTCACATATTCTGCTTATAAAGCACCTATGTATAAGGTTTTCTTTGAAGAGAGGACAATGGATCATGATTACTGGCGGAAATAACCAAGTAGCGTACAAAACAAAGTGTGCAAAAGAAATAACGAATCGACACGTCCTAATTTACACCTCTGGGTAAATGTGTAGTTGCGCATTCTGAATCGCTGGCAAAACAGGAATATTGTCGTCATAGGGATTTAGGAAAGAGTGTGGTGGAGACTCACAGATGTCTTCAGCGTGGTTGATCTGTGAAAGTGCTGATGTCATCTGCGTGTCTGAACGTTCTGCGTCACTGACATTGCTTTATGTCTGCCATTTTCATATCCGATAAAGCGCACAAAAAAGATATTGGCCTCAAAGAGACGCCAAAACGCCCTCTCTGAACCAACATCTGTGCTTCAATATTACAACGCGCGTTTATGTAGGATGTCTCATTTGTTCCGCCTGCTGTCAACTTGATCACATGCGGGCATAGCTTTTG